>NC_136063.1:1682575958-1682950958 GCF_964261635.1 Lissotriton helveticus | reverse complement strand
CCTAAAATCAAGGGTCATCTAAACGCGTAGACCTCCTTTCTACAGTATTAGGATTCCAATTTTGAATTGTAAATATTTTGTATCAACTGATGTATAGCTTTCTCTGTTTGTTGTATTTGTTTAGGTTGTATGGTGTAGCGAATGACTGTGTCTTTGTATGAGAGATATTAGTGATATAGGCAATGCTTTTGTATTTTATGAAACCCTTGGAAATATGTGTTTATTGAATTTTGAAAATCAAAATTGATTCATTCTGGACTAAAAAAGCATCCAGAGGTGTACTGTTTAACTCAGTAGACTAAGTGGTCACTAATAACCCCCCCCCTAAAAAATAAGAGGCAATATTGGTGCTCGTTTTTGGTTTTTCAGTTATAGTGAGGCTTGTCCTTATTGCCCGTGAGCCCAGACCCAGTTTTGGTTACGCATACATCAATGAAGCAAGCACAGTAGTGTCAGACAGTTTCATGTAACACAAACACCCCCCACCCCACGGTTGCGCTGCTACCATGTCCCAGTCTGAGACCAATAAAGGAAACTGTGATCATATGCCAAAACCGTCAGAGCACTTGCATCGTGCTCCAACCCTCCTTGGTGATTAAAATGTCAGAGTGGTGTCGTTTTCCGGGGGGGTGTCAAGGTCCAGCCCCCTGTAGTCCGCCCACCTTTTCCAAATCCGAAATTGCTTACGGGGGCACCCCCTGGCCAGAAAGACAGGCTGCTCCAGCCCCATACTGAAGTCAATGCCGCTCTTCCAGGCGGTCAGAGGGGGGCCAGAGGTGCCTTCCAAGCACTTGCTATATCCCGTTTGGCCAAGGTCAAACCCAGCAATAACAAGTGACGTTTATAGCGATTGCCTCCAACCCCCTCCATAATATGCAGCAAAGCCAATCTCTGTTCCCTGGACAGTTCCCATGCCAATACTTCTGATAAACATTGAAAGACCCCGGTCCAGAACCTATGCAGCCCCGGGCAATCCCATGTTGTATGTAAGAGTGTGCCTACCTCAGAGCCACATCGCAGGCACTCAGGGGACCCTATCATACCCGCCTTCCACAGGCGCTCCCTAGTTAAATATGTTTGGTGAAGGTATTTGAATTGTACAAGTCTCAGACGTGTGGAAATAGCCACTCCTCTGGGGCGACGCTTGTTTTAAAAAAAATTTATTTCTGTTCTTTTTAACTGTGTTGTGACCTGACTTTTTGCACTTGGACACTCTCCCCCTTCTCCCTGATCGCTTCTCCCCGCGCAGCCGATTAAGGCGCTGCTATGGGTCACAGAAGGATTGCCGCCATTCTCGGGGAAGCCCTGGGTCCAGGCCACACCCACTGCCGTTAGGCCACGCACCTTCCTCTCCTCTCTTAAACGATGTGTTTTCACTGGGCGCGCGGCGTGCCAAAGGCAAGCCCGTCTGCGCCAGGCCGGGTCCCGGGGCCCCTCACCCTGTTTCCTTACCTACTCACCTAATCAACTTCTGGAATGCCACGACAATTGGCTTATTAGTCCATCCATTTTGGCTCGGATCAACTCACTTGAAATCGCCCAGCCTGATCGCGCCAATCCTCTATGCCTGCACTCTGGTCCATGCAAGGTGCTGTCACGCCCTGCCTCTTCTCATTCCCGTTCTAAGTATCCTGAAAGTCACCCTCCCACGGCGTTAGTCGCTCTCCTTAACACCCGGTACGCGGTCCAGCACCAATTAGAGCTCTTTGACCTCCTTGATACCACCAAACCTGAGATCCTGCTTCTTACGGAAACCTGGTACACTGCTGCTTCCCTACCCGATATCCTTATTTCCCTCCCTGATCCCTACTACATTCTCCGCGCTGACCGCCCTGAGGGGAAGACCGGCGGCGGAGTGGCTATGATAGTACGCTCTAATCTCCAATTCCAACTCCTTTCCCACCATCCCATTACATCTATTGACTTTCTGGTGGCATGCTCGACTAATCTTGCGATCCCACTCACCTTTGTGCTCCTCTATCGTCCTCCTCAACCCATGCCCCATTTCATTCCAGCCATACAGGACTTACTGGCTACTCTGGTGGTTAACAATTCCGCTGTCCTTCTATTGGGTGACTTCAACTGCTGGGCAGGTGACCCACGCGATGACACCATGTCCAAAGATTTCTCCGACACCCTTCATTGCCTCAACTTTACCCCTTACATCTCTTCCCCCCCATCCATACTCATGGGCACATTCTTGACCAAGTCTGGCATGCCAATTTATCTATCTCCATGCCCATCATATCCCCCTGTGTCTGGTCCGATCACTCCCTGATTACCTTTTCCGCCCCCCTGGGGGTAATTAATACCCCCCCTCTCCCCAAAAACATCTACGCTCGCAACTGGAACAGGGTGGATCTGACTGCCCTAGGCCATTCTCTAGCCTCCTCCGCCCCCACCTTGGCAGACATGCCTCCTAACAGGCAGATAGCCACTATCGACAACTGGCTCTCAGAGGCCTGTAATCAAGTTGCACCTCTAAGACGGGTCCAAACGCGCCGCCCCCACGATGCCAACAGATGGTTTTCCAATGCCCTAAAAACCCAGAAATTAGCACTTCGGCAGGCTGAGCGCCAATGGCGTTGCAGATACTGCTCTTCTTTACCTGGCTCTTCTTCGTGCCTATAAAAAGGCTATACTTACCGCCAAGCTTGAACATTTCTCCCAGAAAATTCATCAAGCAGTTAACAAACCTAAGGAGATCTTTACGATCGTGCATGAGCTTGCTGCCTCCGACAGAGTTGCGCCCAGACCTATTCCCTCCCAACCCCTCTGCAACACCCTCAATGACTTTTTTATTGAGAAGATCGCCACTATAAAGCAGAATATTCCCTTGGCACCATCTTTGTTCCTTTGCCCTCAGTTGCCTCCGCCCCCTCCTTTCTCAATCAATTTCCCTTGATCACAGAAGAGATCTTCCGTACTCTCCTGGGAAAAGTTAAAACGGGTTCCCCCGCTGACGTTTGTCCTGCACATATCCTGAGGGAGATCTTCTCTCACTGTCCAGTCCCTCCTATTACTCTGCTTAACACTTCCATCACCTCAAGAATTGTACCTGATGCGTTCAAATCTGCCACGGTTATTCCTATTATAAAAAAAACATGGTGCCGATCCCACTGTCCCTTCCAACTTTAGACCCATCTCGCTCCTCCCGCTTCTGGGCAAGAACTTGGAGAGCCATATCACGTCTTCACTCTCGACCTACATTGAGGCCCATCACCTCCTGGCGGACCACCAGGCAGGTTTCCGGCCTGCTCACTCTACGGAATCTGTTGTCCTCTCGGTGGTTGATGAGCTCCGGCGCAGTGCCGACACCAACTCCCCCCAGGCCTTAGTTCTTCTTGATCTATCCGCCGCCTTTGATACGGTCGACCACTCCATCCTCCTTGACCGTGTCAGTGGCGCCAGCCTACGGGGCTTACTTCCTTTTTGGCTGACCGCACACAGGCAGTTTGATTGGAGGGCTTTCTTGCACCCATCCGCTCTGTCTCTTGTGGGGTACCCCAAGGCTCCTCCCTTCCCCCCCCTTTTGTTTAACCTTTACATACACCCCCTCATTGTTGCTTTACAGGACATGGTGATCACGGCGTTCAATTATGCTGATGACCTCCAGCTCATCTTCAACCTCTCCTCTTCCCCTGATTCAATTTCTAGTGTCCACTCCACTCTCACTTTCATCTACAACTGGATGAACCTTAATCAATTAAAATTGAATCCCGACAAGACGGAGTTGGTTCTCACCGGCGGTCCCTTTAATCCCTGGTCCTCTGCTTTTTGCCCCCCCCCCCCGTCTCCCTCTGCCTCTGTTAAAACTCTGGGCATTAAAGTCAGCCAAGACCTTTCTTTGCGCCCCCAGATAAACTCGACAGTCTCCTCGTGGAGGCCAGGCATCCTTAGCGTTGTGGGGGCCGATGTGAAGATTAAGCAAGCTATTGCCCAGAGTTGCAGAGTGGGACTCCATGATTGGAATAGGCACCGAGGCGAGAATTGTCAGGTCCGTGGAATTTTGAGCCCAAGACCCGCCGAGGCGGGGAATTGAACCCTGGTCCCGGGCTAGACCTCTGCATCAGGGTCTGCTGCTCTAACCATTGAGCCACACTTCTCCGATCTGAAGTGTGACCGAGGGCCGCACTAATGCCAGCAGGGTGGCGGTATGGGGTCTGGCTGATTCGGGGATTGAGAAAGGAGGCACACATTTATTTGCATGTTAATAAATGCCTGCCCGTATATTTAAAAAATGTTGCTCGGCAATTGTTCACTGGGGAAGGGCCCCATGCGGCCCCCGGGCCGTACTTTGAGTATCACTGATTTAACCGGTCACACATTTGTGTGGGCTTTTTCCAGACTAGAGCACTTTGATTTTTTTTTTTTACTTGCTATTCTGGCTACAATAACCATTAGTACTTAAAAAAAATATATATATTAGCTGACACTAAAAAGCAGTTTTAGTCCCATGCATATTTTCTGCCATCACAACTGTAAGATTATTTTCGTGGCCTGGTGCATTTATTTCTTACTGGGCAGTATCCTTGATGAGTAATATCATTTGCAGTTGATATAATTTGATATTTCATTCCGATTGTTTATCCTTTTGCCCCCATGCCTCTCCAGAAGCAGTGAGTTCAACAGTTATGGTTTACCTTTTAAGAAAGAGGTAAAAGCCATCCTTATGGCTAAATTCACCTGATCTCTACATTTACTGGACTGAAGACTTTGCTCTTTTTTTTTTTTTCTTTTTTTTGTATTACTGGTTTTTCTGACTGCTATCCTACTTTGTATTATGTTTTTATCTGACTGCTATCCTTTTTAGGGCTCGGCTATAATGCGCTTGAAAAGCGCTTTCTCGCCAGAGAACTATAGTAGGCGTCTCAGCAGTCTGAGAACGCCGAAGGGAGACGAGACCTGGCCGCGCGCAGCGTTTTCCCATAGGATAACGTTGTGCGCGCGGCCAGGTCTTGTCTCCACAGCTGCATGGCATACCGGATCGCGTCACGCGCCTCTCTGGAATGCAGGGGGAGTCTGCAGAGAGGCGCGCGGCGCTGATAACAGCTTTCCTAACTGGACCCCTGCTTCCTGTTGCTGTAGCACCTCTGTTTTTTTTTTTTTCTCAATGTCGTTTGTCATCCTTGCTGCCTACAGCCCACACATCTTCGCTCAAGTTTGGCAACATCTCCAAGCGCAAAGACGTCTCCAGAACCCCCTCACACTACAGCAGAACCGCAGCATACAGATCCCCGTCACAGCCGCATCACGCACTTCAACGCTCTGCCACAGACACCCGATAGCACACTTACACAGCAGCATACCCGTCGCCAGAGTGGGCAACAGAGCTCTCCACACAACTCAGAGCCGAGTGCACACCACAGTCCCTTAGCCGTGATACATTAAAAGAGCCTCCTACCCGATATCACGAGCGCCGACACACTGCTACGCCCAGCACGTCCCCACAGACCTTAACACATCATCAGGCTCCAGTACCTGATGCCAACAATCCCTACATCCGTGCCAAAGCCCCACAGCTACATCACATGTCCATGAGCACAGCTCACCCCTTTCTACAGCCACATCTCATTCTTATAACCACCTCACGACTGCAACCATTTTAATCTCAGTCACGTCACCACATACCGACAGCAACATCACATCTACACCACACATCGTATCCCCCTGACACAGCACAACCCCACTGACCCCTATGCATTCGCAAAGAGCAATGCCAATAGCACTAACTTTAACAATGCCAAGACCATTGCATTGTAAATGCTTGTTGCATTATGTTTTTATCTGATTGCTATCCTATTTGGCTATTCTCTTACTACCGACTACTATATTGTACCCAATAGTTTAATCACCCTCTTGTTTCCCCAGCCCTTGTTTTCTGTAAAGCGCTCCGATATCTGCAAAGATCTTGTTCGCGCTATATAAAACTTTGAAATAAATAAATACCTCAGTGGTACAGGTTTGAAATCTGTTATTTGTGTCATGCAGTGCCTTTGTCCAGTCAGTTCTTTTTTTAAGTTCACAAATTTTTATTGGGAGTTTAACCCCTTTGCTGCTAGGCCTTTTCCCCTCCTGTGCTAAGGCTTTTTTTGGCGTTTTGGGGTAGTGCGCGCTTAGGCCCTTGTAACATTTTGACCACATAAGGTATCCACGCCAAATTTGCCAAATTTTCTTCCAACATCATGTGGATTCTAAAGGCGCCCAGGGTTTGTGGATTCCCTTGGAGGGGTCCCAGAAATTAACCAAAATATAGTGATTTTTTTTGTTTTTTTAAAAAAATGGGAAAAACGGGCTGCAAATGAAAGCCTTTGGGTTTTTTCCTGAAAATGTTATCAAAAAAAGTTTGTGGGGCTGAAATCTCCATTTTCTCAGCTTTTAGGGAATGACAGTCTTTTGTCAGAAAACCGAATTTTTTCACACAGTTTTGGCATTTTTCTGGGACATAGCCTATTATTGCTATTTTTAGAGCTTTCCAACTCCTTCCAGTTAATGGTAGAAATGAGTTTGAAAGCAATAATGCATCCTGGAAAGCTGTACATTTTCGAAAAGTAGACAAAATGCTGAATTCAGAAAGGGGTCATTTGTCTAAATCCATGAAGGTTTCCTTATAGAAACTAACAGTTAAATATTGGAATAATTGAAAATTTGTTGAAAAAAACAGCCTTTTGTCTCAACGTTTTCACCTATAACTTTTTCTAATTTTGACAGCTCTTGGAAAGCAATATACCGTTACATCCGTTAGACCTTCCTGGTTGTGGGGATATATAGGACTTGTAGTTTCACCAAGAACCCGACGAACCCAGATCCAAAAACTGAGCAGCAACTTGCAATGGTATTTTTTCATTTACTGGGTATAGAGCACTTTGTCCTGGATAATGTATACATGGAAACATCTGTATGAAAGACACCTATGTATTTCTGAATTGGGTACAAATTATAGAGTTCAGAAACAGTATATAATTGCACATTTTCAAAATTGGGAATACTCATACTAGCATGAGAATTATTGGTCATTTTTCAAAAATTTTTTTTTTACACAATGTCTTTCATTGAAAGGGAGAAACGCATGAAAGCTCAATTGGTAACAGTTGATTTACAAATCTGAACTACCCCAAGTGTCCCGATAAAAACGGTACCTCACTTGTGTGGGTCGGCCTTGTGCCTGCGACAGGAAACGGCGCAAAATGCAACGCGGTCACACCTAAATTTTGCAGTTACAAATTGACCCTTTTTTGGCAAAGTGCCTACCTGTAGTTTTTGCACCCTAGCTCTGCCGGCACCTAGGGAAACCTAGCAAACCTATACATTTTTGAGAAGTAGACACCCAGGGGAATTCAGGATGGGGTGACTCGACTGCCTACCCCCAGGTTTTGTTACCCAGAATCCCTTGCAAAGCTAAGATTTTGATAAAACACATTTTCCTCCCATTTCTGTGGTGGAAAGTTCTGGAATCTGCGTGGATCAACAAATTTCCACCCACCCAGCGTTCCCCCAGGTCTTCCGATAAAAACGGTACCTCACTTGTGTGGGTCGGCCTTGTGCCTGCGACAGGAAACGGCGCAAAATGCAACGTGGTCGCACCTCAATTTCCCAGTGAAATCTAGCACGTTTTGGCCAAAAAGACTACCTTTTGTTTTTGCGCCGTAGCTCTGCCAGCACCTAGGGAAACCTAGCAAACCTATACATTTTTGAAAACTAGACACCCAGGGGAATTCAGGATGGGGTGACTCGTCGGCCTACCCCCAGGTTTTGTTACCCAGAATCCCTTGCAAACCTAAAAACTTGACAAAAAAAACCACATTTTCCTCACATTTCTGTGGTGGAATGTTCTGGAATCTGCGTGGATCAACAAATTTCCACCCCCCCAGCGTTCTCCCAGGTCTCCCGAAAGAAATGGTACCTCACTTGCGTGGGTAGGCATAGTGGCTGCAACAGGAAAAGGTCCAAATCGTACGGTGGTGAATTTAAAATACCCTGAAGCAATATAACCTTGATTTTGGGGGGGGGGGGGGGCACCTGAGTTTTTGGCCCGGGGCTGGGTGGTATTCTTTGGAAAGTAGCAAACCCAAACAGTTCTGAAAACTAGACACGCGGGGGAGTCCAGGGAGGTATGGCATGCGTGGGTCCCCCAATGTTTTCCTACCCAGAACTCCTTGCAAACCTTAAAATTAGGTAAAAATAGCACTTTTCTAAACTTTTTGGCGTGGGATCGCCGTGCCGGCAAAAATGTCCTACCACCCAGCGTTCCCCTTGTTCTCCCGAGTAAAAGGATACCTCACTTGTGTGGGTGCCCCAAAGCAGAACACGCCAAAAATGAATTTTGAAAAAAGTAGTATTTAGTAGTATTTAAGTTTTACAAATTAAGCCCCCCAGCCGGAGTCACATGCCTTGGGCCCACCCACACAAGTGAGGTATCTTTTTACTCTGGAGAACAAGGGAAAAGCTGGGTGGTAGGACATTTGTACCGGCAGCGAGATCCCACCCAAAAAAGTACGGAAAAGTGGGTTTTTTGACCACAATTTAAGGTTTGCAGGGGTTTCTGGGTAGGAAAACATTGGGGGACCCACACATGCCATACCTCCCTGGACTCCCCCGGGTGTCTAGTTCTCAGAACTGTTTGGGTTTGGTAGTTTCCAAAGATGCCTGCCAAGCCCCGGGCCAAAAGCTCAGGTGAACCCCTCAAAAAATAAGATTGTTTCGCTAAAGGTAATTTTTTGGTCTCCACAGTAAGAATTGGGCCTTTTCCTAAAGCAGCCACTATGCCTACCCACGCAAGTGAGGTACCATTTTTATCGGGAGACCTTGGGGAACGCTGGGTGGGAGGTAATTTGTGTGAGCCCAGTGATGCCACGCTTTCCCACAGTAAAACGTGTGAAAAAACAGATTTTTTTTTTCCAGCTAAAAATGAGGTTTGCAAGGGATTCTGGGTAAAGGAACGTTGGAGGATCCACGCAAGCCATACCTCCTTGGAAGCCCCCGGGTGTCTACTTTTCAGAAATGTGTGGGTTTGGTAGGTTTCCATAGATGGCTGTCTCGCACGGGGCCAGAAACCCAGGTAACCCCTCTTGCAAAAGCTGGTGAATTTGACAATGTCAAGTCCACCAGCTTTTGCAAGAGGGGTTACCTGGGTTTTTGGCCCCGTGCGAGACAGCAATCTAGGGAAACCTACCAAACCCACACATTTCTGAAAAGTAGACACCCGGGGGCTTCCAAGGAGGTATGGCTTGCGTGGATCCTCCAACGTTCCTTTACCCAGAATCCCTTGCAAACCTCAATTTTAGCAGAAAAAAATCAGTTTTTTCACACATTTTAGTGTGGGAAAGCGTGGCATCACTGGGCTCACACAAATTACCTCCCACCCAGCGTTCCCCCAGGTCTCCCGATTAAAAACGATACCTCACTTGCGTGGGTAGCCATAGTGGCTGCAACAGGAAAAGGTCCAAATCGTACGGTGGTGAATTTAAAATACCCTGAAGCAGTATAACTTTGATTTTGGGGGGGGGGCACCTGAGTTTTTGGCCCGGGGCTGGGTGGTATTCTTTGGAAAGTAGCAAACCCAAACAGTTCTGGAAACTAGACACCCGGGGGAGTTCAGGGAGGTATGGCATGCGTTGTTCCCCCAATGTTTTCCTACCCAGAACTCCTTGCAAACCTTAAAATTAGGTAAAAATAGCACTTTTCCAAACTTTTTGGCGTGGGATCGCCGTGCCGGCAAAAATGTCCTACCACCCAGCGTTCCCCTTGTTCTCCCGAGTAAAATGATACCACACCGTAACAGAGTTACTCAAAAGTCAAACATTCAAGCACGGCTATCTATTCCTCAAAGACACACACATACAGGTTGGATTTGGCACGAGGGCGAGTGATGGTTCAGTACATAAAGTTTTATTAACAAGATATTTCAAAAAAATGAAATTCTCTGTCAATAAATAAATGCATAAAAACCGAACCAGTGACTTGCAACTCGTGAGCTGTAAAGCCACGACAAGGCGCCAACCGTTTTACAGGCCATTCACGCACCTTTCATACCTGATACAAACCAGACCATTGACACCATCCGAATGGAAAAGCAACACATAACAACAATCACAATAAGGGACAAGGTACACCCTCAGAAAGAGAAAAAAAACAATTATTACTGCACACCCATCTAATCCGCAAGTACACACACATACTGGTTGGATTTGGCACGAGGGTGAGTGATGATTCAGTACATACAATTGTATACGCAAGTAATTTCACAAAAATGAAATACACTGCGTATAATTGAAAGTATGATAAACTGAACCACTGACTCACAGCTCGTGAGCTGTAAAGCCACGTCAAGGCACCAACCTCTTTACAGGCCATTCATACACCTTTCGTACGCGCTACACATACAAAACATTCACACCGCCAGCCGCGGACCCATCACATTTCAACACTCACACCAGCAAACCGCGCCATTTAATGGCCCATCACTTTCACACGCCCACATTTCTGACACTGCAACTACACAAAATGATGGACTGTGTGGAGTGTCACTCAACTAGCAGTGTGTGTGTAGTGACCAACAGAAAGTAACTACTCACACACCGCCTGCCGAGCGCCAGTCCACCCACACCACCATCCAAGCACCAGACCATGCACACCGCCAGCCAAACACCACTCAGCGCACACCGACAGCCAAGTACCACTCCACACACACCACCAGCCAAGCATCACTCCACGCACCCCACCAGCCAAGTACCACTCCACGCACACCATCCAGCCAAGCGCCACTCCACACACACCGCCAGCCAAGCGCCACTCCACGCACACCACCATCCAAGCACCAGACCATGCACACCACCAGCCAAACACCACTCAGCGCACACCGACAGCCAAGTGCCACTCCACACACACACCACCAGCCAAGCATCACTCCACGCACACCACAAGCCAAGTGCCACTCCACACACACCGCAAGCCAAACACCACTCCGTGCACAGACAGCCAAGTACCACTCCACGCACACCACCAGCCAAGCGCCCCTCCACACACACACCACCAGCCAAGCGCCACTCCACAAACACAACACCAGCCAAGCACCACTCCGTACACAGACAGCCAAGTACCACTCCACGCACACCATCGAGCAAAGCGCCACTCCACACACACCGCCAGCCAAGCACCACTCCGTGCACAGACACCCAAGTACCACTCCATGCACACCACCAGCCAAGGGCCCCTCCACACACACCACCAGCCAAGGGCCCCTCCACACACACCACCAGCCAAGCGCCACTCCACAAACACAACACCAGCCAAGCACCACTCCACAAACACCGCCAGCCAAGCACCACTCTACGAACACCACCAGCCAAAGACAAATCCAAACACAACACCAGGCAAGCGCAAGAGCACGCACACCGCCAACCAAACACCAGACCACGCACACCGCCAGTCAAGCACCAGTCCGCAGACACCGCCAGACAAGCACCAGTCCACAGACACCGGCAGCCAAGCGCCAAACCATGCACGCAGTCAGACAATGGACACTACACGCAAACCAACATCATACTTTAGTTTTTTTTTTTTTAAATAAAAGAGAAACAAAAACAAATTGCAAATTGATACAAATCTACTAACTCGACAACTAAATCTAAAAAGACAATACAAACTTTGAAACTGAACAATAAGTTTTACAGAATAAAGACCAACCAGTTCACTTTACCACTCATTGATACTCCCAAAAATTATTTTGCGTGTGGTACAATCTAAAACAAGCAGGTACACACAGCCCGGGGTTTGAAGGGCAGTCTGGGCAGTACATGCAAACCTCCTTCCGCAAACCTCTTCGCCAACAGACTCTACATCTCCGACTGGGAAAGTCTTTTGAGGTTGTAGGAGGAATTGTATCAGGAAAGTGGCGATCTTTCAATCTGGCAACATCCTCCACCACTCCAACTCTAGGAACACTTGCCTGTTCCACTAAAACAAGGCTGCCTATTACAGACTCCTGAAACTTTACAAAAGTCATCTTTGACAGGGGACAAGATTTCTGGAACACAACAAAACCATTAAAAGTTGCCAAGTGGAAAAGATGGATAGCCAACTTCTTGTACCAAATGTAAGCCTTACGAAGAGCAGCATACGGTTCCAACCTCTGATCTACTCTGTCAACACCACCCATGTACTTATTGTAGTGCAGTGTGCACACAGGTTTGCGCACTTCTGCAGCCTGACCCCAAACAGTCACCGGTTCAGTGCTTTCATCATGTATTGTAGTCAACATGTAGACATCTCTCCTGTCTGAAAACTTCACAGCTAGAAGCTCCTCACAACGCAATGCACTGCACTGTCCCCGAGCAAGCTTTCGACAAACGAGTTCTTTTGGGAAACCTTTACGGTTTGAGCGGATTGTGCCACAAGCAACAGTGTCCACTTTGGCCAATTCCCTGAACAACCGCACACCAGTGTAGAAGTTATCGACATACAAATGATGGCCTTTGTTAAACAATCCACGACCAAGTTCCCACACAATTTTCTCCGTCACTCCAAAAGTCGACGGACAACCAGGGGGGTTAATCCTGGATTCCTTACCAGTGTACACCCTGAAATTAGAGACATATCCAGTCTCACTGTCACACAGCATATACAGTTTGATTCCATAGCGTGCCCTCTTACTAGGAATGTATTGCCGAAATACCAAGCGGCCCTTGAACAACAGCAAAGACTCATCCACTGCAATTTCTTTCCCAGGATAAAAGATCTCAGAAAATCGATCAACCAAATGATCAATGACAGGCCGAATCTTGAAAAGACGGTCACAATCAGGGTGATCTCGTGGCAAAGCAAGACTATTGTCAACAAAATGCATCATCCGCAGCAGAAGCAAATGCCTATCACGACTCATGACTGCCGGAAATATAGCTGTTGCCATCAAGGGACTAGTAGACCAATATGAAGCCATTGATAGTTTCCTAAGCAAGCCCATCAAAAAAGTTAAACCCAAAAACTTTTTCATCTCCTCCAAATTTGTGGGAGTCCACCGGCTAGCTCTAGCGTGGGGCTTAAGGCTGGCACTGTTCACCCTCAAATAATTTTCAGCATACAAATTAGTCTGCTCTACAATCTCTGCCAAAAACACATCATCCATAAACAACTTGAAAAAATCAATAGGCAAAAAGTTTTCAGTGTTCACCCTACACCCTGGAACACCAGTAAATTCAGGCAATGCTGGCTGCACCATGCCTGGTGCAACCCAGAGGTCAGAACTTTCATCGTCAAGTCTTGCAGCCGCAGGCTGCCGCCCAGCTGCCTCTTGTCTCACTACACCAACTGGAAGTCTAGCAGCCCCGGGCTGCAGCCCAGATGTCTCTTGCCGCACTATTGGCACAGCAATGTCCTCCGCAACCACAGGCACAGCAATGTCCTCCCCAACCACAAGCCCAGCAATGTCCTCCCCAACCACAGGCACATCATCCACACCAAAAGTAGCTTCATCAGCACTCAGTGTCTTCATCATCAGATGAAGCCATGTGTAGAGAACTCACTACCTGAATCTTCCTCCCACCTCTGGCTCAGAATCAGAGTCAGACTCTGGACCATGGTCAGAGGAAGAATCAAAAAGCATTCCAACGGGGGCGTGGCTTGGACGCCGGGGAAGATGGCGGTCTAGAGCGTCTCTCCTCCCGTCACGAGCCCTTCTATCGGAAATTGGGACACTTCCTTAAACCGGCGACAGTGATGCGACCAGAGATTCAAGCACCGGATTGCTTTCTGCGTGCAGTGAGCTGTCTTGCGTAGCCGCACCTTCGACAGATCGGGAGTTACACCACAAGAGGCTCCGGACGTGCATGGCGGCAACAGCGCGAGCAGAGGAGGTGTAGCACGGTACAATACCCAGCAAAGCGGTGAGATCCGCTGCCACGAAGGTATTTGGGATCAGTGGAGGCAGCAGCGCTCTGCAATATTTCTGGGCTGCAGGACGAGAAAATGATCGCTTGAGTAAAGCGCGATCGGCCATGTCGGGGCTTCATTCACCTTCACCAAGATGGCGGCCGCCATTCGGTAATGCCTGAAACTTCGAGAAGAAGTTACTCCCACACTACTTTCTGCACAATTATCTTGATTTAAAGCGCCAGGTGAGCAATGCTGGCAAATGTACTGGGGGAAATAAGTGCACATTTCTGATCTGGTCATGGGGGTTCCATGTGCGCGCTGAATGCCTGGACTGCCTGACATGTGACCACGAGGAGCTCTCCAATGCCATAATGATCTCTTCAAATGATTTCCAAGGGGGCTTAATGTTGTTGCGCTGAGACTGCCTGACATAAGACCACAGTAAGCTCCCCAAAGCAACAGTGCTATTCCCAATGATAATTAGTGCCTGGGACACCTGACATCAGACGCAGCGGCCTCTCCATAGTATTCTCTCCAATGATAATGGTCTCTTCATAGTGATCCTTCCAATCATACTACACCTTACACGTGCACGTCCAGAATGTGCGCTTGAGACGCCTGTACCTCCGGTCCCATTTGTTGAAGGGTTATAGCCACCAGTGAACCGAGATCTAACCGATCACTCTCTTCTATACATCTGGGTTGGCTTATCAACCCCACGTACTTGCCAAGAGGGGCACTCAGGGCTCCGTGCTAGGATCTAAGCAATCATGATGGAGACCAAAGATCAGAGTACCCTTAAAAGACTTAAATCGGATCACTCGAACCCGGGATCGCCGAATAAACCAAAGAAAGTCACTCCGGATGCACTTGATATGATATTAAATAGGCTAGATGAAGTGAAAGACCTAGCTAAGGTCACTAAAGAGGAAGTGGTGGCGATCCGCCAAGATATCAGAGACACCAATGCGCGCTTGACAGAAACGGAGTCCAGGATTAGTCGTTTGGAAGATATAGAGGTTAGGACCTCAACGGCATTGAAACACCTGCACATCTCCTCTGACCAAACTACTAGGAGACTAGCCGAATTGGAGGATAGAAATAGAAGAGGGAACCTGCGCATCTTTGGGGTTCCGGAGGGGTCCGAGGATTCAGAAGGGTCGTGCATTCAGTTCCTAGAATCATGGTTTGCTAAAGCCACGAACCTAACTTTCGCCAACCCTCTGGAATTCGACAGAGCACATAGGGTGCCAGGGAGAATCACCAAGACGCAAAAAGGACCAAGGCCCATCGTCTGTAAGCCATTGCGCTATCAACATGTGGAGCAAATACTTGCATTTGTTCGGAAACATAATCATATCCTGTGGAGGGACGCAAAGATCTATATCTCTCAAGATTATAGCAAGGAGACTGTAGAGATCAGAAAAGCCTTCTTAGCTCTACGGCCACTACTAAAGTCGAAGGGATACCAATTTGGCTTTGTAGGCCCGGCAAAGTACAGGGTAACAATACGTGGATCGTCTCATTACTTCACAGACCCTATGAAACTCAAAAGCGTACTTGGGGATTTGGAAGAACGCGACATGGAACGCAACATGGAGACCAACAACCCAGATAACCAGACAACCTCGGCTTCAGGTTACAAATGAACAATTCTAAGAGTTGATGTGGTTAATTGATTCTCTCTACCCTGATAGGATTGCGGGACTGATAGGCCTGACATCTGCTGGATTGGGCCCCATATCCGCAGCTACCGACAGACACTGGAAGTGCTACCATGAGTGGTAATATGTCGTAAGTGTTTGGCTCAACGTTCCGGTAATCTCCTTGCTCTTCACTTCTTGTTCATATTGTTGTTAGTACAGAGTGGTATAATCAGTAATGATCTGAATATTACATGTCTCGGCTCATTGACGTGTTCCGTCTGCGCTGATCAGGTCTCAGGTCTCAGCACGGCCGTTTTGAGACTCATTGACTCCTTGAGTATGTGAACGATAATCGAACGCCCGTTGACAGTTTGTTGCTCTTGTTTATGCAACTTATCAACAGTGAATAGACCTAGGATCTATTAGTTCTTCTTAGATGGTTCTTGATGAAGGATATGATGCTATAATGTCCTACAAGGGTCCTCATGGGCCTCTATACTACTTCTACTCACCGTCCTATTGCTGCAACCTCGAGCAATGATTCTGTTTAAATAAGGTTGTCAGGAATGTTCTTTAATGGTACTTTATTGGTACTTTATTGGTTACATCATATAATTTCAATGTTCTCATTGCTTATGTGAATGGTCATATACACCTTACATAGTTGTTCCAATGTTTATGCATAATTATTATGGACGGGAGGGCCACTGCGGTTTTCCTCGCGTCGCCTTGCTTCTATACGACAGCTGGGGTGGGGGGATGGGGGGAGAAGGGGGGTGTGTGTTGTGTGTTATGGTTTGCATTTTTACTTTTACTTCCTCTTCCTCTTTTCTCTTTGCTTTTCCTTTCTCTTACAATCTATCCCTTTTCTCTTGCCTGGACAAGTTGTATCATCCACATGCTGTGTTTGTATATCCGGACATGGTTTACTCATGTACTATACCTGTATGCCCATACGTCTGCTCATGGTTTCAGTAAATGTAGCCACATAATGGTTAAAACAGAGTACTCCTCATATAAGATGTTGTATAGCACGCCACTGCTTGGGGATTATAAGGTACTAATGTTACATGTAATGTTATAAATGCTACACCCTACGCTTAACACTCCGCTTGGAACGACCTCCCTTGACCAGCTAAAAATTCTGTCTATGAATGTTAAAGGTTTGAACCAACCCATAAAGAAACAAAAGATATTAACTATGTACGTAGACAGAGAGGGGACATCGTTCTGATGCAGGAGACTAAACTAGACTCTAAACAGTTTTATACCTTAAGTAATACGTTTTTTTCGGAGGTTGTTGGGTCTAGTGCGCTTGGTAAAAAGAATGGGGTTCTGGTACTTTTATCGAAACGATCCAAGATAGAACTATTGTCTTCATCCTCGGACGAAAAGGGACGCTGGGTTACAGTAAAACTTGCCAAAGACCACACAGAATTCTTTGTCACGAATGTATACGCACCTAACACTAATGATCTCAATTTCTGGCAAGACTTAGTCAAGCAGATTGAAACAATACCTGACACGGCGGTACATATACTAGGGGGAGACTTTAACCTTCCACTTGATCCTGCCCTGGATAGGGATTCGAAGTGTGTGTTTAAACCGACCAAATCACATAATGCTTTCGTTAAACTGTGTCAACGCTTTAATTTGGTTGATACATGGAGAATACAAAACCCTACTGATAGACTACACTTTTTACTCATCCCCTCACGATTCGTACTCTCGCATCGACTACATCCTTCTCACACAGAATGGGGTTGCGAGAATAGAGGATACTTCAATAGAACCGAGAGTACTGTCAGACCATTCCTGCATTTCCCTTTCCATCAGCAACATTAAACCCTCCCCTAAACAGACATCGTGGAGACTTAATGAGGAAACTTTAAACAAAGAACATAATAGGGCCACTATCCAAAAAGCCATCCGATCATACTTGGATCTAAACAGGAGAGGGGACACCTCAAATTTGACGAGATGGGAGGCGTTGAAAAGTACCTTAAGGGGGGTGTGTATCAAAATCCGCTCGGGAATGAACAGAGATTGTAATGCACAACTGGAAAAGCTGGAAACGGAAATAGCTCATCTAGAAAACAGACACCAATTAACAAGGGATCGGGAAACACTTAATACCATGACTAATAAAAAATACGAATATAATGAGCTAGTTAGCGAAAGGGCGGGAGTATGGCTGACCAGAAGGCGAAATTTTAAACTCTGCAAGGCCGGTAAAAGCTTGGCGGCATACCTGAAATTCAAAGTACAGAGAAATTCTATTAATGTCATAAAGGACTCGGAGGGAGTAAACCCCTCTGATCCCCAAAAAATAACTGAGGTCTTTAAAGACTTTTATGAGGACCTGTATGCTAAAAATGACTCCGTTGATGAGGATAAAATTCAAGGGTACTTGCAGGAGTGTGATCTGCCAAAGCTAAGTTCGGAGGAACAACACAGCCTTAACGAACCGATCACAATCTGGGAGGTGGAGAAAGCAATCAGAGGATTGAAATGTGGGAAGGCGCCTGGCCCTGATGGCTTTACAGCTAAATTTTACAAAAGTTTTGCAGCGGATCTAGCTGAACCCCTTCTGCATCTTTTCCATGAATTCACGGAGTCAGGTGAAGTGAGGGGGACCCTGGCAGAGGCGACTATCGCAGTTCTGCCAAAAGATGGCAAGGACCCATCGTTACCAAAAAATTATAGACCAATTTCCCTGATTCATTTTGTATTGTAAGTTGCTAGCGAAGATTATGTCAACCCCATTACAAAACGTTCTCCCTAACCTCGTACATCCATCCCAAGCAGGCTTTTTAAAACACAGATTATCTAGCGATAACACAAGAGTGTTAGCCCACGCCCTAGAAAAAGCGAAACTTTTAAATACCCCCACAGTGGCAATCACATTAGACGCTGAGAAAGCCTTCGACAAGGTTGATTGGACCTTCCTTGAGGCAGTTCTACACAAATTTAATTTGGGGACGACATTTACTAAACTGGTAATGGCCTTATATGCCGGTCCTACAGCCAGAGTTAGAGCGGGTGGCTCCTTTTCTTCATCCTTCTGCTTGAAACAAGGAACGAGACAAGGATGCCCGCTATCACCGTCTCTGTTTTTACTAGCGATAGAACCTTTTCTATACCATATCCGGAATAACGAGACCATTGCTGGCGTTCCGTTTGATGACTGCACTGTGAAATTAACAGCCTACGCTGACGATGTGCTCATTCTAACGGAGAAGGCTGACGAGGCTATCCCGGCATTAATGGACGTAATTGGCGAGTATTCTAAAGTTTCAGGGTACAAGCTGAATAAAGACAAAACGGAAGTCAAGCTGCTAAATAACATCGGAAGTAGAGAAATACTTGGTTCATCTGGCCTCACCTGGCAGCCGAAAGCTTTTAAATATCTAGGCTTAGATTTTGAGAGACTTAATAACAACCTTAAAGGTAAATGAGGGCCTAACATTAACAAAGATCTCTACGTTACTAGATAGCTGGTCGCCCAAGTTTATGTCCTGGTGGGGTAGGGCTGAGACCCTCAAAATGATGTGCACGCCTCTGGTTAATTATCTGGCTAGCATGCTCCCAATGACTTTTTCCGATGAATTCATCAAAAAAGTGGATAGACTATTTGGAGAGTTTCTGTGGCGAGGGAAAAAAGCCAGGATATCATTGAAAAAGTTGCAATTGGCGAAAGAAAGGGGCGGCCTGGGCCTACCCTCGTTCAGAATCTACCAGACGGCTTTGCTTTGTAAGCAGGGGGCTCTTTGGCTAATTGACTCCATCTTATACTCCAGTATGGCTATCTATTGAGCGATCGTTAGTGGCTCATGCACCCCTCCCGGCTCTCCTCAGCATGGACTTAACCCATTTACCTCACTCCAAATATATCCTATTAAATACTAGAAGGGCGCTCCTCAGGCTTGACCAGTCACATAAAACTGATTCGGTGATTAAGAAATCTACCCTAGTCTCGATAGGGCATAACCCTATGTTTCGGATAGAGGGGCAAACCCTTTACTGGGAGTTGTGGGCTAAACATGGTATCCATATGGTGAATGACCTCTATGAAAACGGTATGCCCATACTTTTTTCGACGCTGCAAGAGAAATTTAATTTGCCACCCATAGAATTCTACCAATTTTTTAAACTGAAGGTCGCCATCTCTAAGCGTGCCCTCACTACTGATTCACCATGGCTGCTGACACGTCTCCGGATACTGTATAATGCTGACCATTTTGTGTCCAGAATATATAAATTGCTCCTCCCTTTGCCAAAGAAAGCACATAACTTAATTGAAAACAAGTGGGAGTCGGAACATAATTCGACAGGTATCTCGATTGATTGGGAGGTAATACACAAAACTGCACTATCAAATAAGGTGTCCCCAATTCTATGTCAAACGAAATATATGTTGTTGAACAGAGCGTTTTGGACTCCTCAAAGGCTGTTTAAATGTAATCTGAAGGATACGCCCAATTGCTGGAACTGCCAGGCTGCACCTGGAGACCTGGCACACATGCTCTTCGATTGTTCCCTATTGAGATCATTTTGGAAAAAAATATTTGCATATATCCAACAAGTACTTGGAATCACACCCGTTCAGGAATTTGTATATGTCATTTTGGCTCCCCTGGAAGCACAATTGCCTGACATTCATGACCGCCAATTGCTAGATATCATGTTGACACTGGCGTGTAAGGTCGTTCTCTGTAAATGGAAGAATTTTGCTGAAGTCAACTTCAAAATATGGCTGGAATGGCTCTCCTTCCTGAGAGGGGCAGACAATCCGGCACTGCAGTCAGCCACATGGAAGCCTTCTAACAAAAAACTGTGGTCCTCCTTGGACGCGTCATCCTCCCACTTTGAGCCTCCATGATACAATATTCAACGGACTGCCTGCCTTCATAAACTACAGTATCTCTGTTTGACCCCAAGTTTCCACGTTTCAATGCTCTCCAGGCCTGAATGCTTAATGTATACTTATTGTTACCTGAATGCTTAATGTATACCTATTGTTACCTGTAACGCGCCCCGTGCTTCTGTAAACCGATTGCAATTGATATATTGATACATCTGTCCTCTTTCTTCTCTCTTTTTCCTCTTGCTTTCTTTCTTTCTCTTATTCCTCCTTTCCTTTCCCTACTCTTTTTCTGTTCAGTTCAGTTCATTATTGTAGGCGTCATTGTGCCATTAATGCATCCATCTATGTGGTGAAGAATTTCGTGTATTGTCTTGCTTCATTTTGTCCAATCTTCAATAAAAAAGATTTGAATTTAAAAAAAAAAAAGCATTCCAACAACTTGCTGAGCAGTAATCCGGCGGCTAGCCATTATCCTTACAAATAAAGGAGTCTGCACAAACAACTCAACAACCCCAACACTGCGCAAAGTAAGATCAAAAATGTAAGACTTTTTTCACAAAAAACTATATTTAGAAAAAATATACAATTCACTTACAAGACACAACTACACTCACCAGCACCTACTCTGCAAAGACACAGCAAATAGGCAACGATATCCCACTAGAAAGAAGAAAAAAAAACTTACATCCACAGAAGGACACATCAAAAACAAATGCAAAACATGTTTTACAATCACAACAAACAGAAACCAAACATACTCGTATTACTACACACTTTGCAAAATAAACAATTGCATTACAATTGAACACAAAAAAGGTCTCTTGCCAAACGCATGCAACTACAGAAACAGCAGAACAACAGAACCACCAGTAACGGAACCGCACAATGCAACAATCTAAAGAGAAAAAAAAACAATACACATTAGAAGAAACAAAAACAACACACATTACAACAGGCTATGTCACAGGGTATGTCACAAATGGGGTGTCTGTCCCCAAGGGGGGAAGATTATAAATCATTATAAACGTGGGCCCCCTGGAAGCAACCCTACAGAGGGCAGAGAGGCCAAATAAAGACACTGCAGAACATACTGAAAACAAATGGGCCCAAGGAAGCAACCCTTGGCCAAGGGGTCGCTCCCTATAAAAACAAAAACCTGGAGTATAGTGGGCTTTTCTATCCCCCCCCCGGGACCAGAAACTGTAAAAAAAAAAAAAACAGCCACTCCGCCCCCGGGGGGGGGCAGAATAGTCTACAATATTTATAATGCCCCCTGGAAGCGACCCTTGCCCATGGGGTCGCTTCCTTTATAAATATACTAAAATCCCTGGTGTCTAGTGGGCTTTTCTACCCCCCCCCCCCTGGGTCCAGATGTGGCCCAAAAAACGGCTGATCTGCCCCCAGGTGGGGCAGACAAGTTTAAAAAACATTATGGGCCACTAGGAAGCGACCCTTCCCCAAGGGGTCGCTTCCTTTACAATTATAAACAAATCCCTGGTGTCTAGTGGGCTTTTCTGCCCCCCCTGGGTCCAGATCACGCGCTAACATGGGCGATTGCCCCCAGGGGGGGGCAGAAAAGTCTACACTACATTTTTATGGCCCTTGAAGCGACCCTTGCCCAAGGGGTCGCTTCCTTTACTAATAAAAACACAATCCCTGGTGTCTAGTGGGCTTTCCTGCCCCCCCGGGTCCAGATTCCCGAATAAAACGGTCGATATGCCCCCAGGGGGGGGCAGAAAAGTCTAAACAAATAATAAATGCCCCAGGAAGCGACCCTTTCCCAAGGGGTCGCTTCCTTTTATCAAAAAAAATAATCCCTGGTGTCTAGTGGGCTTTTCTGCCCCCCCTGGGTCGAGATCGCTCGCTAAAACGAGCGATCTCGACCCAGGGGGGGCAGAAAAGTCTGACCTGCAATATTTTGCCCCCAGGAAGCGACCCTTGCCCAAGGGGTCGCTTCCTTTTCAACAAAAAAACATCCCTGGTGTCTAGTGGGGCATTACTGGTGCAGGATCGCGACGCTGTGCGCGATCCTGAACCAGGAATGCCCTGCATTGGGACATCAGGGGAGAGGAAACAGTGTTTCCTCCCCCCTGATGCCTCAAGGCACCGAGTAATGGCCCCTCCACCCCACCGGAGAGCAGGAAACAGCCCTACCTGCTCGCGCTGGAAGCAAATGGCTTCCAGCGCGTCTGGCACTGCCTGATGACGTCGGCGTGCGCGACAGCGCGCTGACGTCACCAGGAAGTGAGGGGGGGGCAGCGCGAAGTCTTCCGCTGCCACCCCCACTACTGCCACCACGATCGGAGCCCCAGGGGGGGAGCTACAGCGCTCCCCCCGAGGGCTGTACTGATGACGGAGCGGCTCCGTCATCAGCACAGCCCAACCAATGCTGATGACTGAACCGCTCCGTCATCAGCATCGAAGGGGTTAAGAAGTGATCAGCATGTAAAACAATCGGAAGTACAAAGTAAATATTACATGAAGGAAATAAAGAGTACAAGATGGTGGCGAGCTCAAAGAAACAGGAGAAAGTGCATATAAATTATACATACAAAATTACATATAAGAAATTATATATTGAAATAAAATATAAGCGCGTTGCAACAGTACACTGATATGAAGGTAAGTCTGCAAGCAGGCATACAGGATATATGAACGTATTAACAACCTTGTTAACAATAACGTAGGTTCATCAGGCGATCATGGTGGTTTGTGTATGTCAAAGTATTCATCCAGTGAGGTCCAGAGTTTCCTATGTGGGGGGCGCCAAGGGGTAGAGGCAAGGGCTATATTATCGGCTCCTCTGAGATTGGAGACCCAGTTAAGCCAGCGGGGAAGGGAGGCTTTAGTTGTGTCCTTCCAATTGTTTAGTATGATCTTAACCGCCGCCGGTAGGTCAAGTAGGGCTTTATCATTATCACTGAGTGTGATGGCTTTGGTAAATCTCCACGCGAGGGTTGAGAATTCTCTCGGAAGCGAGACATGTAAGACTTTGGAGACGAAATCAAAGATTCTGTCCCAATAGGTGGTGACACATGGGCATTTAAGTATTAGGTGTTCGAGATCCCCACTTTCTTCCTTGCAATTCCAACCGGTGTCGTCGTCCCTAATGTTGTGTAGGAATAGCCTCTTAGGCGTCCAGAAGGCTTTGTATCGCTTTGTTCACCCTAAGTGTGGCAGGGTATACTCAGACGTGAGTCCCTTGTTCACTTGGCCACTGGATTCAAGATAGCCTGGCTGATGAGGATTATGAATCCGAAACCGGTCCCAGGATGCTTGTTTCCGGTCCAGGGAAGACATGGCTTGGCAGTTCGGGCTGGACTGTTCCCATAAGGCACAGGGTCAGACTGATTTGCATATAGCCATGTCTGAACTGGGGTGGCTGAATGAACTAAAGAATGGTGATGGATTAAACCCAGATCAGTTGACTGTGGGTGAGTGTTTGATTTGTTCAAACGCTCCGTCCATCATCCCCTTTTGTATGGCTTTGTGGAGAAGCCAGAACTTAGTTTGGGACAAAGTATGGCTGATTTTGTGACGTGTGGTGGATTCCCAAGTTCTGGCCCACTCTATTTCTGAAGTTGGTGTGGACGAATAAGATTCCCAGAATAATCTTAGGGAGTCAGTCAAGGTGGAACTTTGTGGGCAGATTAATTTGTAGATTCTCGAAACTTGATGGCCAAGTCTATTGAGCGTATTGAGGAAGTCGGGGAGGGAGGGGGGTGAGATCACTTAAGTCTGCCTTTGTGAGTGCTACTTTGATGTGTAAAAAGTTATAGAATTCCATGCGTTGGAGCTGATATCTATTTTGTAGTGCACTAAAGGGGAGTGGTGACGAGCCCTCGTAGAGTTGGTGTGGAAAGTGTAAACCCTTGGCTATCCATGTGGCGTAGTGCAGTGGTTTCCCTTTATATGTTAGGGTGTTGTTCTGCCAGAGCGATTCCCATCTTGATTTCCGGAATTGGTGTGGTAGGTGTTTGCTCACTTGGAGTAATGCCGTTTTGGTATTTTAAAAATGGGGCTTGAGCCTCGGTTGGGGCGAATTGTAATGGTCAGAAAGGTGGAGAGGTCAAGGCCGAGGAGGAGGGATTTTCCCACGGTCAGCCACACCGGGGTGTAGTCCGTCTGTGGCGTTATCCAATACGAACCCTGTCTGGCCAGAAAGGTGGTTTGGTATAGCTTAAAGTCCTTAGTACCAAGCTGTGGTGCTTAAGCTCTAGGATGCCAAATGGTCATCAGAGAAATAGACCGACAAAGGAGAGACCAGTGAGTAAACCGCAGATGACGGTCTGCGGAGAAAGAGAAAAGAAACCCATCAGCCCACCAATCGGCGGAGCTTCATCATCTGGGTTTTGTCACAGTATCCGCTTGGTTAAACCTCCATGTATTAATTGAGGTTTTCACCCAAAACGAATTGTGAAGAAGAGTAGTCAACCAGATAATGAGTATTGTAAAGGGCTGAAAAAGGTTAGTTGCAGTGCTGAAAGAGTGTCAACAAAAATCTTTTGTGAATTAAAAATGCCTGTTTTGATGTCTAGAAAACATTTTATTAAAGTGACCAACAAAGCGGCATGGTTAAAAGCAGAGTGGATATAGTATGACAATATTACTATACATCAATGATACTAATTGGTCGACATGTTTCAGCCCATCCGGGCTTTCATCAGGACCTATGGTGTACACTACTGCAACACTTACCACTGCTTATGAAGTAAGTACAACGTGAAGACCTACCAGTGATGTGGTCTAGTATTTCAAAGCCTCTCCTGAATAGTAGGAAACACACAAAAAAAGAAGAAAGAAAATGTACACAAGGCAGAACAGTTTCATTAGATATATTGTTCTTGTAGTGTTTTTATATAGTCAATTTTGCTATGGAAACATTTTAAACAAAGTTCATTCAGAAAAATGTTGTGTTCACTCACCCAACATTGCAGGGAGGACAGGCCTCACCTCGCCTGGCGCTCGCTCAGGAGGAAGGAGGCCACGCACTTAGTAGAGAGAATAATTAGATATATCTACATCAGTTTGTGACTTAAAAAGAATATTTTTTGAAAATTGTACCTCTATATGACACAGAACAGGTAGACAGAGATATCGGTCCCTAGCTGCGCATGTTCATGTGAGGCCTGTCCTCCCTGCAATGTTGGGTGAGTGAACACAACATTTTTCTGAATGAACTTTGTTTAAAATGTTTCCATAGCAAAATTGACTATATAAAAACACTACAAGAACAATATATCTAATGAGACTGTTCTGCCTTGTGTACATTTTCTTTCTTCTTTTTTTGTGTGTTTCCTACTATTCAGGAGAGGCTTTGAAATACTAGACCACATCACTGGTAGGTCTTCACGTTGTACTTACTTCATAAGCAGTGGTAAGTGTTGCAGTAGTGAACACCATAGGTCCTGATGAAAGCCCGGATGGGCTGAAACATGTCGACCAATTAGTATCATTGATGTATAGTAATATTGTCATACTATATCCACTCTGCTTTTAACCATGCCGCTTTGTTGGTCACTTTAATAAAATGTTTTCTAGACATCAAAACAGGCATTTTTAATTCACAAAAGATTTTTGTTGACACTCTTTCAGCACTGCAACTAACCTTTTTCAGCCCTTTTCAGCCCTTTACAATACTCATTATCTGGTTGACTACTCTTCTTCACAATTCGTTTTGGGTGAAAACCTCAATTAATACATGGAGGTTTAACCAAGCGGATACTGTGACAAAACCCAGATGATGAAGCTCCGCCGATTGGTGGGCTGATGGGTTTCTTTTCTCTTTCTCCGCAGACCGTCATCTGCGGTTTACTCACTGGTCTCTCCTTTGTCTGTCTATTTCTCTGATGACCATTTGGCATCCTAGAGCTTAAGCACCACAATTTGGTACTAAGCCCTTAATACAATACAAAAAAAGACCCTTGATACCTTTCGTGTGTTTACATATTGTTGAGTTGGGGGACAAGGTACAAGAAGGTCTCAAAATATCAACTATTCCCCTAAGACCCTCACTCCCACTTGCAATCTTTATTATAGCTTAAAGTCCGCCAGATTAACGCCTCCCAAGTTTTTATCTAATCGTAGCTTTTTTAGGCTAATTCTGGCTTTTTTGCCTTGCCAGAGGAAGAAGGAAAGCATTTTGTCCAGCTTGTTATGGAATTCTTTGGAGAGGGTGAGGGGTAGCATCGTGCAGAGATAGTTGACTAACGGGGATACCATAATTTTTATGGTTTCCACCCGTCCCCACCAGGTAATAAACCGGGGAGACCAACCATCAAGGAGGCGTTTAATTTTGGTAAGGGTAGTGGATTCATTGTGTCTGAGTGTGCTCAGAAGGGAGTCAGTAAATTCCATTCCCAAGTATTTTTTTTTTTTTTGTTTTTTGTTCAAAAACCTTTATTGGAGTAAGCATAGAAAAGTACAAGAATGGGCCTACAACCTCACGGGCTGGCCGCTAATAACAAGGCACAATGCATGAAATAAAAATGTACACCCGTGGTTAGGCAGAGCTCGAGTACAAAGCATTACTCTACAGCTATCACAGAACAATTTGTATTTTTATTTTTTTACAAAAAGAAAAACAAACACTAAAAGGCGAATGCACGAGAATTAAGGTCAGCCCAAAGAACGGAGGGGACGGTCCACGATCAGGAGAACACACCCAGAGCCCGGAGGCTCCAATCAAGTCGGGAGGGGGGGAGGGGAGCAGCGAGGAGAACCGGAAGTATAAAAAAAACCTTATGGAAAGGTTCCGGGAACGCTAGTCTAGGGAGAAAGGACAATCTCAGCAGTGTCTACAAGGGGAGGGGTGCAAATATCCCCACGATAATCATTCCACTGGCCCCAAACCTTCGTCCACGCCCTGGGTCTGCCCCTGGCCACATAAACCGTCTTTTCACGAAACATGGACCAGTCCATGTTGTCTTCCCACTTCGAGACCTCAGGGGGCCTGGAAGCGCCCCAGAGTTGCGCGACATCCCGCTTCGCAATCATGTAACCAAGGGTAGCCCATCTGGTCTGGGCCACAGAGTAGTCAGTGGGCTCCCACACATTCAACAGACATCGTCGAGGCTCCGGCCGCAGGGCCACATCCGTGACAGCAGTCATCACCTCAAGCACCGCAGTCCAGTAAGCAGCTACAACCGGGCACTCCCAAAGGATATGTAAAAAGGTCGCACTCGAACCACATCCACGCTTACATAGCCCATCCGAAGAAAAGCCCATCGTAACCAGACGCGGACCCGTGACAAACTCGATGAAGAATCTTAAGTTGAACCAAACGGAGACGGGCAGGAATGGCCACCTCCTTGGGAGAAGAGAGTGCCGACTGCCAATCCTCGTCGTCCAGTTCCAACCCATCGCCAACCCAAGCCTCCCGAAGTCGGACCAGTAAGTCCGCCCGATTATTAATCAATTTCTTGTAAATCAGAGAAATAGTGCTATCGGGAAGATGCCCATCAAGGAGACGGTCCTCGAGGGGGGAAGATTCAGGCAGGGCCTCATCAGGAACCAAGACTGAGGCGAGGGCGTGCCGGACCTGCAGGTAGCGAAAAAATTCCCTACCACTCAAACCATATTCCGCCTGGAGGGCCTGGAACGACTTCACACAACCGTTCGAGTACACGTCACCCACCTTACAAATCCCAATCACATCCCAGCGGTCGAAACCCTTGGTAGACCAGAGTCCGCCCAAACGTTCCGAGGCATAAAGCGGCGTCGCCAAAGTCAATCGATCCTCCCACCCCAAACTCACATTCGCAGCTCGCCATACAGTTACTGCAATCTTGGATGGGCCCACAAGATGGCGCCCGGCCGATCGGGAATAAAGCGCTCTAGTAAAGTCCCCACCCGGAAGCTGGAGTCTATCCATCTCGAATGCAGGATTACGACCCGGGGAAAACATCACGTGATTAATGGCAGACAACTGGGAAGCCCAGTAATATCGCTTGATATCGGGGAGCGCCATGCCCCCGTCATACCAGGGGATGGTGAGCTTTGCGAGTGCGATACGCGGTCGCCCATCCCATATCAATTGCCGTTGAAGACTCTCAATCTCTTGGAAATAGGTCTTAGGAATAGCGTTATAGGAGCTGTGAAGCGCGTAAAGGAATCGCGGCAAGGACATCATTTTAAACAGGGCCACCCTGCCCAGAGGAGACAAAGGAAGCTTGCGCCAACGGGCCACATCCAAGCGCAGTCTAAGCAATGGTGGGAGGAGATTACGCTCAAAGCGGAGCGTCGGGTCCAACGTAATAAAAATCCCTAAATTCTTGAAACCCGAGTGGACCACCTGGATAGGAAGTCTGCTCGGCAAGGGGGGCAAAACCCCCGAAAGAACATATACACAGGACTTGGTCCAGTTAATAACGAGGCCCGAGTTGGCTCCAAAAGAAGCAAGAACGTCAAACAGAACAGACAGAGATTTACGCGGGGAAGTGAGATATAAAAGGATATCGTCCGCGTAAAGCGAAACGCGGTCCTCAAAGTCCGGAGACCAGCGAATCCCCTTGAGAGACGGTTCCCACCGAAGCCAGGCAGCCAATGGTTCCAAGGCGAGAGCAAACAGTAACGGAGACAAGGGGCATCCCTGACGGGTACCCCTGCCAAGGGTGAAATGAGCCGAGACCCTACCATTCACCACTACTTGCGCCAGAGGTGCCGCGTACAGTAACTGGACCCAACCAATAAACTCAGGTCCAAAACCAAATTTCTCTAGAGCCGCCCAGAGAGAAGGCCACGCCACCGTGTCGAAGGCCATGGATGCATCCAACGATGCCAAAATGGCCGGCTCCATCAGAAGCCTCGCGATCGCGCCGTGAAGACGACGTAGGTTCAGAGCCGTGTTGCGATGTGGGATAAATCCAGATTGATCCGGATGGACCAAGTCACTAATGACCGTCAAGAGACGGGATGCCAGGAGTTTCGCCAATACCTTGGGTTCAACATTCAGTAGGGATATGGGCCTATAGGAGGAACAAAGATCACGTGGTTTACCCTCCTTGGGGATGACCACTATCGTGGCCAGTCTCTGATCATAAGGGAGAATACCCCGTTCCCGGGACTCCAGAAACATGGCGCGGAGATACGGAGCCACCCTATCGGGACGCAACTTGTACAATTCAATTGGCAACCCGTTCGGGCCCAATGCTTTGCCCGAACGGAGGGAACGGATGGCAGTAGCTATCTCATCAACCGTAAAGGGGGAGTCCAACGCCACACGGTCTAAATCAGAAACAATGGGCAGGGCTATATCACGCAACAGAAGGCGAGAGTCAACCACATCCCTCACAGACACAGGGGTATACACCACACGGAAGTACTCGGCAAACCGGTCAACTATCCCAATCGGGTCCGTTACACTCACACCACATGCAGACTGAATCACGGGTACCACACGATTAGCTCTCTCCTTCTTATCCAGCCACGCCAGCAATTTACCCGCTTTGTCACCCACATCATACAGACGTCCCTGTTGCTCCCGAAACATCACTTTGGCGGCATCCGTGACCAAGGACTTATAAGCAAATTGTTTCAGACCCAGGGCATGGAGTTTCTCAGGCGTGATACCAGATTCCAAACCCTCCTCCAATACAGAAATCTCCCCCTCAAGATCAACCACCTCTCTATTCCTCTCTCTCTTAGCCTCAACAATAAGGGAGAGGGCCTGCCCACGAATCACGGTCTTAAAGGCCTCCCACAGGGACACAGCAGATGAAACCGACCCCTCGTTATCCAGAAAATACGAGTCCAAGGACTTAAGCAAAAGGGTGCGGGTCTCGGGGGAGGTAAGGTACCACGGATTAATGGGAGCCACCCTGCCCACTGCCTCCACCCCAACCTCAAAACGAAGCCAGAGCGGAGAGTGGTCAGAGATACCCCTGGGCATGTGCACAATCTCACGCACCGCCGGGGACTGAGCCGCAGGCATCAGGAAATAATCCAGCCATGACAGACTCCCATGGGCACCAGAGTGAAAGGTGTACTGAAGCTGCGTAGGATGCAAAAGCCTCCAGCAATCCACCAGGCCGAAGGTATCCAAAAAACCACCCAACCACTGCTGAGCCGCCGGGGTATCCCTAGGGGGGTGGCGATCATGGAGGCCAGAGACTACCGAATTAAAATCACCAGCCAGAAAGAGAGTACTATCAGGAAGGTCCAACAAGACACGGCCCAAATCTGAAAAGGTAGAAGTCTGCAAGCCGGGGGGCACATAAACAGTTAATAAGGAGAGGGCACGGCCTTCATATCGACCCACAAGGACAGCAAACCGCCCCCGGTCATCCTGAATAACATCATCAATAGCCAGGGGGAGGGAAGCCCGAATAAGGATACCCACACCCCTGGAACCCGAGGTAAACCCCGAATGTGCTACGAGGCGATAGCCCCACCTATTCATTGCATGACAAACATTGCCTATCAAATGAGTCTCCTGCAAGAAAACAATGTCAGGGGATAAACGTCGTATACATTTCAACACCACACTTCGTTTGATACGATCACCCAGACCGTTAACGTTCCACGAAACAAATCGCAACCCGCTACCCCCCATCCCACCCGACAAAGCCCAAACCCCCCCATCAATGAGCATGACCACAAAAAGCAATACAAATACAGAATAAAGTCGCCTTGAACACAGAACACACAAACAACGAACTTCCCAACCACCCACCCCCCCAATAACAAGAAAACACCCCCCACCCTGCACCCCTGCAAAAAGCTAAAAAGCCACCCCAACCTGCAGTGTGCCTGTCGCCCAAGAACCCCTATTCTACACAAAGACCCCGGAGGAGGAAAGGCTCCGTCCCACCCGCCCCCCGATCAAACCAATAGCGAGAAGACCATACATCAAAACACAAATGAGGTAGAGGAACATAGGCTTACATCCCTGGACCAGTTATACAAAACAAGGCATCAGTCAAAGACGAAACGTTCAGCTCTCTACACCACCTTCAGCACCGCCCGGGTGGGCTTCGGATTCAGTCTCAGGGGGACGATTAGGCAGGGAGTCCAGCCAGTCATTCGCAGCATCTGGCCGATCAAAGAAGAAAGTTCGATCATTATACTCCACCCGCAGCCTGGTCGGAAACAGCATTGCGTAACGCATCCCCAAGTCCCTAAGACGTTTCTTGGCACCACGAAATCCCATACGCTGCTTCTGGACCTGTTGGGAAAAGTCCGGATAAAAGTTCACCGTGGCATTTTCAAAGGCTACCGGGCCCTTCACCCGCGAGGCCTGCAGGATAGCGTCCCGATCTCTGTAGTGGAAAAGCTTTGCAACAATAGGTCTCGGCGGGGCGCCTGGCTTGCCCTGGCCCCCCGGAACACGATGTGCGCGCTCCACTGCGAAAAATTTACTAATGCCAGACGGAGAAAGGTGGTTCTGGATAAGGTCTTCAACCAGGAGATCAACCGAGTGGGGTTCTGGGTTCTCCGGCACACCTCCAAGCGCCGGGTCATGAAATCGTTCACCCTACGGAGATTGCCAATCTCCGTCTGAATATCAGAGACGTCCGTCGTGAGGCTGGAAGATTTGATATCCAACGACTTCACCTTTTCGTTCGTCTTGGAGAGATCGGCTCGAATCAAATTCACCTCAATTGCCACAGTGTCAAGTTTGTGGGCCAAAGTTTCGTACTGTTGGCCTATGGATTCCCTCATGCCAGAAATGGCGCCCATGATGTCCTGCAAGGAGGGCTCCGTCGACGCATCCATTACTTGGTCCGACGCAGTGGGACCGGGCAGGGCAGCTCCGGGGGACCCCTTAGAGTGGGTATAACGATCCATAACATTAGATTGAACCGGACCCCCGCGCAGAGGTGTCTTCGTCTTGCGCGTCTCTCGGTCCCCTCTGCCCGCCATTTTGAAGATGCGTCACGAGTAATGTCACCAGGGTCGACGGACCGGGCACCAGAAATGGAGGCCCCGGGACCAAAGGACTACAAGAGGGGTATCACCAGGATAGAGGCAGCCCACTCCAGGAACAGAGCAGCCAAGGGCCAGACAGCCTACGTGTGTCCCGGCCGCAGCTCAGGCCCGACACTCTCACCAATGTCCCAGTCCGAGGCAGAAACGAAACCGAAACTTAAGAGGGGGACTCACAAGACCAATCCCCCTGCCGTTGTTGTTCAACTCCAAGACGGCCACCGAACCTCACCCAGTCCCGGGCGCACTTCGAGGGCGGAGCCCAAAAGTTCAATCGAACATAATTCAGGCATCCGATGTCCAAATCAGTTTCTGAAAGGTCCAGGTAGATCAGCCCAACGTCCTCTATATGAATCCTCGCAAAAATCAGGATTAAAGCAGGATATTAAGCCGGGAGCGGCGGGGGTCCGGAGAGCGCTGGGCTCACGCGGCCATCTCGGATGCCCGCCAAGCTCCTCCACCCATTCCCAAGTATTTAATAACATCCGTTTGCCATGCTAGTCCCGAGTCCCCTAGGACCTCTTTGGTGGTGTGGACATTTAGGGGCTTGACTTCGGATTTGTCCTTATTTAATTTATATCCTGATGGGGCTGAGTATTTGCCGATTGAGGACATGAGTCCAGAGATAGATTTGGCGGGGGTCTTCTGTTGCGATTAAGATGTCGTCCGCGTAGGCTGCTAATTTTACCCGAGTGTCACCGAAAGAGACTCCGGCGATTTCTTCGTTGCGCTTGATATCAGTTAGGAGGGGTTCAAGGGCTAGGAGGAAAAGTGCTGGGGAGAGCGGGCAGCCTTGCCTGGTGCCCTGATAGTCGAAACGGGTTGGAGAGGGCACCGATGATTGCTATTCTAGCTGACTGGGAGGAGTAAAGGGCCATCACCATTTTGATAAAGGAGTGACCAAGGTTAAAACTATGCATACATTGTTGGAGAAAAGACCATGAGACCTTATCGAAGGCCTTTCTGGGTCTAAGGTTATCGCCACCATTGGGGAGGTAGAGTTCTTAGCTTTCTCCAATAGGTGACACAGTAATCTGGTATTGTCGTTCGACATCCGATGTTTCAGGAAGCCAACCTGTGCCGGGCTAATCAGTTTTGGGAGGAAATAATGTAATCTATTCGCTAAGATTTTGGCGTAAATCCTGCAGTCAAGATTTTCAGAGATGGTGCGGTAGTTCTTGATTAGGAGAGGGTCTTTTCCCTCCTTGGGGATGACTATGATTGTGGCTTTGCTCATCGAGGGGGAAGTACTTCCACTGGTCGCTGTAGAATTAAAAAGGGTTTGGAGCGCGGGGTTGAGTTGGTTAGTGAAGGCTTTATAAAAGGCCGCGGAAAAGCAGTCCGGCCCGGGGGCCTTATTGCTCTTTAATGTTTTGATGGCCGCTGTAATCTCTGCGCTTGTGATGGGGGACCCTAGTTGAGATTTATCGACTTCTGATAGTTTGGGGAGTTGTAGGGACGCAAGGTAGTCAGTGCAGGCTGCCATGTCTAGTGTTTTATCGTTTTTGTATAGGTCTTCGTAGAAGGTTTTGAATGTCTCAAGGATTTTGGATTGTCTGGTATGGGTGTTGTTTGTGGAGTCCTTTACCGAGGAAATGTTAGATAGTCTCTGTTTGAGATAGGAAGCAAGGAGCTTGCCTGCTTTGTTTCCCTCACATAATTTTAGGGCGTTGAAGCGATTGATCCATACACCCGCTCTCTTACTAGTGATGGTACTGTATTCATATTCCTTTTGGGTCAATAGTTCTAGAGATTTGGAATCGAGGGGATTGGATTTGTGGTGGGATTCTAGGAGCCCGATCTGCTGTTCCAGTTGTTCTAGGTCCTTATTTAATGCTTTTAGTTTTGGCTCTGATACTGATAATGACCCCACGGACCGTAGCCTTAAGTGCGTCCCATTAGGTATTGGGTGTAGTGTCTTGAACATCATTTAGTAATAAATACTCTTCAATGGCGTTAGCTATGAGTAGTTTGTATGAGTAGTTTGTTTGTATAAGGTTTCCTCGTTAAATCTCCATCTCCTAGGGGGAAGAATCGAGCGGGAGCCAGCAAGTTTGGTGCGGATACAGGCATGGTCGGATACTAATTTAGGGGCTATATCTGTTTCCTCTATCAGGTGTGTGAAGGGGCTTGATATTAGGATGAAATCAATGCGTGAATATGATTTATGTGAGGCAGAAAAGAAGGTATAGTCTCTACCATCTGGATTTTGGAGGCGCCAGGAGTCTTTTAGGCAGTATCGCTCACAAAGGCGTAAGAGGGCTTCGTGTGAACGGGAGGAGTGAAATATGCATTTGGATTGCCTGTCTAATATTGGATCCAGGGGGAGATTGAAGTCGCCCCCCAATATTAGTAGGTCGTCTTGTGGAATGTGTTCTATCGAGCGAGAGACTGAGTCCCAGAATTCGGGGTCATCAGAATTGGGGCCGTAGATGTTCACCACATGTATATGGTCATCTTCCCTTAGGAGATGTGTCACCGATAGCCTTCCCATCGTGTCGTGTGTGTGTGAGACTAGAGTCAGGTTGGATTTTTTTCGCCAGTAAAGTGATAAATCCGCCTTTTTTGTGTGTCGCGGGGGAGCGCAGAATTTGTGACGCCCAGTGTATGTTCAGGAACGTAAGTCCTCCTCTGACAGCTTGGTCTGCTGGAGTAAGATGACGTCCCCTTTTGTTTAAGCGAGGTATTCGAAAAATTTTCGTCTTTTTACCGTGTGGTTACGTTCTTATGATTTGGTGCTAGACATCGGTGTGAGCCTTACTCGCTAAGAATTGATCTGGTAGAAAAAGCGCTTGGTGAGCGGGGTGCCGTGATTGCCCTCGCGGGTCGGGTGGTGGATGTAGGCCTTGACTTGTTGTATGCAGAAAGGATAGCCTGCATAATTCAGTGTATGGAGATGCAACTTTAAGTGAAGGTTACAGCATGTAGCAAAAGGTGTTTGTGCCGAGAAAAAGAGAGTGCTGTACCTGCAAAGAACAAACATAAGCAAAAAGCAGTACAAAATGTAGGAAGTATCTCTTGACTTCTGGATCATCTTAACCCTCTAACTCCCTCCCTTCCAATTTCAACCAATGTCTCACCCCGCCTCCCCTCCTCCCCCCAAATACGTACGTAGGGAGTACGACGACAGTACCTTGCTAAGTAGAACAGGAGTAACCTTAATAATAACATAGTAACATTCCCAGTAGTAGAGTCAATTGTGAGTATTCAATCCCGCTGTAAGAGCCGGAGTAACAAATATTAAACCATCCGAGCCAATATTTAAATCGGCAGGAGGGGCTAAGATTGGGAACCTATTGTGTGAGCACATTGGCTCTAATTATTAACTAAACAAACAGTGAGGATGTAGGTTACCCAAGTCTAGGTGGTAACATGGCTTTGATATGAACTATAGAGCTGGGTAGATAGAGTTCGTCTGATTTGCGGTATACGCATTGTATGGAACAAGAATACAGTGATTGAAACCTGAGTAGCCTAAGTAGAACATTAGCACCGGTTAAGCTGATTCTTAAAGTCACTGACATGGCCCTACCGTCTTAGACTATAAACTCACGGAACAGGGGAACACTCAGGCAGGGTGTTGCACTTCTTGATTGAAGGGTTGGTGGCACCTGGATAGAGGTCCATAGTGTCGAGCACATCTCGAGCTCGCAGGTAGCAAACCATAATCCTGCTAGAACAAGGAGTCAGTGAATCGGAAGGGCTGCATCATGAGGGGTTAGAGCCGCCGTCTTCCTTTTATTGGAGAGTCCGGTTGATTGATCTATTTCCTGTGCAGTATGGTCTTCGAGGAGCTGTGCTAGGACTTTGGGATCCGTGAAGAATCTGGGGCGGCCGTCTATCATAATCTTGGGCCTGCGAAAGAGAAGGTGATATTTTTGGATCTGAGCTTGTCGCGTAGGTCTAGAAAACCCTTGCGCACATCCACCGTGTCCTTTGAATAGTCCTGCGTGAAGATGATTCTTTGGCCCTCCCATAGAATGGAGTGATTTTTCCTTGCATATTGGAGGATCAACTCAACGTGCTGGAACCTGAGCGGCTTGCATATCAGCGGCCTAGGGCCCTTGGTGTGTTTACTAGCGAAGGTGGGGATCCTGTGTGCCCTGTCCAATTCGAGGCCGTGTGGGAAGTCTATTTTGGTGATCATGGGGATCCATGATTCCAGGAAGGCCACGCAAGAGTCCGCGTCCTTTTCAGAATTCTCCGGTACGCCAAAAATTCTAATGTTCCCCCTTCTGTTCCGTTCTTCTAACTCAGCGTTGTGACGTCTGAGAGCGTCAGTTGTATTCTCTAGGCGTTGGATTTTCTTAGTTGATTGTCGTGATAGATCTTCCACGTCGCTAATGCGTTGTTCGGCCACCCCAAATCCTGTGTTCAGTGCGCTCACAGGGCTCGAAAAATGTGCTCGCAAATGCGAGTCAATTTCTTTCAGGGTGACAGTTTTCAGGCCTACTTGACCGGCCTGGCGAGTGAGCTTTGTCGCTGTGCTAAAGCGCAGTGCCGGTAGAAGGCTCTAGAGGGCAGCTGGGTGAAATGTTCAGGAACTGCTGTGAAAAAATGCGGGAAAAGCAAAGGTGTTGATTGGCTGCTGATTGCAATGCGGGCTCGGTCTGCTGAGGTCTAGTAGCAATCAGCCAATCAGATGGTAGCTAATCTCTGCACAGTAAAGTTTACATGCTTCTCATTGGCTGATTACAATGAGCCGCAGCAGGATATACTGCCTGAAAAGCATGTAAACTGCATTTGCCAACCCCTGTATCCAATTCACTTGACCAAAGGCAGACCATGAACGAGACTGGTGCCCTAGCGAAGCAGAAGTTCTCCTGCACCTTGGGTGTTTAATGATTCTCGGAGCCCTGCGAGTGGAGCTCTGCCTGTGATGTAAGCCTGCGCCTGCCGAGGACGGCTCGATCTCTCTGCGGGGGACCCTACGGTAAGTGAGCTTAGATGGGAACACCAGGGGTTCTTGCTCAGATTGTTGGGGAGAGTGGCTTTGGGGGGGATTGACGCACAGCCGGGGCTATTGTCATGCTTGTTATTGTTTCAGTCTTCTATCCTGGAAAAGCACAAATTTACTGGCAACGTAAATAAACCTAGTTGACTAGAAATTAGGTTTTAGAAATAATTATAATTAACGTGTGCGATCACATTTGCACTGCGAACTGCCTGTGATCAGAGGGTTGATATCAAATAGAGGGCGACACAGGCAGCCAGAGGGCACTCACTGCTCGTGCCTTGTCAAATGGTAGCTCGCGAGGTGCCAACAAGCTGCCTGCAGTGCCCATCAAGGTGCCAGATGTCCGCGCAGGACATTTTGTGTTTTCTCACAGCTTAGAAGTTGAATTACCCAGCTCTATAAAGGGGGTGCAGTCGAGGGTGCACAGTCTGGATGCAGAGGGTAAACAGCGCCCCACGATTCCCTTTGTTATTTTAAGTACAAAAATATTTAGCTGTATAATACGAACTATAGTAAGGAAGGAGTGAATGGGTGGGTTGGCAAAGATAAAAGTGGTATAAATATAAGGAGGCTGGAGGAAAGTGGACAAGAACAAAAATATATGTCCACTCCAAATTGTACAACCAATCACGTTAAACGCATATCTTTTTATTTCCCGGGGTGATTTGCAATTAACTGTATATGAAGCACGGCCGTTCACAAGAAGGACCTGGCTGGCGCTGACTTCTTTAAGTTGAAAGGCCAGGCCGTGGAGCCCACCAGGAAGGGAAACAGATGTATGGGCAGGTTATAATCACAATCTATGGTGTGAAATCGCACTGAAAGGCTTCACCGTCGCTTGACAGACAGGTCCCCACGTCAGCAACCTGGAAAGGAGAGTGATGGGTAATGACGATATCATGTCACGAGCAAACAGGGCAGTATTGTTTACGTGGCCTTACTTGTTCTTACACAGCATGCCTGGTCTGATAGCTGGGACATAAAATACAAATGCAAGTAAAAAAAATTCCAGTCATACAGTTACTTCTGTCCCAAGCCATGGTGCGAGCTGCCCTTTCCTAGGCTGTGCTCTAGTATGTTTAAGGTACAGCAGTGTACCGAGTAGTGGGAAGAGTGTTTATCCGGGCCGTACTCTAAAATGTTTAAGTTACATCGGTGTACCCGAGTACTGCTAAGGTTTTTTTTTTGTTGCAGATTATATAGCGCTTACCCGACCTGACGGTATTGCAGTGCTTTACATGAGCACCAGTTAGGTTACACAAGGACACACTAATTTTTGTTAGGCACAGGGAGATTAAGTGATTTGCCCTGAATCACTGTATGCTGAGCCACCGGAGCCGTACTCTAGTTTGTTTAAGTTACAGCGGTGAACCTGAGTTCTGCTAAGAGTATTCATCCAGGGCCACGCTCTAGTATGTGTAATGTACAGTAGTGTACCCGAGTGCTGCTAAGAGTGTTTATATGAGGCAGTGCTCTAGTATGTTTAAGGTTTAGTGGTGTACCGGAGTACTGCTGAGAGTGTTTATCCAAGGCCGTGCTCATAACTTTCAAAACATTGCAGTGAGAATAGTAATGAGGCTAAACATTTCGATCATGTCTTACTGGTCATAATGAAATGAAATGAAATGAAATGAAAAATTGCATTTGTATAGCGCATAACTGCCCTAGGGCCTCGCAGCGCTTGGTCAACTGCGCTGCATATGTTTTGAAGTAAATTTGTATTCAACCAATTTGAGGGTCGAGTGCCTTGATGTTAGGTTGAGCAGAAAATTCTAGTCACTAGACGTGCAGGTCAAGTAAGATTTTTAAGATTTGTCGAGTCCTGGCTCATGTCGGCCCTAATCGCTGAGAGTTCGAGCTGCATGGATTCGGTGTTAGCTTTGGTGGATTTAGAGAGTTCATGGAGGTCTGCTAATTTCCTAAGAATCATTTCCATCATGGTCTGTTTTGTTTTTAATGGGTGATTCTGAAATCGTCGGTTCTGGTTTTACTTTCTTGATAATATTTCTATCTTCTCTGTTTGACATTGTGGCAGAGTAGAGTGGTGGTCGTAACGATAAGAATTGTAGGAGAACTTACATGCGAGTCTTCTAGTCGCAGTTATCGCACTTTGTGATTAGTCCAAGTGTGATTGAATATGATTCGGTTAAAGTTGTACTGTGCAGGCGAGACTCCAACTCTCATACAGGTCTCCACCTGGATCCGAAGTGAATTGATCGTAGGAGTGTGAGAGTCAGCCGTGCCCGGCTTTGGCGTGGAGATTCAGCTGGAAGACGGTGTTTAATGGGCTTTGTTTAGAGGCATCGGGATGTATCCGGCGACTGGACAGGGTCTGCTGGTTCAGGAGGTCGCAGGCGGTCGCAGGTAGGAAGTGAGCAAGTCACTGCACTTCGAATTGGAGGCAAGAGCCTCGTACAGCTCTCTAGAAATGTCGGTTAGAGAACTTCTTACCCCTGGAGACAGTCTTGTGAAGGGGAAAGGCACCTAACTGTATGGCAATGAACATGAGGTGTAGGCTGATCCTCATCACACGGGTGGGTGAAAGCGCGGGATGGAGGCAGCAGGGGGCTTTTGGTGATCAGCGTCTTGGTATTAGTGTGACAAGCACGAGGTGTGGAGAATACCTCTGCTGCGTTCAAGCACGACCGTGTTGCTCACAGGGCAACTCTCCACTTGTAGGCCAGATCGTAGGGATCTTGTGGCGGTAGATGGCTTCACCGCGACTTGAGGCACTTCATTAGGAACAGTGATCAAAGATATCTCGCAACTCCGAGGGCGCCGCCATTTTGAAGTCAGGCACATCGGGCCGATTTTCGGGATGTAGCGGCACTTTCGTAGGGTCTTCTCACCTCGGTGGGGATCTGTAGGTATGCCTAGGTGTTCTTTTCCATCACCGGGTCATGCGGAGGATGGATGCTGGCTGAGGGTGTTAGAACCAGCCTTCGGTGTCAGACAATGAGCCTGTGACCGGGCGCCGCCATTTTGAGGGCTTCTCGGAGTCGGAGCGCGGGCGGACGAAAACTGAAGACAAGTCTGCAAATTGGCGTCCGGGGTCGCAGATCAGGAAACCGGAGGACACCTCATGGTTTTAGGCTTCGTGTTCTCTGTTTTCCGCTCGAGTTAATTCGGGGAATCACCGGGATAAAGGCTGTAGTCGCTCTCCTGGACTACGGAGCTCCCGGTTAAGCAGCCATTACCACTGCCGTCCAAGCCACGCCCCCTGTCCAGTCAGTTCTTAATCTTTAAAATACGTTGGCTTTTGTGTGCAAGTAAGGTTATAACTATAAAAATTGACGAAACCCTTTGTTTTTTTTTGTATGTTAAGATTCAACCCAAAACATTTCTTGTCCTTTAAGACCAAGCTCAGTGAGAAGGGGTTTGGGAATATTTAAGTGTCCACCAACGGCCAGTCAGTGTGCTAGATGTCAAAAAGTGCAATCGTCTGTTGCATTCCCTAAAATAATTCTGTCCTATGTTCTCAGTGACTCTAGGTGCAAAGCTATGGACCTTTGTTTGAGCCCCAGTTGTCATTTCACAAATGAAGTGTTTATTGTATAGCTAAATAAGACCATTATAAATACAAACTGAACACTTTCTACAATAAATCATGCTTCTTTTACATTATAAATATTTTTAAAACGTATCTAAAACTAATGTGTATAAAAATGTCACTATATAAAATGATTCAAGAATCCTCACCGAGCCAGGCCTCAAAACAAGCTAAAACACAGATTAGTCATGGATATGAGCAGACTGCAATCTCACACACAAAATCAGTTCTACATTGATTCATGTTCACTAAGAGTAAGAGGGAATTTTAATAAACCTTTTGGGCCAACTAATCAAAGTATTTCAAACTTCCTGCTTCTAATTCAATCAATTAAAAATCCCACCTAATATGTGGCAAAGGGCTGATTAAAGCCCTTTATTTGCCCCATGGGAACCATATCTGCCATTTTTTATGCTGCTTTCATAAATTTCACAAATGCTGCCTGTAACTTTACTCTCCTTCTGTGAAGTTAGCACATCTGTCAGTGGCCTTTTTGCTTGTACTCATCTATTCAGTGAAATTACGGTTTTAAAAATTCTGTTCAGTGCTCCACGTCTGAGACAGAGAATTTTTTGTAATTTATTTTTATTTTGACAGTTTTGTATAGCGCGAACAAGACCATTGCGGGTATCGGAGCGCTTTCCAAGGCACATAAAGGTGATTTCACAATTACATACGAGTAAAAAGACTTCAGCAAATACATTCCTGGTAAAAGTTAACGACTAACACATCAACTAGTGTATGTATGTTTATATGTGTGTGTGTATATGCATGTATATGTTCTGCTGAATCCTAGCTAAGAGGATCGATTTCACTTCTTTTTTGAAGAAAGCAGCGGACGGAATCCTGGGGGCCATTCCTGTGAAGGTACGATTGTAGGTTTTTTTCTTGGAGAAACGTTGTGGATTAAGTAGAAGATTATCAGAACTCCTAGTTTTCTGCTACCACCCGATAGTACTAGCTTCTCCGCAAGGTATCTTGGTGTTTTTTGGTGCAATGCCTTATGAGTCATACAGGTGATTTTCAGATGGATTCTGGCCTCAAAAGGTAACCAGTTGAGGACCCGAAGGTCGGGGGAAATGTGGCAGTTTCTTCTGGAGCCTGTGATGAGTCTAGCGGCTGTATTGATTGATTGATGCTCTTAGCGGAGCGGGTGTTGATCTGGGAAGGCCGCAGAGAGCGACACTTCCATAATCCACTCTGGGAATTACTAGGGCTTGGACTGCCTGTTTAAAGTCATTCGTGGGTATGAATGGTTTCAGTTTTCTCAGGGTGTTCATCTGAAAATTGGCTCCTTTAGTTGTAGCACTGATGTGTTTCTGCATGTTTAGATTATTGTTCAGAATTGGTCCTAGGGATTTCGCAGAATCAATAATGCGAGGTTGACCCTAGAGTGCAGTTAGGTGCTGCATCCAATCGCGGATCGTGTCTTTTTGAGGGGAGCGATGAGGAGTAATTCTGTTTTTAGTGTGTTAAGTTTTTGATGGTTGTTTGCCAGCAAAATCGGAGTCTTTTGGAGCGTTGAGTTAAGGGACTTGATGTCTTCAAGAGAGTCGACCTTAATGTAGAGTTGTGTGTCGTCAGCGTACATGTGATATTGGATGTTTGAGGAGTTGAGAAGCTCAGTGAGTGGTTCCATAAACAGATTGAAGAGTGTACAGGAGAGGGAGGATCCCTGGGGAACTCCCAAAGAGACTTGGGTGTGGTTAGATGAGGATTGGTTGATCGTGAAGCTCTGCGTTCTGTCTTGGAGGAAGGAAGTGAAACAGTTTAACACTTTTCCAGATAAACCCATTCTATGTTTTTAAGAGTTCTAGTAGGTTGCTGTGTTTGACTGTATCGAAGGCTGAGGATAAGTCAAATAGGATTAACAGACCAGCTTAATTTTGATCCAGTATTTGTAGGGTGTCATCTATGATGTGGGTCATGGCCGACTCGTTGCTATGCCCAGATCGAAAGCCTGATTGGAATTGATCTAGCAGATTGAAGTGGTCGATATGGTTACTGAGCTGCATGTGGACACATTTTTCGAGCACTTTCGCCAGGGTCGAAATGTTGGATATGGGGCGATAGTTGTTCAGGTCTGCCGGGTCAGCTGAAACTTTCTTTAGAATGTGAGTTACCTGACCCGCTTTGAGGATGTCTGGGATGGTTCCTTGCAAAAGAGAGGCGTTTATAATCCTGGTCCATAGGGGCACTAGCTGTGGCATGAAGGCCTTTAAGTGGGTAGCTGGGAGAGGATCTGTGAAATGGTTAGAGGGATTCAAAGCCATGAGTGTATTCAAGATAGCTTCTTCGCTGCAGAAGTTGAAGGTGGCCCAGGAAGCGGCGTTCTTGCAGTCGAGCTTTGTAGAACAGTTAGGCGGGGTCACATGTCTGGTCAGCGTGATAATGGTGTGCGTGTGGGTGTGGGATATTGGGCCGTTACGTAGGTCTATCTTTAAATTCTCAGTCTTTGTAGTAAAAAAGGCTGCAAGCTCCTCGCAATTGGGGAGTGTTTCTGGACTGGCTTGGGAGGAGTGGGATACCCCCTTTTAGTTTTGATTATTTCAAAAAGTTTTTGGGGACGATTCTTAGCTTGGTCTAATTGTTTACATATGAAGTCTGTTTTTGAGCATCTAATCTTTCTGTAGTATGAGTTTCTGGTGCTCCTTAGTAGTTTGAGACCGATTGTTAAATGTTGAGCTACAAACCCTATTTTGGTTGACCTTATTTAAACTAAACAAACCAAATTTAATTGGCAAAAAAATAATCTTGTAGACTTTCTTGTAGTATATTAATAACAAAGTTGAATGCCTGGCTTATAGTCCCTTACAAAGCTAAATGCTTTCTTGCTCCTTGGGGCACTGAGAACCTGCATGAAAGTTCTATATCTGGCTTCCTTTTTCATAACACTTTTAAATAAGTTACAAGATACACTGATGTTCAAAATTGTTTAATTCCACACTCCTTCAGTGTGCTATTTAAAACCCCGGACCAGCTATTTCTCTTATCTCCATGTCTGAGACCCATATGAATGAACTTCTAGCGGAACAGTTAAAAACGGGGGGTGGCGGGGGGGTTACCACTCACACTTGAGCAGTAGTCCAAGGAAAATTCAAGATTTCTTTTAGGTTGCCCATCCCTTGTCTCATGCGTTTCATTAGAAGTTTATTTAGAATCATTGTTAAAGACTTGCTATTCCAAACACTGACTCTTAACAAGATTTGAGGTTTACTGTAAAACTGAATATTAAGGGAGATACCTTTTTTATAAAAAAAAAAAAGAGCCTGAAGACGTGTCTCTTTAAACAGACCTACCAATAACTGTGAATCAAGGCTGAATCAGCTACCTAGTGCCAGGAGACCGTTTGGTGTGCTTTAGAAATCCGCAGTAACATAGTGTTCTGTCAGTGATAGCCCAATTGAGCGAGCACAGCTGAGTTAAGGAAGTCCTAGGCCCAGTTAAAGGCCACACTGGTCCTTCAACCATTACAGGTGCTATCTAATAAGTTGTGGACCGGATCTCAGTTTGCATCCGAATGTTGTCTTCCGTACAAGGAGGTCTGTGTTCTTCATACTAGCAGAGCACAGAGACTATGATCTTGTGCAGCACAAGAAGTCCAAAGGACCATCGAGTCCATTTACAAAACATTCACATGCTCCAGGCATCCTTCATACATATTTCGAACATGGTGATTGAATAGACTTTTTACAGGAAGGTGTTTTCGCTACAAGGTTACGGACCGAAACGTATTTTCCTGGTTATAAACTGTCACCACTGTGACACCTCAATAGCATGTCGCTGGTGGATGGGACTGGGGTGATGGTAAACCTCAATTTCTTGAGGCAATTAACCGCATGCGTGCGGGCGGAATTCCGCCCGTACGCTGGGTTTTGCGAAAGCGCATGTTACGTGACGAGCTGGGCTCGTCATGAGCGTGCGAGGAAGCTACGCCATGACGAGCCCAGCTCGTCATGAGCGTCGAAGGGGTTAAGGCACAACTGATTACAAAAGGACAGCCATTTAAGTACAGTCAGACTCAATACGTGAGTTGTGGGGTGGTATTATAACTGAAACTGCAATTTCATCATAGTGTGAGCAAAAGAATGAAAGTTTCGACCAATCGAAGCATAGACTTTTTTTCTCTTTTTTCAAACACCCTTATTGAGAAACTTTGGCCTACAGGGTTACATTATATGAAAGCGGATAGTTCAGCGAACAAGGAGAGTCACGTTCATTGTATACATCAAATGAGACACCATAAACAGAAAGCTTGTTACTGTACATAGGGTGAAAAGGTTCTGAGGTGAGGCTGGGAAAGTGGGTGAAAGCACCCGGAGGAGGTCCAGCTCAAATGGAAGAAGGTTCAGGAGACCATGGGAGTATGTGGGCAGGGAGGGGGAGGCAGGATTACCCTGGCCAGCTACGGCGGCTGCTGCAGGTGGGGAGCGTGGGCGCAGAAAGCCGGGAGGTTTGGTGCAGGACATAGGAGACAAGGGAACCCAAATATCGATCGGACGGGAAGTGGCCGGCATTAGGTTCTAAAATTCAGACAAATGTGTGACAGCGGGAAGCGCTCTCAAACCATGCATTGACCTTGGGAACGGACCTGTGCCCCAGCACATGGAAACCCTGCGCAGCGCGAGGACAATCGCCGGCGCGTAGTGTCGGGGCAAAATTTCACGAACCCTAAGAGGCAAAGCAAAGGATCCGGCTGGACCAGAGTTGAGGTGATCTCCCTGATGGCGAGGCACACCTCTCGCCAATAAGCTAAGACTTTGGGACAAAGCCAGGCGAGGTGGGAAAAATCTGCTGCGGGAGCGGAGCGTCACAAACTTCATCACTGGAGATGTGGCACATTCTATGCAGCTGAGCAGGGAAGTGGTATAGTCCATGCAAATATGTAAAATGATTGAGGCACAGGCGGTAGTTAGGGGATAAGCGCTTGATCTGGTTACAGCAGTAGAACCAGGCCTCCGGGGAGAGGTCGGCGCCCAGGTCTTCACTCCATGCCGCACGATCAGTGGCGATAGTGGAGTCCACCAACGCAAGAGTGTAAAACTTGGTGACCAGCTTGTGGGGGGATGTGTAGAGGAAATTAAGGGTGGCCATAGAAAGGGGTGGGGGGCTGAGGAAACGCGGAATGAAACTGCCTACAGTGGGCCCTGAGTTGATCATAAAGCAGGGTGTCCATGGGGCATGACTCCGCAGCGGGACTAAAGAAAGTATCGCTGGGTAGAGGTCTGACACCGTGGAGAGCCCCAAGCGGGTCGCAGGCTTGACCATGCCGGTCGTCTGTAGTGGGGAGGGGGTGGGGGGGGGGGGGACATCGGATAGTGTGCGATGGGCATGGAGTTTGCGGAGAGCATGCTAGAGCTGACATATCTGCGAAGCCCCACGCAAAGTCTCCACTGTCGATCTCGCCACGCGTAGGCTTTGTTGGGGGCAAAAAGAGCGGTCAAGAGTGGCTCGGGGGCAGCGAGGTCAGCCTCCACCACGACATGCGGTTGGAAAGGAGTTGGGTTGACCCAAAAATGTAGGAAGCTGGCCTGCGCAATAGGGGCATAAAGTTTAAAATATGGGGCTTCCAGACCACCTCACGACACAGGGAGAGTGAGTATATTGTATGAGATTCGGGGCTGCCGACCAGTCCAGAAAAGAGGTATTATGAGTGAGCATAGTTTGCGGGAGAAGTGCACTGTGAGGGGGACAGGGACATTTGACGAATAAATACAAAAACTTTGGGAGCACAACCATCTTGGCGATGGCTATGCGGCTCGCCAGAGACGGGAGCAATTGACGCCAGAGTTGGATCTTCGACTCGAGTCCGTCAGCAGCGCGGCCAAAGATAGCCTTCCAGAGTTCGTCCACGTTTCTGCTGAGCAAAATGCCTAGATATTTAGTTGGTCCCAACGCCCACACGAAAGGGTAGTCTGGAGTAAAGGGGACTATGGCACCCATGAGGGGGAAAAGAATGGACTTGCCCCAGTTGACCTGGATGCTGGAGAGACCCCCGAATCGTATCGCCTCGCGTACCATGGGGCCCAGGTTCTCTTGGGTGTAGCGGACGTAGAGTGTGACTTCGTCTGTGTACATAGACGACCAGGGCTCTGGCCGCGAAGCCCAGACCCCTCTGTTTGTGATGTCTGAGCCTGGCGGGAAGATGCTCCATAGCGACGGCGAATAACATGGGCGAGAGCGGGCACCCCTGCCTAGTGCCTCTAGCAATGGGAATGGGCTCTGAAATTTGTCTGTTAATCCGGAGGCGCACTCTGGAAAGGGTATACAAAAGTTGAATCTTGCGCAAAAAACAAGGCTGAAGCCCAGGTGAGGGAGTAGATAAAAAAAAAAAAGGGCCACTCAAGAGGATTAAAGGCTTTGGAGGCGTCAAGAAGGGTGGCCACCGTAGGAAGTGCAGGATTAATTTGATGAAGGACGGAAAAGATGGTTCAAAGGTTGTGAGATGTAGCACGGCCGGGGATGAAGCCGGACTGGTCCAGACGAGTGATGAGTGGCATGAGTGGGAAGTCCAATAATTTGGCAAAGATCTTGTTGTCAGTATTAATTAGGAACATGGGACGATAAGAGTCGCGAAGCTCAGGAGGTTTGTCTGGTTTCAGGAGGAGCATGAGCAGTGCCTCTCGGAGAGAGCGAGAGGAGGGAATTGGCAGCTGTCCAATGATTAATTATACATGGCAGCGAGGGGTGGCACCAAAAGGGGTGCAAAACCCTTATAAGAGATTGCCGGCAGGCCGTCGGAGGCAGGGACCTGGTCCCCGGGCACACCATTGATAGCAGCCAGGATTTCTTCCTTGGAGAAGGGCTCGTCTAGGTATTCCTGGTGGGAATTTCCAAGCCAGAGGAGTGTCAAAATATTGATTGAGAATGTCGCGTGGTGACCCTGCCCTGGCCATGTAAAGTTGGGAATAGAAGGGTGTGAATTGAGCCTTTATCTCCTCAGGGGAAGTGGTTCTGTGCAGGCCCCCGTCCTGGAGCTCAGTAATGTAGGAGGTGGCATGAGGTTAGCACAATAAGTTGGACTGAGTCTTGCCCAAACGATTCCCCTCACCGTAGCGGCGCGCCCTAATCTCCTTGCCCAAGAACGAGAGCTCTCTACTGGCCTTGTCAGAGAATGCGGTGACTTTACCTAGGAGCTGTGCGATGGAATCCGGATCAGGGGAATGCGAGGAGGCCAGAGTTTTTAATCTCCTGCTTCCAGTCTGTAGAGAGCGCCGCAAATAGAGCGGAACACCCTGGACTGCTTGGAGATACATTTGCCTCGGACAACTGCCTTGAACCCCTCCCAGAGTGTGGATTGTGAGTCGACTGAGCCTTAGTTTAGGTTGAAGTAGTTTGTGATTGCGGTTTGGATCTCATCACAAAAGACTGATTTTCGGAGCGCATGAGGGGGGAGCCGCCAAGAGCACCTCCGCCGTGGGGAATTCGGGAGTTGCAAACTGAGGCGAATGGGGTGTGGTTGGATAGGGTGCATGCAATGTGCTCCTGTGAGAAGTTGGCCTGATAGGTGATGTTTCCAATTCTGGGACCACCTATTATCAGACCAAACAATCCCTTATGATGTCTGGTTGTAAGTCAACCTTATTAGACAAGCTATCCTAGGGGTAGCATGGACTAAGCAGCCTAAAGGCTTAACTTAAGAGGTCGTGTTAAGCGAGCTGTTTTACCACATACAATCATGTAATATCAAATGAAAGGACACCACACAAGTATATATTATAAAAATATATGTGTTTATTACTAAAAACAATCCCCAGTATTCTTTATGAATAAAGGGGCACAAGCGTTAAATCAAAAGCACTGTTTAAACATACAAGTTGCACAATTATGGATGAGGGCGGGTGGCCACTCAAACCATATACTAAACAAGTGGTATAAGAGATGCCACTCGAGCAGTGGTTAGGCCTAGGGCCTAGGGAATCGCTGGGAGCAGTCAGGACAAGCAATGCTGAAGTCGGGAATGGCCCTCGGGATTCGGGAGATGTGCGGAAAGCGCACGCATGCACCAATGTTAACCAATGGTGCGTAAAAGTCATAAAGTTAAAGTTTAAGGACACTTCCGCTGGACCTAGAGGAACAAAACTTAACACACAGACCCTAGAGATGTGCACCAGTGTGGGAACACCGGCGGAGCAAAGTTACCTCACCCACAGGAAGTGGGTGCACAGGGTCGAAGTGGCGTCGGGTTTTGACACGCAGGCTCTTGGTGCTTGAAGCTGAAAGGGCTGCAGGCGGGTGGAAGATGAAGTGTCCGGGGGAGTCCAAGGGTGGACTCAAGTCGAGGGGTACCTGAAAGCAGAGGGGACAGAGTCTGGGTCACTCAGCAGTGACCAGGGTGGAACCAGGACGGAACCAGGCAATGTCGGGCGCAATCAGGTGGTCGTCGAGGAGCTTCTCTCCGCTGTCACGTGGGCTCTAGGGCATCTGCGACGTCCAGGAGCAGGTCATGATCTGTCCCACGCAGGCTCTCACCGTCGGTGCAGTCGGCTTCAAGTTTGGAGCAAACACTTGGCAAGAGCAATCCACGCGGGATCGGAAGATTGCTTCTCACTCGGACCAGGAAGGTCAGAGTCGGGGCTCCTTTTCAGGGGAGCTGGTGTGGATCTGGAGCAACCAGATTCACGAGTCTTCTTTGTAGTTTCGTCGGCACAGGGACCACTAGCCAGCGGGCAAGTGACCGGGCCAACGCGTTGAGCCAAATGGAGCAGAAGGGCCCCACGCAGCACTCGTCGAGTGTGGAGGGCTGAACTTCGGCTCAGGAGTAGCTCAGGGTGGGGGCTTCTCAAACCCCGGTGCACAGCTTCGAGGGTCACTCGTAGGCTGCACGGTCAGCGTCTCGTGGTCAATTCAAGATGGCGTGCCCCACGCTTCCGGTCGCCTCCACGGGTCTCAGCTCTGCAGGGACTGTGGATCGGGCTGTTGGAAGGCAGGCAAGCTTGATCTCGTCGATCTCAGTCGCTCGAGTTCCGGCGGGAACTGCAACTAAGTAGACGTCGAGGGCTGGATGGTGCCTGCTGCTGCAGGGTGGTCACTCCTTGACCACAAGGGAGATTCTTCGGGCTTCCACGTTGAGATGGAGGTCCAAGGGTCCAGAGTTTCGTTTCTAATGTTTCTTCCAGGAAATCTGATGTGCATTGGCACTGCTCCCACTCTTATTCCAATCTGGGGGGCGTGATTACCTGCTAGGTCCCCCCCTATGGGTGGGACCCAGGAAGGGGGTGGATACACCCCTTTCCTTTGATCCAGGCCGCCCTGGCACGAGGGCTGGAGTGCCCCAGAACCGGTTTGGCCGGATTATGCAAGGGGCAGCCTTGTGTGCCCCAGGCAGTGTCTGGTTTCTTTCAGACCTCCCTGCTACAATCCACTATCTCCTGTCTGGAGGGCGGTGACACCCTCCTGTGACAGGAAACCCTTTGTCCAGGACCCATTTGGCCGAGTTTCGGTCAGCTGCAGGGGTCCAGACATTTGTCTGTGGCAGAGGCATCCATTTTGTGGATCTAAGGTCTTTGGAGAAATTAACCGCATTACAGTAAAGGAACATGTCTTACCCCTCTAGAGGGGTGGAATGCTATCCCCGTCGCCAGAACTGGCGAGGGGATAGTATTCCAAATCGTATGACACCTTACACGACATGTTTTGATAAAGCCAAACCAAAGTTGCTATTTAACCGCGAGGATTATAAGGCACTTAAGAGTATATGGTATGGCATTATCCTGAAACAGCTTAGGGAGTTGTTCCCGACAGCTGCAGACAGGCTCAGCTCATGCTAGAGCTCCATCTCACATAAAACCACGCACTCTGCCTCCAGGATTGATGAGGCCTTCCATAGGAGTGGCTCACAGGTTTACATGTGTCCAGATATAGGTTTAGATATAGGTATACTATATCTAAGCAAGGGGTGCTTACACCACCTTACCCCAGCTGAGTGATCAGCCAGTTGTGTCAATTTAAGAACCAGCCAGGGGTGGCAAAAGATATGCTGCAGCCCCTGGTAGGCCTTGGTGGCCCCTATGCCCTGGGCACCTATAGTGCATTATACAGGGGCTGACAAGGAGTCCATTTCCAATTGGTATGTGCCTATAGCACATGTGTCAGTAATTTAGTGAGAGAACAGCAGGCTGGGGGTCTGATCAGCAGGCCCACAGCCTCAGTAGTCGAAAACCAGTGAAGCAAAAAGCAAAAATTTGGGGTGACCATAGGATAGCAGACCCTACTCTCCTACAGCTCCTCAAAGGTGAACCATGCAATGGCGTCCGCAGTAGTAATCTAGAGGTCCAGGCGGGACCAACATCCACGGGAGCCGATCACTCAAGTGCCCTCGCACACCTCTGGACGGGTGTGCCGCCATGCGTCAAGTAGCGAGTTATCGGTGAGTATGGAGTGCATAAGTGAGGTTGCCCGCGGATGAGGAGCGTGTGGCCCAGAGGGCTCGAGTAGCAGATAGTAGCAAATGGGTCTCCTGCAGGATACAAATATCAACCTTGTGCCAGATGAGGTGGGCGTGAACTAACCAAGCCTTTTGGTGGTTATTCAGACTACTGACATTCCAGGTCCAAAGAGTGGTATCGGTCATGTCAATGAACGATAGTGAATAGCGTGGTGAAGCAGATATGCAATGTGGACCTTGTACAGTGCAAAACACAGTGTAGCGGATGTTGCGTTACAAGGAGGATTAATGACAAAACCAACAACAAAGCCTCCGGAGGAGGCAACGGTCCTAAAATCCCCAACCCACCCACACCAACCTCTCCATTAGGCTGAGAAACCAACCCCACCCACCCAAGGGGACCACAACTGGGACGGGGAAGCACAGAAACAGGGAAGGGAAACATCCCAAGGAAGCATTCACCCATGCCATGGAGACAGTGGCCAAGCCAGGAGAGTTGCGGACAGCAATGTAAGTCGAAAGGTGGAGAGTCGGGGCGCCTGAGAGAGACAGAGGCCTAGTGTGCAAGAGAAGATGAGGCGGGTAGCCAGATAGAAGGTTGTGAGAAGGAGGAGATTAGGAGGAGCTCAAGGCAACAGGAGAGATAGAGGAGCCCCCCCTCAGCGTGCCCAGAGGCCCATCGAGCAGCAAACGGGAGCACATCAGTAAGAAGGGGAGCTGCACACAGCGACTGAGACAGCGCGAGGCTCAGCCAAGGAGGATGTTGCATATGAAAGCATATCCTGGCAAAGAACAATGGTGGAGGCAAGAGTCAGTCATTGTCGCCGTCCGCATCGGCTGGGAGTTAGATGGGAAAGGACGCTGCGCACAATCTAGTATCTTCGCATGAGCCAATGCGGCCTACGGCTCCGTACAGGTCTCTCAGCTTAGCGGGGTACGCCAGCCAGGGAGTGGGAGATGTCTTGCTTTTGAAGTATACGTTTGTCCGGAAGGAATTCGCTGCTGGCAGCCTGCACCGCCACTGTGTAATCGGGGAAGAACGCCAGAGTTCTCTTTTTTTTTATTTATTTTTTTTTAATCTTTATTGCATTTCGTTATTTGCATATATTAAATACCATAGTAATAGATAGGAAAATGTAACATAACTTCCCGTAGCTATACACAAATATTCAATATAAATAAGTTTGCCACAGTATACTACATGCATTTCACCCTATACAAGTCAAATATGCACACGAGGGCGTGCCGTTTGAAGAATTTCATGTCAAATTAGTGATAGGCCCATCTGGGAAAGGAGGGTGCATCGGGAAACAGCGAGCCACTACAAGGCCCAAAGTGTAGGATGATCAGAAGGGTTCATGAATCAGGATGAACTTTCAGAGAGTATACAGGATCACGTTCATATCTATTCGCCATGGTGTCTGATGATGCAATACAAAGGGCATGATCTTGTCCGTGCGCCTCCATTGGCCTGCATCTTTAAACTATCACAGGACGGATCGTCCGAAACATTATAACTGACAAATGTAAATAGGTATAGGGTATCATGTGCACGTTTCGATATTCGTAACAATATAACAACCGTCAACAAAACTAAATAATAATGAGACACAAGATAATAAAGGAAAAGAATAGCAAACAGATAGCAAGATTATTGGTGTGCTACCACTAGTGCGAGACATTGGTTGTGGGGTATGTCTTGTATGGGAGACAGAAAACATGCTGCTGCTGTGGTCAGGATCCTTCGAGGAGGGAAGAGCAACGCCAGCGTCGGGCCCGCGGCGTAGCAGGAGTAGGGTTGCTAGTATCTGGGACAGCAACGCGTCCATGCGGTGTGACGAGTGTTCTGTGTGTAAGTACAGGGCACAGCGTGATCGCACAAGTTCACAGCCCCCAATATCACCCCTCCCTCTGGCAGCGTCAGGAGGGGTGTGTCTAGCCAACTCCTCTTCGAAGGCACGCTTGATGGATAGCCTTCAGGGTGTCATCCCAGGCTTGTGCTGTGGTGTATTTCCGTAATCCTGCCGTTTCCTCCCTATGAAGGGTTGCGCTTTCCGCTTTTGCCCAGTAGTACTATAGCCTGGGCAAAACTATCATTTTCGTCAGTGTGACACGGCTGGGCACAGTTAGGGGAAGGGTCTTCCAGAAGTTCATCTGCGCTTGTAGGGAGGAGATAGCGGGCTATCTCCTCCCTACAATTGCCTTCCAACACATCTGGTAGGGTTCTATAAATATATATTCCAAAATAGCGGAACGTGGTAGGGTACCAAGTGAGTCGCTCATCATTAATAGTAATCTCACACTCCTGCGTGTCTGCGCTGAAGGAATACACCCCAGACTTGGTCCAGTGAACTTTAAGCCCTGACATAGCCTCAAAGGTACGGAAGACGTCAGATAGGGCCAATGGCGGACGGGTCAAGTCTCTGATATATAAAAGGAGGTCATCGGCGTCTAAAGATACCGTGTGAAGGCCATCCGCTAGGGGGATCCCCCAATCCACACCATGCACTCTCAGTTGTTCCGCCAGGAGCTCCATCACTAATGAAAAGAGTAGCGGGGGACAGAGGACATCCCTGTCTGGTGCCCTTTCTGACCCGAATGGTATCTGACAACAACTTACCGATGCGAACCCGTACCGTGGGTTTCTGATACAGCAGGCCCACCATTTGAATATAGTCATCTCCGAGGTCATATTTCCTCAACACCGCTACAAGGTAGGGCCACTCCAGAGCCTTTTCAAGATCTAGTGCCAAACACCCCAATCAGGGCCACTGTTTCGTGGCAAAGCTTTGCACCCTGCACAAGCGTCGGATATTAAGTGAAGTGCTACGAGTGGGCACAAAGCCATTTTGGTCGCTATGTACAAGGGCAGGCACCAGGGGTGCTAACCGTTGAGCTAGTGTGGAAGCTAGAATTTTGTAGTCAGTGTTCAGGACGGCCAACGGGCGATAAGAGCCTAGTTGCGCACAGTCTCTGCCAGGCTTCGGGAGGGAGATTAGATTGGCATCATTTAACGTAGGCGGGAGGGAAGAGTCAGAAATGGCCACCGCATATACTTTTAAAAGTTCTGGGATCAAAATGTCAGAGTAGGCCTTATAGAATTCGGCAGGCAGCCCATCAGGGCCTGGGGACTTGCCGTTAGAGAGGGAAAAAATGACCGTGCGCAGTTCGTCCGGTGTAAGTGGGGCTTCCAATTCATCCCGTTGTGCCTCCTCTAACCTGGGGCGTGTTATATCAGAGAGGTATTCAGCTATGCTGGCAGTAGAGGCCTGTAATCTAGAGCGGTATAATTCCACATAGTAGTCTACGAAAGCCACATGAATGGTCTTCTGCGTGTATATACTACTTCTCCCCGATTAGTGTGTATTGCTGTCACTGGCGCCATCATTGCATCTTGCTTAATCAACCAGGCCAGTAGCTTGCCTGGCTTGTCACCTAGATGGTGGGTACGTGCCGAGTGGGCTGCGTAACTTAAATTATGCAACCATTCGAGTAGCCGCGCATGTTCCTCTTGAGCCTCCGACAGCGACTCATCATCTCCCACCTCCGCTACCTGCTCCCTCCTAAGCAAATCAGTTTCAATGCATTTCAGCTCCCTGTCTAAGTATTTCTGCATACCTGCTTGTGTGCCTAGACAATGGCCTCTAGTTAGAACCTTGAACGCGTCCCATTCAATTGGGGGGTGGATGCAGTGTGACAGTTTTCCTCGAAATATTGTACAAGATATGCAGACCGTGAATTGCGAAAGGGTGCCTCAAGTAACAGATCGGGTTGGAGCCTCCAGGTGGGTATTGGCGGGTGTGGATATTCCATTGCTAGCTCTAGCACATGAGGATTATGGTCAGAGTGGGTGTGGCCCATGTAGTAGGCGTCGGCGACGTGGGGGAGCAGCTTACTCGATAGCATGAACCTATCTAGCCTGACATGTAACGTGTGTTTACCTGTATGTCTTGGGTTGCGTCTACGCCAAACGTCATGTAAGTCCCAGTGTGAGGCCCAGGCCTTCAGTGCTTTCATAGCCCCATGTACCGGTGTGCCAGAGAGGGGTGGAAAGGAACGGTCCAAGGTAATGTCTTATATGCAATTATAGTCGCCCCCCAGCACCAAAGGAACACCGTGCCAAGGCGCCAGTACCGTTGACAGCTTTGCAAAGTAACCCCCCTGATCCGTATTGGGAGCGTACAATGAAGCTAGGACTATCAGCTGGCCATCCAGCTTACCCTGGACAACCACAAACTTGCCCTCGGAGTCCACCTGGGAGTGCGAAACTGCAAATGGGGTCCCAGGCCTTACCCATAGTAGCGTCCCACGGGCATACGCCGAGTACCCAGTAGCATATAGCTGCCCTCACCACCTGCGATGTAATTTCTGTATTTCTGTACCAGCCAAGTGTGTCTCTTTTAATAGAGCTATATGGATGTGGTGTCGTTTAAGGTAAGAATAAATTTGGGATCTGCGCGATGGTGTATGCATGCCACGCACATTCCACGTGCATATCTTAATCACTGACATGTTGATCTCAGGTGATCCCTCCACTCCCACCCCGCCATACACCCACAGCAGGCAACTGGCCCAGCGCCCCCACAATCCACCCACACATATCCACCAGGGTTAAATTAGCGAGCACTTGCAAAAGTTGCACAAAATAAAAAGAAGAATACAAATCAATCATGACATGGATCAATAAAGACAAATAAGCAATGCCAAAAGGTCGACCGCTAAACATGCAGTCGTCCAAACTCTCTAATGAGGCAACAAACATCTAGGGCCTGAGGGGTTGCTGTGCACCTGGCACTGTTGTGCTGTTATGTCCGCTCCTCAAGCAGAGGGAGCATCCCCCCTCTCAGGCAGCTTATGTCAGCCATAGTAATTGCAAAACGTTCCGATCAGGGAGCCCACGGTCTGCAATATACATATCCCGTTATCAGGGCGCTACTGGAAGCCCGAGCAACTCCCACATCTCCCGGCCCACCAAATGAAGCACTATCACAATCAAGCTTGACCATTCAGTGAATGGCTCTGCAAGGACTTCACCCCTCCAGAGGCCATCCCCCACTATTTAAATTAAACAAACAGTGGCAATGTGGTAGACCAAACAAAAACCAGCACCTCTGTCTCAATGTAAGCAATGAAGTCGTTTTAGACTAGAACTCTTTAGAGCGTGCTCTGTCTGATACCGAGCCACCCATGGTATCAGTTAATACAATCGGAACCTCCGAATGTCTCAATTTCAAAACATAGACAGAGCAAAGCAAACAAACAAGTAAATAGCTGATTGACCCCAACCAGCAAGCGTATTTATTATAGAACTTGCAAGAAGTGAAGTCTGTTCAGCAAATCAGTCGTCTTTTACAGATGTTCCTAGTTTGAAACATGGGTACAGGTACAGCCGACACGTGTTTCGTCGCCGTAATATATTTTTTTGCGACTTTTTCAAGGCTGTTGACAAATTCATAAAGAACATACCATTAATCGTTGTAAACCCATTACTACAAGGAGAGATATAATTCAAACATTGTTGTTTTAGCCATGAAATATTAAATCTTAATTCAAAGGAATTTTGACAATATTGTGAACACTAAATCAGTTTTACAAGTGCACGTGAAATGACTTAATCTCGACTGGAAATTCCTATCTTTACTTTTTTTTTAAAGATTATTTTCTTTTCTTCTTGTCTTTTCCTGATAAATACGCTTGCTGGTTGGGCTCAATTAGCTATTTACTTGTTTGTTTGCTGTGCTCTGTCTATGTTTTGAAGCCATCCCCCACTATATTAGTACTCATTGTGCACCACATTGCAGATAGAGGGGTCAGTGCATGTCCAGACTTCAGTCACCACCTTGTTCGTAGGGCTGGCCGTTGCCAGGCCTGGCAGTGCAGCAGAATCGCCCAGTGGCAAACAAACCTATCCAGACAGCGGAAGTGCCCAGTCAGTGGATCAAGTCAGGCGTTTGCGGAGTAACATCCGGTTGTTCCATGGGCATCTGAGAGTCCGGCAATCCATAGATGTTTTCATCATCACTAGGTAGCTCTCGTGGACTGGCATCTGGAGCCGCATCAGTGCCCGGTGAGCCACTGAGCTCCGCCACCATCCGGAGGGCATCTTGCTGCTCACTGTGGATAAGCTCCACTGGTGGACTTATCTCCGTCGTCGCGCGCCTTCTGCGGGCTGGAGATGATCTGTTCCAACGCCGGGGTCCCCTGAAGCGTGGCAAATGCGATGGCATCAATGGCGTCCGGGATTCCGCAGCCGAACAAATGTCCAACCAGCACTCCACCTCCTCCGAAGTAGCAAAGAAATGGATTTTATCTTGCGCCACCACACGCAAACCCACAGGAAAAAGAAGGGACTACTTTAAATTTAGTTGACGCAGCTGTTGCTGGACTACCAAGAAGGAATGTCTCTGGCGCTGAACATGAATCGTGTAATCTGGGAAGAACATGATTCTGGTATTATCGATGCGAACGTCCTGTAACTTTCTAGTTTCTCGCAAGATGGAGTTGCGATCACGATAATTCAGAATTCTGAGGAGCATCGGCCGGGGGTTAGACCCTGTCGGGAGCGGGCGAGTCGGCACACGGTGTGCCCGCTCTACGACAAAGTGCGGCGAAAGTGCGGCGGCCGGTAGCAGGATCCTCAGCCAGTCCTCCATATGCGACGTTATTTCTTCGTGCCCTCCCTTCTGCATCCTCAGCAAGATCTTCCAAAAACTCCACTCTGTTGAGAAGATCTTGCACATGTTAGTCAGTTTGAGCGACCCTGGGCGTGAGGTCCGCGACAGCACCCTCTAAGGTGGTGGTGCGTTCTGCCAGCTTCTTGTGGTCGGCTCGCAGATGCGGGAGGTCAATAGCAACTCCGTCTATCTTGGTCTCCAGGGAGCTGCGGGTCAGTTGGACCGATTCCTCCAGACTCTCCATAGCAGCCAGCATCGTATCAAGTTTAAGTGCGGTCTGGTCCAGGTCAGCTGGTTTTGTTGTTTTTTCCATCCTCCTCTTCGTCTGCGTGCCACCAGCGCCAGTCTTTGCCCTGGTACCCCCAGACATGAGCGGCGCAGCAGGTAGCGAGCTGGCGCCTCGTTCGGTATTGTCCAGCAGTCCACAAGATTTCGGTCAATACCAGGAGCGATGAGAAAGGCAGGCGCCGTAAGGCAAGTATCGGTAGAGCAGAGTTGGCATCAGGTAGGACAAGCAGGTCACGTCCCAATTGTCCAAAGTGAGAAGATGTTGCGGCGGGAGGAGGGACAGCCTCATCTCGGTCAGTGTCCCACTCAGCGACCAGCGTGAGCCCCCGACCTATATCCCCACAGGCGTCCTCAGCAGCCAGAGGCCAGTGACCCAAGACCGGTACAGTGCGTGAGAGGGCACAGATAGTGACGCATGGGCCCTGTTTGCTCTGCACTGGCTGTACTGCAATCATGCATCACCTCAGGCAGCACCAACTCCGTACAAGGCTTCGCAGTGGCGGTATCGCTCCGCGCCGTCCAGGCGCCACCGCCAGGAATGTATCTCCGCCAGCCAGGGGGTCTCACTTGATTTGCAACTGCAGGGCAGGTGTTCCGATGCTAGTCCGCTCCCGCGTCACAGCACCAGGCACCTCCGCCGGGGACAATGCTCCCAATCCCTTGCTGCCACTCCGTGCCTCAGGCCGCAAACTCGGGGCCTTGTGGGCGTAGCCGATCCTCGGCCTCGCGTAGTTGTGCCCTCCGAGTAGGAAACAGCGAGGGCATCACTTGCGCAGCCCTCGGTGCGGCCAACAGTGTTCATCCGGTTCCAAACTTTGCAGGCCGATAGTCGACTGCGCTCCGCCGCTCCGCTGTAGTTTTAGGCTGAGTTCGGAGAAATTGAGTGGGTATATGGCCTGAGGAAGGGGAGCTCGGAGCGGAGCTCTAGCCCAGCACGTCAGTCACCATTGCGTGCTTAGCCACGCTGCCAGAATTCACATGATGGCGGATTTTCCCCTTCTCCCTGGCTGCACGAAGAACAGCGTCTCTGTTCCTAAAGTTTAGCAGCTTGGCGATGATAGGGTGAGCCAGTATCAGGGGGTGGGCCAAGAGAGCGGTGAGCTTGCTCGACAATTAAAACTGGGGAGAGTACCTCACCAAAGAGGTCACGGCGGAGTTGATCCACATAGTCCTCCATTTTATTGATGTTGGAGGATTTGGGTACGCCCGTGATGCGCAGGTTGCTCCTGTGGGAGCGTGCCTCCAAAATCTAATTCTTGGTCAGCTCAAGTATCTTGTCCATCTGAAAGAGCTTGTGGTGGTCCCGCGTCGCGGCGTCCTTGGCGCCCAAAACTCTCGTCTCGACCATGGCCAGACATGCGAGTCGACCTGAGCCTTGACCGTGTCCAGTCAGGCCGACAACTGATTGAGTTGGGCAGCGATGCCAGTGACCGCAGTTTCGACGTCCAGCACAAAGGCCTTCAAGTCATCCTCTGGACAGGCCTGCGTACGTCAGGGCCGTAGAATTGCTCACATCCAAGATCTCCCCCCCCCTCAGGCTTTGATTGAAGGCGAGCTTGGGTTGTTTGGGGTCGGCCTTCCCATGGTCTGGGACCGTTGAGTGAGCAGAGACCACCAAGAATAAGGGGGGCCAGGGGGAAGAAAATGGCATCCGAGCGGAGTGAGGCCAGGGCCCCGTGGTACGGCACTTGCACTCCCTACCCAGCTGCAAGAAGCCCCCACAGCATCGCGACTTGCAGGATCAGGAGGAGCAGCGGGCCGGCTCCGATGCAGCGATCCGCACAAGGGAGGCAGCAGGTTCGGCGGCGCGACACGGACCAGGCGCCAGTCTTCGCATCCGGTCCCAACAGCGGATCTTGGTGTGGCGGCGTCGGAGATGTATCGATCAGCGCTCCAGAGTAAGAAGAGTCAGGGTAGCGCAGATCTGGAAGGCAGCTCCATGGATGTCCTCTGGATTGTGGCGGATTATCAGGCTTGGCTGGCTGAGGCACTTGGAGTGCGGCCATCTTGCAGCCAGCTAAGCCACGCCCCCTCAATTGAACCATAGACTGAAATCTCATATCGCCTTACCATCTAAGTACTATCACACCACATGAATATTAATTCAGGCTCTTTATGCTAATGTTTTCCGGAGACAACGGTAAACTATTGTGAAGAATGCAGCACAGTGAGCTAGCTGAAGAGACCTAGAGGGGTTTCAACATAACTGCTTTGAGAACAGCAAGAACATTGTCAATGGAAATAAGCATGACTTGACTGTGTGCTGCAGAAATAATAAACGTAAAGCTTGCAGTGTGAGAGAATTATTTTGAACAAGATGTCGTTGAGGGCTAGTTAGTGTAAACCAGGAAAAAGTACTTTAAAAAAAAATGGTGCTATGATCTTTTAAAGGCAATAGCACCAGATAAATGTGTATATGTATATATGTAAATTAGATGGCACAAGCCACCTCCCTAACATACAAGAAAATAATGTACAATTCACCCAACCCAATAGATCTATTTAGGATGGCATGGGAGACAGATTTAGGACTTTCAGAGGACGATGAGTGAGGAGGCAATGCAGAGCCCACAGGAGGTAGCTATAAGGGCCAGGTTTTGTCATCAATGCGTATACTCCATAGAGCCTATGCATCCAGATCCCTACTTCACCGAATGGGGTGAGAAGAGTCCAGATATTGTGTGAGGGGATGTGGGGAAATAGGTTCCTTTTTCCACATCCTTTGGGAATGCAAAAGTATCCAGGTCTTCTGGAGACAGATGACGAGGAAGTCACCAGCAGACTTGAGATGGCTAATACTCTGTCACAGGAGAGGAGAACTGCCTAAGTACACTCTAGTAAGCTTGAAAGTAGCAGCAATGGTGGCAAAAAAGGAATGTAGCTAAAAAATGAGTCGGACCTGGATTGGTGCTCCGGGCGGAAAAAGTAGTCTATAAAAGCAGAGGGTGCCCACAGAAATGGAACAAGTCTGGGGTAAGTGGAGTGAGTATAGAGGCCATTAAAAAGGGAGGGGAGGGATGATCAGGAGACGAGACAGTGTATGTGTGTACAATAAAACCATTGGGTTTTAAGATTCACCAGACACGAGGGTGTTTGGGGAAAGGGCAGGTATAAAGTGTTGATAAGTTTATCTCCTGCTTGGCAAATGTAATCTGAGCAATTATTAGAGTTCTTAATAGTATATGGAAATTAGAGTATAGATCCATGTTTTGGACATTAATTATGCAAAGTTTGATAAATGAACAAAAACGCCCACACAGTCTGTGGTCTCCCTTGCATAGACCATTTCTTATCCCGGCAATACAATAAACAGATGGAGCACCTCCTTTAGAATTGCATGATTGTCTGGTTCAAGGGAGAAAACCGGTGTTGTCTAATAGAATAAGATCACAGTGATTTAGCTTTACAGAGCCGTTAAGAGCGCTTTCATACCTGAACACTCCTATCTCCTCCCCGCCCCCCTCCCCCAACTACATTGACTGTGTTTCTGAACTGGGTGAAATCTATATTCGCTGGCATTAGTGAAATGTAGCTCTGCAACTGTGGATCAGTAATCGTTTCTGTCCCACAAACTGTGAGGATCATCAAGGCGGTAAGGTTACTTTTGACTGACCAATCGTGAGCCACCCAGAGATTGCATTGCAGGACGTGCAGTTTTTCATTTTTGTTAATGTTTAAAATACAAAAAAAAGACCAACTTCAATGAATGAATCACTTTAGTGGTAGTGGCACTGAAAAACAAATCGAATGAAGAGGTTTATGGAATAGATGGGTGTCTGTCTACACAGTATTTGGAAACGTGAAAATAAAAAATTAAATCGTCCGAGTAAGGGAAATACTAAAGTATACGGCTCACTCCATTAACTTTTTATAATTCAACCGAAATTTTTTCCTCTGCAATAAAATCAAATTGCTATAGTTTTATTGAAATGTCAAACTGAAGAGTTCAGGAGCTCCTATTTTTTTAATTTGATCAAAGTGGTAAGTTTCAGACACAAACTTCTCGTTTTCAATTTGTGAGTATTTTATTGAGCTCGGGAGTAGTTCAGAAGATTTTGGAGGGTAGCCAATAGCGTGTTTGTGTATACAGGTGAAAGCTGTAGAAGTTACTCCCCAGTGAGCATGTAAGAGGTTTCAAAAAGTATCTTTCAACTATTATAACAAATCTGTTAATTGTTCAAGCATTGCACGGTCACATTATACTCCACTTTTCTATTTTCGTTAGCTGGTGAATTTAAGACCACTTTATGGCCAAAGTTTTATTAAACATTCGCTCTAACATAATAATAGTTTAACTATGCTTAGTAACTGCTTTGATTTCACATCTCTAAAGCACACGTTACGATAAGTTCCTTAACTGTCATTGCAAACTGCAGCAATGACTGCTACCATGTGGCCTTTCTTTTTTGTGTTCAAATCGTTTTTATTGAGCGACAATAGATGGGCACTACTTGCAGGTGGACAAAACACCAGTGGCATATTTAAGAGCCCCGTTGCATTGCTCTTGCACCACGCATCGTCGTACAAGAGCAATGCATCTCCAGAAAGAGAAATATGAAGCCATGCAAAGCCACCTTGTCGCCCGAGTGACTTCATAAATCTGGAGTAAAGCAATGCAGTGCAAATCACTGCATTGCCTTACTCTTCACCAAGGGGGAGGGGGTGGGGGGGGCGTTAACATGGGTGGGCGCCTGTTCCCACACAACTCCCATGTTTTTTAGGTCTCGCATAGGCAGCGCAGCTGCCTCTCCGAGGCATCAAGTATTCAGTATTAGTGATGAAACTCCACCCATTGCATTTTTATTTGTTTTCTTGCTTGCCATTGGTTAAATCTGGCATTGCTCTTCTTATCTCGCTCATTGATTGGCTGGTGGTCCGATACCTCACTTCCATTTTGCAGGGAGCAGCACGCACCAACTACAGTGTAGTTCCACTGCTGGGCTGTTATCGATTTAGTTAGGTTAGTTTGTACTAATGCCAGCCCGTGAATCGCGTTAGAACGTCGGCATTCCTCCAGCCGAGCATGCTATTTTCAAGCCTGGTTTGGTGGGACAAATCCAGTCAAACGTGCGCTGCGTTCAAAACCGTAAGACGCTAGACACAAATTAAATGGTATTGTCACTGTACTGTATGTTTCTAAAGACGCGCTCTTGGGAACTACAAACCATGCTGAGCGGATGGCTTCCTTTTCTGTTTTCAGCACGCTCACCTCAGAGTCGCAGCTTAAAAGTCTGCCTCTTTCACACTCTACTGCTTTCCCCCTCCTACTTCACATTAGAAGCCTTACCCTCCTCCGAGCCCAAACACAGCGTTTCCCTCCCCCGACCCTTTCGGTGTGCAACTTCTCCATGCGATTGCTAAGCATTAGAGCTCAGCTAATGCCTGCCTTTCATTTTGTTAAGCACACGGCGCTTTGAAAGCATTACGCCCACCCTCTGAGCCTAAATACAGCGTTTGCCACTGTACCACCTACCTGTCCATGACCCACAAACGGGATCTGACTCACAGCAAGCCACGTGCTATTTTTAAAAGATTCTTTGTTAAAGTTTCCCCCAATTTCATCCTGCAGATGGGTTAGTCAGCCGCCTGGGAATGGAAACTTTCACATATAACCCACTCTGACGCTAGCAGACCCTGCACACATGTATGTTTTCAAAATGTTTATGCTGCATTACTGCATATATACACCACAGTTGTAGCTAGCGCGCAACGTGTCATATAAAGGCAGAATCTGAGAGGCCGCTCAGAGGGCATCTCCACATCGTTGTGAAGTAGGTTTGTGTAGTGTGGAGAGGAAAGTGTCAGGTGAGCAGTGTTTTGATCCAGTGAAGCGGGCTTGTCTGGTAGTAATTGCTTTTTCCCATAAAGGGCAGAAGCTGAATCGGAAAGAGGGGTGGAGGCTCTGTTCTGGGGGCTTGGCTGAGACCGCGCGTGTAATCGCCAAACCTATTTGTTGTAATGAGGAGCAGACGCAAAGCATAAAGATTGGAGTATTTATTTATATAGAAAGGCTCACGGGAATAAAGCTTGGGCAGGGGTCAGGTCAGGGACATGAGTGAGAAAAGACACGGACTCGGTATGACGTCACATAAATACCATACTAACATTCCAAAATGGAATGTGTGACGTAGGGTCACGAACATAGAGAACATACTGTACGGTCGCCGATGTGGACCAAAGTTAACAATTCACAACATCTCCCTCCTTTCCACAATAAACAATATAAAGTCATTCATGAATGTAATCTTCAAAACGTTTAGGCATTCTAACTTGCCTCCCACTTCTAGTTTGAGTACTACTTTTACAGCCCAGTCTTTTGTCGTGTGCATAAGCACTGTCCACCTCCATTCCACTGTGACTCTCGTCTGTTATACCATCTTCTACCACTCCTCCAACACTTGACGTGTTGACACTCTCATCTTCTCCTCTAGAATAATGACTATCAGATACTTCATCCCATTCCAGAATACTATCATTGTCACTATCCTCATCTGTTAGTCTTCCTTTCATTATGATTTTCTCTTGCCCTCTTCAGCTTGCTATGTCATCCTTGCTTCGCCACCCCTTTCCTTCTATGTATACTGCCCCTCTGGAGGCTTCTTGTACTTGCTCTGGACCACTGTAACTTGACTCTCCTTTGGCCACCATGAATGTTTTTTTTGTTATCACCCAATCTCCACGTTCTATTTCTTTCACCTTTGCTTTGTAGTTTTGATCTGAATATCTTTTGGTCTTTTCCTGTTTACGCATTATACTCTCTCTTACCTGGAGCTCACTGTCCTTTATTTGTTCTGTATTTTTCCTCATTTCTATACCATTTGTTAAATTTAGGAGTAAGTACATCATTACATTCTCTCCCTCTAATCAAGAAAAATGGCGTAAATTTGGTTGTCTCATTAGGTGTGCTGTTGTAGGTGTGTATCTTGTCACGGATGCTGTCTTTCACATATAACTTCGATGCGATAGCCAGTTGGATTCCTTCTTTTATGAATGTATTCATCCTTTCCACTTGGCCATTACTTTTTGTCTATAAAGAGGTGTCTTTTCTTGCTTGATACCTGTATTCTCGAAGAACTCTCATTTGTTTAGACACCAGCTGTGTGCCGTTGTCAGAGACAACAATCTTAGGTTGTCCTTCCATTGCAATTATTTTCTTGAAGAATTTAATTACCTGTTCTGTTGTAATTGAGCGCACACATTTGTAATGCACCCATTTGGAATAGTAGTCTGTTAAAACAATGACATATTTGCAGTCTTCATCCAACCCATTAAATGGACCGGCGAAATCTATAGCCACCTTTTGCCATGGCCCGCTAGATATTTCCACCATCTGCAATTCTCCTTTGCATATTTTCCAATGCTTGTCGGCTTGGAGACACGACTCACACTTGTCGATGAATTCGTTCACATCATGATGCATTCTAGGCCACCAGTAGTGTTTTTTATAATGTTTTTAGTTGCACTGCTACCGGGGTGTCCTTTGTGAGCTAACTTTATTATTTCTCTCTCAAAACTGCAGGTGGTATGAACAGGTCGCACCTTTTTTAGAAATCCGTTTTCTATTGTCAACTCATCGCTTATCTGTTGGTAGCTTCTGAATTCGTTCTGCAAATTCCTGATAGGGGACCATTTTGTCCTCACATAGTTCGTTACTTTACCTATTGTCTTGTCTTTTCCAAGTCTTTCTTTCCACTCCATTTCCGTTATGGCACCATTGTTTACTTCCGAAGCATCTACCCAAGCTACTACGCATTCCACATCATCAGGTGATTCACTATCTTGATTGTTTATTGGCAGCCGTGACAGTCAGCCCTGCTGTTTAGACCTCCTTTGATATGTCTTATACTGATTGTGTATTCTTGGAGTTTAGATAGCAGCCTTATCTATCTGGAGCTTGCTCTCCCGCTTCCACGTTCTTCTCCTTCCATCATATACACTAATGGCTGGTGATCTGTTACTATTTCAAACCTTTTTCCCCATAAGTAGTTTTTCAGTTTATGGACATCCCACACGCATGCAAGCGCCTCGCGCTCGATTGTGCTGTAGTGTTTCTCTGTGTCATTTAACCTCCTGGATATGAACGCAATTGTTTTTTCTTTGCTTCCTTTCACTTGGCAGAACACAGCACCTATGCCTTTGGCACTGGCGTCTCACGTGATGGTTTTCCAGCATCGGGTTGTAAGCCTTCAAAGCAGGTGCCTCAGCGATTTTCTTTTTTTATTGTTTTGAATGCCTGTTCTTGCTCACTAGACCAATTGTAGATTGTATTCTTTCGCAATATCTTCCTTAGAGGTTCCACCTTATCTGCATATCCTTTTATAAATTTTGAATTGTATTCGCGAAGTCCTAGGAAAGACTTCAGAGTCTCCTTATCTTTTGGTTCTGGTGCCTCTCTGATAGCTTGTACCAGGTCATCTTTTGGAGTTATTCCATCGGATGATAGAACATGTTCCAGATATTCTATCTTCCTCTTCATGAATTTACATTTTTCCTTCAATACTGTCATTCCTTTGTTTCTTAAGTACTTGTAGGTGTTCTTGCTCAGTTTCAGTATGTACTAGGATATCCTCTTTGAATGCCTCGACTCCTCTAATCTCACCAAACAGGATATCCATTCGCTTCTGGAACACACCAGAGGAGGAGGCCAGGCCAAATGGTAATCTTTACATACCTGTAAGCACCGAATGGTGTTATGAATGTTGTGAGCTTTTTTGATTCTTCTAACAACATCACCTGATGGTAGGCAGCTTTCAAGTCAATCAGGGTGAAATATTTTGATCCCGTTACAGATTGTAGAATTTCCTGAATCATTGGGAGTGGGTGGCAGTTCACTAAAATGTTCTTGTTTAAGGATCTGAGGTCCTTATTTCCCCTGTTTTCCTTTTTTTCGAGACCACAATCGCAGACACCCACTCTGATGCATCGGTTTCCTCAATTACTCCCTTCTTGGCACAACTTTGCTAGAACATCTTTTAACTCTCCTCTTATTGACATTGGAATTGTTCTCACTTTGTGTTTTATGGGTTCCGCATCTTCTTTTAATTTAATATCGTGTGAGAAACCTTTTACACACCCTGTTACTTCCTTAAAAACGTCCTTGTATTTTTCCAATACTTTTTCTACACTTCCTTGATTCTCCTCTACACATATGTTATTTATGAACTCCTCTCTGAGAATGATAGGTTCTTTAGCACCTGGTTGAAGGATCACACCCAACTTTGCCAGGTCCGTCCATCCCACCAAGATCCTGCCTTTTACTGCAACTTACATTTTTGTGTTTATTTCTCTTCCTTTGAATATTAACGTGTCACAAAAATAACCTACCATTTCTATATCTTGTTCCCCAAAAGCTTTTGGGTTTACATCGGTGTCATGTAACGTTACATTATGCCATTTTCCCTCAAATAATTTGTCAGATATAATTGTTATAGGTGACCGAGTAACAATAAAATACCACTTGGTCTCTTATATAGATGTCAGTCATTTTGTTGAATTCGCAATCTTTTGCTAACACACGCAAATATGCTATGTACTCCTCAACTGTTTCACCTTCATCCTGTTTCCTCAATGCGAATTTGTGCCTGCCAACCATTATATTGCTTTCCTCATCATACTGTTTTTCAAGTCTTTTGATGGCTTGTTGATATTCATTGAGAGGTATAAATACACCTGGTGGACTTTCGTATTCTGGTAGACTGTTGAATACCTCATGACCAGCTTTCCCTAATAGCCCAAACAGAAGTGCTTTTTTCCTCTCCGCATCATATCCTTTACCATCTATTGATATAATGTAATTTTCAAAGGCTCTCAACCAACTTTTCCATTTCATTACGGGTTTTCCTGGTTCTTCTTGGAAGAGTGGTGGAACACAGATATTATTACTTTGAGACATATTTACTTATTAGTTTCCTCCTGTGGATATTGTTAAACTTGGTTTACTTTTCCTTTTATACTTGTTTTAATTATTACTCCGTTTATCCGGTCTTTATTTTCATTCAAATATACTTTTTATTCCTCTTTTGAAGTATATTCCTTTGTTTAGGTTGTATCCAAGCAGTGCACATTCACGTATGTTTTATTCTGCCCCCTACTGGTCACTAGTTTGTTTAGCTTGTACCCCGTACATTTATTCTACTGTGGCAATGCGCTTTTACATTTAGCTGTTTACGCGTATATTCATTCCTTTGTACGGCGCTCGTGCTTCGCGCTCTATTCTGACTGGATTGTGCTACTATTTTTCCTTTTATCAAAATGGCCGCACGTTTGTTACGTCGGGGGACGTTGCACCAATCAGCTGTTAGCGCTGAGCAGGACACTTAGCTCGATCCCGTCATACCTCACGCGCGTCTGTCAGATTTCGCCGAGCGCTTTCACAATCAATTTCCTCTGCGGCGGCTTTAGCAGCGGAATGCCACTTACTACTTTATTCCGCTTTTTAATTATCCTCCGTTCCCTTGTAGTAACCCTCTGTTTCCTCTCCGAAACCTTGGTACACCTCAGTCTTCGTCGGCGTCCGTGAGCCTCTCTCACTTACATCCTCGTCGCCATTGTTGTAATGAGGAGGCAGACGCAAAGCATTAAGATTGGAGTATTTATTTATATAGAAAGGCTCACAGGAATAAAGCTCGGGCAGGGGTCAGGTCAGGGACATGAGTGAGAAGACACTGACCCGGGATGACGTCACATAAATACCATACTAACATTCCAAAATGGAATGTGTGACATAGGGTCACGAACATAGAGAACATACTGTACGGTCGCCGATGTGGACCAAAGTTAACAATTCACAACACTATTACATTTAACTATTTCTATTGTGTGGGACAGAATCACTTCTCTGCTGAGAAGATGAACATGATATTTATTTCTTGTAATGAGCTGCAGATTTGACTAGTATCTAAGGGGATGTCTTAGACACTGGATGTCGGTAAGCTGCGGCACGGTAATGTTTAGCTGTGTATTGTTTACATAGGTATGTAGGACGCTGTCTTGTACAGACAGACTTTGAGGGTGTATAATATAAAAAATGAGTTAATCCAAGTATGAGGAGGAAGGAAGGAATTAATGTATGACTGCAAGGATCTGGAGTCATTGAAAGCGTAGAATAAAGCCATTACTGACCAGGAGATGGCTGATCTTTCCCTCCCCAACCCTTTCTGTGTGCATTTTGTCTACGCACTTGCTAAGCTTTAGAACTCATCTAATGCCTGCCTTTCATTTTATAAACAACAAAGAACTAATGCCTATACTGATGTTGATTTGAAAAAAGTTTGGCCACCAGAACAAAGAAGGTTTATCCAAGCTGGGATATGCTTATAGATTGCTTTTTATTTTAATATCTAGGTCAAAGAAAAAGGGGTATATTTGTATTAATCATATACAGTTGAACAAGAACAACATTTTTTATAAACACAGGGGAAAATATGGACAAAAAACCAGTGAATTATTAAAATTAAACATGCATACCGAATTCAGTCATATCACGATCATACCTTACCATTCATACACAAAACACATACAAATACACACCACGACTAAATACAAATATATAATCGTGTGGTTTATTAGGTCTGCTACAATCTATACAATTATATACGCAATCTATACAATTATATTTACAGGTATAAATCAAAATGAATCCGCAGAATCAAATGTGAAATCAAAAACAATATATACAACAATTTTAAACCAGTAATGTGCCAATATGTTCACACTACAGGAGAAACCCTAAAGGGGGAGCAGACGCTGGACATGAAAGGGCCTACGCGTTTCAAATCCCCAAGAGTTGGCAGGGATTTTCATCAGGGCCAGGTAGCTCTAAGGAAAAAAGAAAAAGAATTCCCTTGTGTACATCTGAAAACCTTTTTTTAGAATATCAAGACACTCGAGTGCATAACCACCCAAGGTTCCTTCTGCTTACCACTATGGAGAGTATCCGAGAAAGGGATAGTGCCTGTGTGATAACAAAAACCAATAAAAACTACATAAGTATGGAGAAGGAATTAGAGTGGACTTAACGTGGCCATCATCCCAGAGAATGTTTACCTTGAATGTATATGGTGGCTACGTTGTTACAAGTTCAAGTAGAGAAGAAGGGTCTGTAAAAGAACAACGTCCAATTAGTATGGTAACGGGACCAGGTGCGGTGCTCATGGACGGGCATTAGATATTAAGGTTCTTACCGGGGGATCGTGAAAAATTACGTCCTAGAACAGGATCATTGATTGAAGAAATCAAACTTTCTTGGTTTAGCAGCCTCTATTAGAAAAGAAAACTAAAGGCTTTTTAGGTCCGCGCTCCGGTAGTGTGTACGCAAGATTCTAAAGTATACACGAATCGCGCTCAAGCTTACCGATATTGAGCACTGGGTGTCTCGAAAAATCGGCATCCCCGATGGCACTAGTCTCCCGCGCATGCGTGGAGTGTGGTTCGACTGGCAGGACTTCTCAGTATATACTACTTGAATACGCATGCGTGGAACAATGTCCAGCTTGCGAGGCTTCTCATCATGTAGTGTTGGTTGCGCAGGCGCAGTGTCTTATAAAGAAAACAACTTCTGTGTAACCTTGTTAAAGGGTATAAACAGACAACGATCCCTTATTAGAGTTTATAAATCTCTGATATCTCCACGAGGAGGAGATATGGATCAGAAACTATCTAAAAGAGAAGCCTACTTAATTGTAAAATTTGACACAGCAGTGAGAGGACTGAACGAGATATCAGAGATTTATAAACTCTAATAAGGGATCGTTGTCTGTTTATACCCTTTAACAAGGTTACACAGAAGTTGTTTTCTTTATAAGACACTGCGCCTGCGCAACCAACACTACATGAGGAGAAGCCTCGCAAGCTGGACATTGTTCCACGCATGCGTATTCAAGTAGTATATACTGAGAAGTCCTGCCAGTCGAACCACACTCCACGCATGCGCGGGAGACTAGTGCCATCGGGGACGCCGATTTTTCGAGACACCCAGTGCTCAATATCGGTAAGCTTGAGCGCGATTCGTGTATACTTTAGAATCTTGCGTACACACTACCGGAGCGCGGACCTAAAAAGCCTTTACTTTTCTTTTCTAATAGAGGCTGCTAAACCAAGAAAGTTTGATTTCTTCAATCAATGATCCTGTTCTAGGACGTAATTTTTCACGATCCCCCGGTAAGAACCTTAATATCTAATGCCCGTCCATGAGCACCGCACCTGGTCCCGTTACCATACTAAATGGACGTTGTTCTTTTACAGACCCTTCTTCTCTACTTGAACTTGTAACAACGTAGCCACCATATACATTCAAGGTAAACATTCTCTGGGATGATGGCCACGTTAAGTCCACTCTAATTCCTTCTCCATACTTATGTAGTTTTTATTGTTTTTTGTTATCACACAGGCACTATCCCTTTCTCGGATACTCTCCATAGTGGTAAGCAGAAGGAGCCTTGGGTGGTTATGCACTCGAGTGTCTTGATATTCTAAAAAAGGTTTTCAGATGTACACAATGGAATTATTTTTCTTTTTTCCTTAGAGCTACCTGGCCCTGATGAAAATCCCTGCCAACTCTTGGGGATTTGAAACGCGTAGGCCCTTTCATGTCCAGCGTCTGCTCCCCCTTTAGGGTTTCTCCTGTAGTGTGAACATATTGGCACATTACTGGTTTAAAATTGTTGTATATATTGTTTTTGATTTCACATTTGATTCTGCTGATTCATTTTGATTTATACCTGTAAATATAATTGTATAGATTGTAGCAGACCTAATACACCACACGATTATATATTTGTATTTAGTCGTGGTGTGTATTTGTATGTGTTTTGTGTATGAATGGTAAGGTATGATCGTGATATGACTGAATTCGGTATGCATGTTTAATTTTAATAATTCACTGGTTTTTTGTCCATATTTTCCCCTGTGTTTATAAAAAATGTTGTTCTTGTTCAACTGTATATGATTAATACAAATATACCCCTTTTTCTTTGACCTAGATATTAAAATAAAAAGCAATCTATAAGCATATCCCAGCTTGGATAAACCTTCTTTGTTCTGGTGGCCAAACTTTTTTCAAATCAACATCAGTATAGGCATTAGTTCTTTGTTGTTTATAGATTTGTGGCTCAGCCTTGCTGATTAGGAGCCAACCCTAGTTGTTTTCAGGTTGCCTTTCATTTTGGCACACGCCGCTCCGAAGCATTACACCCACCCTCCGAGCCCAAGCACAGCGTTTCCCTCCCACGACCCTTTTGGTGTGCATCTTGTCCACACGCTTGCTAAGCATCAGAGCTCAGCTAATGCCTCCCTGCCTTTCGTCTTGCTAAGCACACGCCGCTTTATTTTTTTATTGCTACCATGGGAACTCACCTGAGAGCTTCAAAGTTGGCCGCTGTAATTAAATATTTATTTTTGCCTCCTGATTCACGTCGAGTCCCCCTCCCCCAGACCCAGAGTTTTCCTCCCCCAATGTTTGCATGTGAGGCGAGGTTGGTGACCGTGGGAAGGTGCAGTGAGGCTGTAGGCTTACTTCTTAGATGCAGTGATTTATTGTGGAGGGCTCTGTGCTCATACCAGCAGTCCGTATCCACCCTGTGTGCTGAATACAACATATATCCTGAGCGAACACCAAGAAAACTTTAAGTAAAGTGAACAAATAACAAATCGTTGTTTACTTCTTTTTCTTTTATTTCACGTGGTAAGTGTTCTTAAAAATTCTCTAGCCAATTCTCTAGCCGACACGTGTTTCGTCTGTAATGGTGTTTAGCCACAGACTTCTTCAAGGCTTTTTCCTTCTCAGTTCAACTTGTGATACTCCTTTCTTGCAACCCCAACTATAATGTGTTGGGGGTTGGTACATTCGATAAAATCAATTCTCCGCGTTTTTCCAGCCTGTTTATTAAGAGCAGTATTGACTATTTTCCCAAAAAATATATCAGTTGGGTATTTTCCTCCTGAGACGATATCTCGTCTTCATTCAAAAAGAGTCTCTGGCGTTCACATGTGTGCTGCTTTTTTGTTGGCATACTTTTATGCACTGAAAGCAGTGAGCTTCATTTAGCCGATGTTAATCTCTTTGTGCCCTTTCCCACTCCACCTCACCCCTCCCACAACAGTGCATGCCCGCCCACCACCCTCCGAGGTCGCTGCTTCTTGTTTTGCATTTGTTCCCGAGCCACATTGCAATCTTTCCCCCAGGTGCTTTCTGCAGGTTGTATACTCTCTCCCAATTTTAATTGCTTTTCCAAAGTTTCAGAATATTTAAATATATGTTTGCTTCTATTTTACAAGGCTCAGTTTTACGCATATGTTAGTGATGCATTTAATACAGGATGTGAAATAGAATTCATGACTCACAAGGATTTTTAGCTTGGGGTGCCTATTGAGTGTGATTTACTGCATTTTTAGCCTCGGCGCTCTGGTTTCTTGTGATGGATCAAGACACTTGTTGAGATAGTGCCACGATACCGTGTGTGTCCTAAAGTAGAGTACAGGGACGCTCTGGGTATATGCACATGGTGTTCATGAGTCATTTTAGATAGCATCCCGTTATAGGGCACTGAGATTGCCGAATGAGAGCGGTTTTACTGAAGAATTTGGTTGGTGCTTGGAAGGTATTTTTTTTCCTGTCTGGAGCATTCTTGGTTTATCCCCCAATATTGATCAACGAAGAACACACACCTGGATGAACTCCATAATACATGTAGTCCCTATGTTATGGACAGGGGCTCCTGGTGTTATAGATTTTTTTTTTATAACCTTTTCTACTTCTTTATTCATATTTACCGTACCAGTCTTCAGCACGTTTCTTTCCTTATGAGGTATCGGCGGCGTACCCAAGGGAGCCTCCTCTACTGCTCCATTCCTCACACCAGCAGGAATGTCTGAGACATAAAAAGAACACTTCCATTAACCAGACAATGCAGTCTCAAGCCCGAATAGCGGGGGAAGGCCATATATTGTCTTGCTAATCTTATCATGTACTTTCCTTGGAATTAAAATATGCTATGTTGGAAATGAAGGAAACTGGTTTTCAATTTACCTCGTTCTGTTTTTTTGGGGTGTCGGAAATATTGCATTGTGGGATTTGTAGTTTTGAATTTACCTTTTTGATTGTGCTTCTCCAGTGCAAACATAAACATCCACAACTGGCTGAGGGTATGCTGCATGGCGTACAAATCCCCTCTGCACCACACTATTACATGCCACACAATTCCACAACTAATAATTTCAATCCAGTCCCTATAATTCCGCTCCACACCACATCCATCCATCCACGTAATTAAAAAGCATTGTCATTTATAACGTCAATAGCTCCAATTTTTTCAAATGTGAGACCGATTGCATTGCAAATGCTTTTTTTTAATTCGTTTGCAGATTTACCAGAACTGGTAGAGCAGGGAATGTGCCAAAAGGATGTGCCTCTCCAGTTAAAGCGTAACTAGGAGAAATATCTTATTTTTTTTTTCTTCGTTACTTCCTATTTCTAGGTGTGTTGCATTTGCCTCAGAATTGTTTTTTGTGCAGGAAGGTGTCCCTTCCTGCACAAACAATCCAGTCGGAACACAGTCACCCTGGTACCATGGTGCAAGGGTGCCTGCATTGTGGCTAGGCAGCCAAAACGGTGCCAGTACATAGACAAGGACAGGAATGCGTTGTATTCTTTTAAATACAGTGCATTCCTGCCATTTATCTGCAAATCAGTGCTGCAAGATGACTTGTTGCGTTACTTTGTCATAAATGAAGCCCCCGGTTTAAAAACAATTAAGTGGTTGTCAAAGGCCTTCGGAAGCTGGCTTTCCATCAGAATATTGTGTGGGATTTTTTGCCTTGGTGAAGCAGAATGTGTATTTGAAAAAATATATATATTCAGAAAAAACCTGTACCCTATTAACCATGCCTTCTGTTTTTCAGTATGCCACAGCTGGATGCCTTCTGTCCCTGCATCATACGGAAAAGCCAGAACATGAAGAAGTTTGTGAGTTTCGTCCATACACGTGTCCTTGTCCTGGGGCTTCTTGCAAGTGGCAGGGATCGCTGGAGGCAGTGATGCCACACCTAATGCATGCACACAAGAGTATCACCACTTTACAGGGAGAGGACATCGTTTTTCTAGCCACTGATATTAACCTACCTGGTGCTGTTGACTGGGTCATGATGCAGTCTTGCTTTGGACACCACTTTATGCTTGTACTTGAAAAACAAGAAAAATTTGAAGGCCATCAGCAGTTCTTTGCTATCGTGCTGTTAATAGGCACTCGTAAACAAGCAGAGAACTTTGCCTACAGGTTGGAACTCAATGGAAACCGCAGACGGCTTACATGGGAAGCCACACCTAGATCGATACATGATGGTGTGGCAACAGCCATCATGAACAGTGATTGCTTGGTCTTCGACACCTCCATTGCACACCTTTTTGCCGATAATGGAAACCTGGGAATCAATGTTACAATCTCCATGTGCTGAATGATTTAGCAAATGTGGAGTTGTCGTGCAGCTTGCGTGGTGCTTACTGCTCATGTTTTTATTTTTATTTTATAAACCATTCAGTGCATGATACGAAACATCGAGGCAAGGCATGTTGAGCACGTGATTCAGAAACCTAAGTAATGCGTGTAGTGCAAAATGCCTATTGTGACACAGGTTTGCAGTGTGATAACCGAATGGCGAAAACCCTGGTCATTGGAATTGGGTTAAATAAAATGGTTTTCTATTGCCATTTTCCTAATTATTGATACATGTACATAGAACTTAAAGATTATTTTGGATATAACCACTGTGATGCAGAATAGACGTCAAATTGATTTTTAATGCATTGTACAAATATACTTATTCAGTAATTCTTTCTTTCTAAACTTCCGCCTGCTGGCTAACTTATTCACATTACTAACGGGAATTGGAAGTTGTTTGAATTCATATTTGTTTCGTGCTGCTGTGAAAATTCAATTCTAGCTGAGACAGAACAATGGAAATGCCTGTCCGCTTTACACCAATAAGCTGACCGATTTTGTGTGGATCTGAAATCACTTTGTTGTACTTTTAGCTCCTCAGGGTTATGTTTTTAAAAGCTCATCTGTCTCCGGTCATTTCTGTTTTGTCTGACATTACTCAACTAAAGCATCTTTCATTCTGTATGAGCTTGGTTGATACACAGACGTCTGTGGGTCGTTTCCTAGTGCCCCTGCATGAGCCTCAATTATGTTCCAGTAATGGGGACCTGCTGGGACAGTGGTGGAACTGGAAACTACTTCATAAACTGGTAGAAACCAGTGCTGCACATAGGTACTACTGCCAGATGCACAGTTCTGCTTGTGTGCAGCCATGCTTCTCCCCGTGCACCGTTGAGACTTTTTTTTTTTTTATCCAGCCCTCGTTGCCTTAGTCCCCAGATACTTTGGCTTGCTTTAAATAGTTTATACTGCATGCAGTTCTAGTACTGAGAATACGGTTATACAAACATTACATAATGTCAAAGCACTTTGGGTCACTTGATACTCTGTCAGCAGTAACGTTTAATGACTGGTCCAGGATATTCTGGAACTTTTTGGTCACACTGTGTGTGCCCCCTTTATCACATCTTGTAATAGAATTTGTACAGCATGATTGCAGTATTGTAGATTAATTTCTATAAGATTGTGTGCAGTACCCTGATTTTGTTTTACACTGATTTCTCACAGAGAAAACAAATGTGTCATTGGTCGTAGTGTAAATAGTGTAGACATATACAAATTATATGTAAGCCCTGTCGATATGGAGATGTCAGTATTTGCGGAACTATTGTATGTTTTGGCAAATAACAAGTTTCTGTCTTGCTACAAAGCCAGCTTTGACTGGTTGTTCGGCACACCAGAGGTGAACTGATTTATCAGAGGTGCTTTGCCCGATTTCTGCGTGTCCAATTTCCTGTTTTACAGACTACCTTCTAGAAATGCTATTTACAGTTTGTAATTAACTATGACGAAGAAGACTATGTACACCAAGTACTTACTCCTACCATGACCATAGGTCTAAAAAGGGTTAAAATCATATTAATTGATGGCTGTCAACACCAGATGTTTCAAAAGTAGTTAGCTCGTCATTAAGTAGCTTTTTCCAAGCATTCTTCAGAAAACGTCAAATTAGACTTGTTTTTTATTTTACCTAATATTTTAAGTATCTTTCAAGCACTGTCATGCTGCCTCTGGGATATGCCATCAGTTCTCTGGGATTGGATTGATCGCTACAACACCTGCTCATATCCTACTCGACACCACGTGGACATACCTTACTCATCTGTTAGGTCTTGTATGTGCCAGACCTGCTGGCAGGACTGCGCCTTCAAGATAACATGTTTCCTCCTGCAGTAATGTCATTTGTTTGTTGCATAGAAGTGATAATCAACAAATGGTAATTGTTGGAGGGCAATGCAGTATTCTCTGCTCTCTGCTTTGGAAATTAAAGAACAGTGAATGGGCAATTCATTTTTCTAACCTGCAAAGATCGAAGAGTGAAAGAACTCAACTTGGAGAATCCTAAAAGATGTTTGGAATGTATTCCTTCTTGAGTGCACTTGGTTTCTAGGTTTGCTGGCATTATGTGATCCCTACAGGGCATGTATGAATAATTTGTTCTATGCCCAATGTGTGTTTTTAGGATGGAAATTGTGGCAACTGTTTACCACACACCCAAGTGTTATTTATGTTGTGCGACTTTAACGAAGCAGTGGGTATCTTCCATCCTTCCTGTGATAACTGGGTGTGCTAGCCAGTTGGAAGACAGCTTCAATAGTACTTGTTCTTCGTGTGATAATCGTTGGCTTAAACAGCTTGAGAAAGGGAGTGTTTTGCCTCACATGCTGTGAGGAAAAAGTCATTTGATACTTGGTTGAATGAATGTTTTGATTTGGTATGTAGCATTTTAGGCCTCCTAATATGCGACGGGCTACTGCAAAATCCCTTCCAGATCTATCTAGATCGTGCATATTTTCCTACGTTTACATGCAACATGTAGCATACGCTTTTTGAATAATACTTTGTTTGTTTCAAAGACTGTCTGTCGCATGAGTTACTGTCTTGTCTAAGTGCTTGCGACCAACATCACCCTGATGGAGCATGTTTGTGACTAGGCCTATTAAAGCTGCATCACTTCTGGTCTATGCTTCTCTTGGTATCTGTGAAATGTATGACAGGAAGGTCTGAACACAGCATGACCACTTGAGTTATTTTCACTTTTCTCTTGGTAAGCTGACCTATTTATCACACTTCCCACATTACCAAATTTATTTACAGGCTGCTCCTTGTTTGGATGGTTTTCTCTTGGAAAATTATTTTGAATCTATGTCATGGAAATATTTTTCTGTAGAAATATATTATTCGTTGTAAATGTTGGAGTCCGGCAAGGTTGTGGTTCTAAACGTTGTGACGATCACAGCTAAATCTAACGTTTCAGTCCAAGTTCATATATATTATTCCTTTTTTTATATTGTGGGTTTTCTAGCCTAGTTAAATATATATTTGGTTTCCTTCAAGCACCTCCACTGTTCAGTATTTTCAGGTTTTCTGCAAGTGAAGTTGTGGCAAACCTCCTATAAAAAATTGCCCAAACCACAGTTATGAGTTGTATATGGACTCATTGTGGCAGGCTCCTTGGTGACAAAGCGTTGGTGCAGCCTGTTTTTATAGCCACTGTTCAAACGCTGCCAGTCTGCCTACGGTTTAATTTCATAAAGGCTGTGTCTAAACATTTGCTATTATTTCAAACCTAACTTTGGGCAGCTGCAGCTCGTTATATTGCCATCCCGGGGGGTTTGTTCACTAAAAGAATAGGTATGTGTGTTGATATTGGGGAAGTAAACAGCCAGTGGCTGCTCAGTGTTACTTAAAGAATCCAGCTAAACTATATGGAACAGGACAGTACAACGTTTGAGTCTCTTTGGCCCCAAAACACTACTTGCACCGGATTTAAGTATGAATGTTACAGGTGAGTTGAAGGGTTGACTGCTAAATTTCTCCAGATAAATGCAACTAAATGAAGAACCATCTTACTTTGTTACCTGCATGCATGCATTTACACAGTAGGACATATGTTTTATTCTTTTAAGTTTTGTATTGTTATAGAGTTGTGATAAACTGAAAGTTTTTTGTTACTTTTTGAGCTTACTAGTGTTCGGTATTTACATCAGTAGTCCGTTTCTGTATGAGAATGAACCTAATGGGATACCCAAGTTAGTGCTTCTTTTGTACCAGTCACCCAGTCTAATGGCATGTGCAGTTACTTTACTTTTAAGCATATGTACAAAGCATGTAGCAGTCTGCATTGACTGTGCTGCATTGGGCAGGAGAGTGTTCTCTGCACTCAATCTACTTAAGTACTGTGATGCTTAGCAGTTTTGCTTTTTCAGAAGTTCCGTGGTGCAAGTGCGCTTTGCCACAACTTGTTCAGACCTTTTTTTTTTATTTGTTAATCTGTTGAGAGAAATCATTAAGATATTGTTTTATTAGGGTAAATGGGGTCACAATCCATCAATTACAGTTCTTTGCAAACACGAAGGATGCAAAACACTTGCAGCCAAATCGAAGGCGAGGCTCACTATTAGTTTGTATTGTTTGGACTATAAGGTGTCTCTTGTTTGTTACATGTGTTTGATTCTGCCCTGTTTTGCAACCGGGTAGTTGACAGAAACATGGGTGCGTGGCAAAGCTTGCACTACTGTGCATAATTTACAATTGCTCTTTTTGTAGCTGGCCTCTGAACCTAGTATCTTTACATTTTTGGTTTGAACAACTCAGTTCTGAAACTCTATTTGTGACTGCAGAGACCGGATCCTATTGGTGTCATTTATTTGAGCTCACTTGGAAACGTCAGTTAAAGGAGACAATCATCAAAACCTATACATTTCTATATTTTAGTTTTACAATCTGTGGGTTTTGTACACCTAAGTTTAAGACTACCAATATTGTCTAAAAGCTTAATTGTGATCATAGCTTATAGTCACTTGTAATTTAATACAATACAACTATTGAACAGGAGGAAGCCGAGCCTTTGTGGCATGAAGCTAAATGGACTAAACTTTACAAGCATTACATGGTAACATGATTGTATAGCAAAGCCACCTTGAAAATGAATTTGCTACGCTTGAGCAAACTGCTTTATATATTTAATTTTTTTTTTTTTTTGTTTGTTACTGCTACCTTTGTGTGGAACTGGGGTTGTCGGGCTTGGATCGATTCCTTAACTTTAAAAAGCACAGAGGAATGAAACTGGCATTAAAAAAAAGCATTAAGAAGCATGAAAACGAGCACGAAAAACCTAGATATTCTACCATAGTATATATAAAGATCAACTTGAACATCACTTTCATGTCCCATTCCATCCCGCTATCTTTCCTTCTTCACTCCAGCCAATCTTTGACCCTCCTGTGTGCCTCTTCAAATATTCACTGACCTTCCCCGATTGCATTTAATACTCAGTTGAGCCTACTTGGGACCTACGCTAACCAGTCTCTGTTTCTCCCCCCCAAATTATAGTGTCCAAACACCAACTAATCTTCCATACCATACTTCAGCTGCAAAATTGTATATGTGTGGGTGAAATGCAATTTAATGTGGGGGCTACTGGGCTACAGTTAATGTCTTTAAAATGTTTAGTGCAGGTTAATATGCAGAATACAATATTATCATCATTGGTAAATTTGTTGTAACAAAGGCTATTTAACGGAAACCAATATTTTCTTACTGTTGCTATGTTAGTCCACATGACCCCCTTCATTGCTGGAATGAAAATTGTGCCAGCTGTAGTGAATGAAAGGTTTAATTATATTAAGGACACGAGGATTATGCAGCAGTTTCTTTTATCCGGCCGTGTCCTAAGTACAAAAACTTGTCATCAAAGAAATGTTAGCAAGCGAGGCCGACATCTATAACCCTAATCTTTGCTGGACACTTGGATGCACTATTTGTATATACGTTGCCTGGGTTCTAGGTGGTCAGTTGTGTACTAGATCTTGATTTAGACAGGTCGCATTCCCCATTGCCTCATTCCCCCTCCAAACATACCCAGACAGAACGCTTTCAAACCTAGGTACACCACTGGGCACTCGTAGCCTAGTGGAGTTCTCATCACCCCACGTCCTGGCTCTACTCCCTCCACTCATTCCCGGACCCACCTCTATGTATGCCTTTACCGCTTCGTCTGCTCTCTGACACTGGGGCCCTTACTTCAGCACATGGACTATCTGGGTAGGGTAGTCTCTGACCATGATGCGCACAGTATGGATCTCAGATGGGCACCACCTCCTTGAAGATCAGGTGTTCGGAAGGAGCAGGAGGACTGCATTGGGCAATACTTCTGACCACAACACTGCCTCCACCAGGATGCTGGAGTGGGATTCTTTTAAAGCGGTTGTTTGGGGAATGGCATCCAACAGATTGCGGGAGTTGGCTGGACTCTTGAGAGATGTATAGAGAGAGCTGAACGTACTCTGGTGGATCTTAGCAAGGCTGCAGTCGCCAATCCTGCACACCCCTTGCAGTTAGCAGATGCCAAACTTGCCTATCCTACTGTTCTGGAGAACTTGCGTTGCTACAATCTTTACAGCCTACGTAGCTAGATTTTACTGAGAGGGCGATAGACCTGGTCGACTCCTGGCGTGTCCCGCCCGATGGGACTCTGCGACGCGCCCTTTAACTGAGGTCACAACACTTACCAGCGTCAGTTCACACTCAGGCTTACATTCTACAGCCCTTCTAGAGCTATTATTCGGCCCTATAAAGTGCACAACAAGACACTCAAATGGAGTTATCGGGCGGATTCCTGGCTGGTAGCACGCTCCCACAGATACCAACCTCAACGCAGACTGCCCTAGACGTGAACCTCTCACCCGTAGACTTAAAACGGGCGATCCGCTACATTGCTTGAAATAGGATTCCTGGGTTAGAGGGTCTGGCCCAGGAATATATCTCACTTTTTCATCCCTTTTTTGCCCGGGTTGGCTGCAGTGTATGGAGCGGCGGTGTACTCCCTTACTCCCTAAACCAGTCCCTTCTGGTCTCCATCCCAAAACTAGATAAAGAACCCATGCAATTAACTTCATACATACCCATTGCTATACTATGGGCTGACCACAAGATCTTAGGCAAGACTGTAGCCGCTCGTTATGCCCAGATCCTCCCGGGATTAGTACACTCAGATCAGAACAACTTCGTCCCAGGCCGAAGCACCTCTCAGAATCTACTCTGCCTTTTACGTGCAAGATCAGATAAAGTGGTGATTCCCACAGGTGGAATGCCTTATACAAGATTTGGGAAAGGCGTTCAACACCCTGTCCTGTGATTACCTGCCTGGGGGTGGGTTCCAATCTCTTAGCCTACACTAAGCTACTGTATACTCACCCAATTATCTCAGCCCCTTATTCAGTATCCCGAGGGAAGCACCAGGGTTGTCTGCAGCCCCCTAATTTTTGCGTTCACTATGGAGCAGCTTGCCATGTGGCTGTGAGGGGATGGCATGAGAATGGGGCATCCCATTACCGGGCAGGACCCTTGTAGTATTTCTGTACACGAACATCTAGTCCGCTATGGTCCCAACATAACGACCGGTCTTACACCAATTCAGGGTATATTGGCAGAGTTCACCTCCGTGGCAGGACTCTGAGTCAGTTGGACAAAAGTGGTCATCTATCCATGCCACCTTGGGTAAATACCTCGAGAGGTATACTTTGGTGCAACCTGCCTTAACTGGCAAGGTAAGGGGGCCCCATTACTTGTGAGCTCTATCACTCTACCATAGATCTATATCAGAGAAACCTCTGCAGAGTCTTGGCAGGTACCTAATCCCAAATACAATGCTGGTGAACTCTCCCACTGGACCCCATTGGCAAGATTGCGCTAGCAAAAATGGTGGCTTTGCACGCCTCATTTACCATCTTGCAAACCTCCCAATTATACCTCACCATTCCTTCTTTAAGGAATTTGATGCACTTCTTGGCACACATCTTTGGAGATCTGCCAACATATAGCCCTGTCAAAAAAAAATATATATATCTTTCTTTTCACATTTTCACATACAATAATGAGGAAATGATGCTGAAATGGGACATTGTGCCAGCCATGTGATGACTTGCTTAACATTCATAACTTCAGTGAAACAGCATTTGGCATCAGTACAGCAAGTAATTTAGGCCCAAACATAGCTAAGGAGTGCACAGGTAACACAATTCGGTATTATTGATCAGGAGAGTCTTGATGCAGCTGTACTTCATAGGTTTAGGCATGTATTATCACCGGAATCTATGGTAGACAAAGAGTTCAAAATAATAGAGGTGCAACAATAAAACGCATTAAATAGCCAAAGTCGCCCTTTCCTGCGCATTGCATCAGCCCACCCCTTCAGGTACAATGCCATTTTCAATTTGGGAGCCAGTGCCTCTGCATCTCTCGGCGACATATATCTTTTGGGCGGGAAGAGTTGTGCATTAGCAAAGCTTAGATTTCTCTATTTACATTACAATAAGCTAGGCTACACAGCCAGGCCTTCAGTGTTGGGGCTGTCCTTCTGCCCCACACCAGCGCTATTTCCCTCTTAGCCAGCAGGTACCCAAGTGCAGCAAACCTCCTTGTCTTTTTGGAAAAATTAACCATGTAACCCATGAGTGCAATCTCCGGGATGGGGGTTAGAGACCGGGAGATCATTTCGCCTAATGTAGCATGTACTTGCTCCCAATACGGCTGTAGCTTAGGGCATGTCCACGTTAAGTGGGCAAAATACGCATGTGGGGCAAAACACTTCAAGCAATGGTGGGGCCTAGACGGGTCTACTTTATGTGACCAAGCAGGAGTGTGATGTATTCTGCTAATGAATTTAAAATGAATGAGTTTGTGCCTACTATTGAGAGATATTTCCTTTGTGGCCCTACAGCACTGCTCCCATTGATTGTCCGATATGGGCCGACCAAGGTCGTGTTCCCATGCCATGCGAATCTTAGCATCTGAGATCGGGCGTATCTTAAGGCATGCTTTGTACATTTTAGAAATCAAATGGGCACTAGTCTCCCTCTCTATTAGCAGTGTTAATGGGGTTGCCGGTTCCGGCGCTACTGGGTATGTAGGCAGAGTGGCACATAGTGAGGAATGTATGCGCCTCATAATGAAGGCGTCCATAAAAGAACTGCCCTGAAACCTAGTGTCCTCCGACATCGAGAATATATGATTATTGGGGAAGAGATCTCCAATTTGTCTGTTATCCAATTTAGTTAGTGCGCGCTGCACCAGTGTTTCCCCCCGTGATGGGGAGCCATAGAGGGCTTGGAGGCGGCAAGGCGGGTGAATAAGAGATCTAACTTCAGGGGTCTACGCAGTTTCTCCCATGCCCAGCTGGTGGTGGAGACTGTATGTCAAGTGGGTCTCTCGAACCCCCACCCCCCTGGCCCCCCCACCACCTCCCCCCAGTCTAATAAGGTGCTGACACAGCTGCAAGAAGAAGGCTTGAGTGGGGTGAATAGGAATATTATTGAAAAGATACAAGAATTTAGGCAAGACTATCATTTTAATAATGGCAACCCTACCTGCCATAGACAGTGGATTGCAGAGCTATTTCTCGACCTGCGCCTCCAAGGAGCTTATGGCTCGTCTGTAATTTAGCCAAAATTATAGTAGTGGTGTCTATTTGAATGTGAATGGCGAGATATTTGACCGAGTCGTGACACCACTCAAGCGGAAACCCACAGTCCCATGGCACAGTGCTGCGCGTCAGTGGAAAAATTACAGACGTGTGTCAGTTTATGCAGAGTCCCGGAAAATGGCCAAACCGCATAATTTCCCTGATTATTGGCTTGAGGTTAGTCTGGGGATGTCTCACATATAAGATAGTATCATCTGCATAAAGTGAAACCAATAATGGATCAGTATTGAACTGCAACCCCCTGTGTAGGTGGCGTTCCTGAAAATGTCTTACCAAGGGGTCCATGGCTAAAATGAACAATAAGGGGGGATAACTGGCATCCCTGCCGCGTTCTGCGGGCCAAGCTAATGGCAGGAGACAGCGTGTCGTTAATGCGCAATCAAGCAGTGGGTCTAGTGTATAAAAGAGCAGTGTTGGTAACAAAATCCTCCCGCATCCCTATGCGGTGCATTACTGAAATAAAAAATGGCCATTCCAGTGAATCAAAATCTTTTTTGGTATCCAGTAGCACCGCCGCGGCCGGGACCATTGGATCTATCCTGTGCAGTACTGAAAAAAGGGTTCTGAGATTAAGTGAAGTAGAGCGATGAAGAACAAACCCCGATTGTGCAGTGGAAATAATATACTCCATCAGCAAAGCCAGTCTGATTGCTATCACCTTGGCCAGAATTTTATAATCCTGATTCAATTAAGAAATGGGCCCATACAAACTACATTGAGACGGGTCCTTGCCAGGTTTGGGGAGTAGTATAATAACGGCCTCTCTAAAAGTGGGAGGGAGAATGTGCTTTTCCAACGCTTCCTCGTATACCTCTTATCAGTCGGGGGACTAGAATGTCTTTGTATGCCTTGTAGAAATCTGCCGTAAACCCATCTAGACCCGGTGCAGAGGAACTCCGAAGTGTGTCGATGGCTTCTACAACACTGTCCTGGGTTATTGGGATGGCCAGGAAGCCTTGCATGTGTTTCTCGAGGTAAACTAGTGCAATTTCGGGCAAGTATTCTTCTTGAGCGTTTAGGTCTCCGCCTAGTTTGGAACTGTATAGGGTTTTAAAATGAGTTAGGAACGTGGAACTTATCTCTGGTGTGGAGTATACCGAATGACCAGTGGGAGTTTTAATTTCAGTTATGTATGCCTTGCTATAGGGGAAGCACTTGTGCAAGGATTCTGCCAGGGCGTACAACCTCGCCGTATCTCCTGGCTATGTGGTATTTACCCATATACAATATTTCCCTATCCGCTAAGTCCCGTAATTCCACTAATAGAGCCAGGCGTCGACTTTCCACCTCAGCAGAGGCGTTCTCCAGTATCTCGGCATCCAAAGCCAATGTCTCTCTCAATGCGTGCCAGGGAGTTACGTAAGTCTTTAAGTAAACCTGACTTTTTGGCAATGCAGACCCCACAAATGTACGCTTTAAAACCCTCCCAGAGGACCGCACATGCATCTACTTATCCGGTGTTAATTTCAAAATAGTCCTCTATGGCTTTCCTAATTTCCTCGAGGAATACTGGGTCTTGGAGTGCTCTGCTCGGAAACCTGCACTGCCGTTCAAACCCCCCGGGTCGCGGGACAGCAAGCCTAAGTACAACAGGGGAATGGTCTGAGTAGGTCTGTGGTAGGGTATCAAGCGCCCGGGACCAACCCGCTATGCCAGGGGAGACCAACCAGTAATCCATTCTAATACAGGTATTATGGTAGCTGGAGTAGTGCGTGTAAGGAGTGGTAGAATTGCGTGTGTGTTCAATGTCCACCAATGAGAATTGCTGACAGATGTCTTGTAATACAAGGCGAGGGTCTGTTTTGGTGTCAGGAGAGGAAGAAGTGCTGTCTCTGACAGGATCGAGCAACAAATTAAAATCACCACCCATAATGACTAAACAGGGATTCAGTGCCAGCAAGTGTACCTGCAAGGAAGAAAAAAACTCTGGGGAGTCTACGTTGGGACCTTATATACCAATTATTGCGACATAATGACCCATTAAGGTACCTGTGACAATTAAAAAACTGCCCTCGCTATCCTTAATCACTTTGCCTGGGGAGAATGGGATCCTCTTGTGAATTAGTATGGCCACCCCCTAGCATAACTGCTATAGTTCAAGAAGTACCTGTGGGCACCCCAGATAGCAGCCACTGGGAAATTATCTGATTTGGACAAGTGCGTTTCCTGGAGACAGGCTACGTCGACTTTATGGCAGGATAAGTAATTGAGCACTTGCTGTCTTTTGCGGGTTCTGTTTAGGCCCCTAATATTCCATGACATAAGGGACAGTCCAGAAGGACCAGGCAGGTTACCTAACTGCGCCATACTGCGACTGGGAAGCCAAATCTGTGTTTAATGAAGAACACCAAGTGCCGTGTGATAGTGACATATTCGTCTGTTCCCTGAGCATGCTGTATAGACAAAACCAGAAGTAAAGGAGTCTTTACCAAATAAATCAGATGGCATTTGTTCAATGAAGAGATCCCTGCGGCCAGTTGTGGCTGTTTCTGGTACGCCTAAGATGCGAATGCTGTTTCGTCGACTACGTGCTTCCAAGTCCTCGTTCTTAATCGCCACCTCTTTCAAAATTCGCTCCATCCTGTCCAGACGTTTCCGTGTTTGTGCTATGCCATCCTCCACATCAGATATCCTCGCCTCTGCCACATCCAATCGTCGATCATGTGCCTGCACCTTAGCGCCCATATCTGCCCGGCTTTTATCAAGCGCGTCGAATCTGCCGTCTAGGGCCCAAAATCCTGCTCTCATCTCTTGGAGTATGGCAGCTGTCAGGCACTGACTGTCATCTGCATCCTCCGCCCCGTGGGTGTCGTCTGCCATGTCTGTGGGATCCTCAAACGGGTTGTCAGCAACTTTCCCAAAGGGTAAAGTCCTTTGCTTGGGGTCTTTGCGGCCCATGACACAGGGAAGTGGAGAGGCTCTACCAGGGAAGTGCAGGTGGAGCTGATAGTAATGCAGAGGCCTGTGTAGGGCCAGTGGACCTCACCTGAACTCACAGGCGTGGCGGGAGATCAGGGTAGCGGCAGCAGCGTATAGGCCATCCTGTTGCAACTAGGCGCGAAAGCGACTCGGAATCCGACACTGGAAACGGCGGCAGGTTAGCCCAGCACCATGTGACTCTGGGCAATAGCTCGCTTAATCTTCCCGACGGCCCCCAGCGCCTAGAGACCCTTACGGGTGATTGTGCGCTTTACAAATGTGGACTTTACTTTAAAAGGGCAGCGTGTATCCACCACTGCGCTACGGGCCATAATTATTAAAGTGTCCCCCCTCGTCTGCTTCAACCAGGACTAGGCTTGTATGGGACCGCCCAAGGAACCACAGTTAGTAGGGAGCAGGCCACTCTTGGCCCCCCCCCCCCCCCCCAAGCAAGTGTATTAATTGCCAGAGGCCACAGCGGAGGGGGGGGGGGGGCAATCACAGCACTTGAACAACACCAGTAGGGTTTGGCAAGGCGTTTATGGCTGAGTTTAGTGGTTGATGAGGCGAAGCAGCAGCATATCTAGATGGTGTTTCATTTGAAGTGTGCAGGGCGATGCGGGCCGTCTTAACACCTCTACACCAACTGCAGCAGCTATCAGGTCTCTTACAGTCAACCCCACCCGGCAGCAAGTCATTGCCCAACAAGCAGGCCTGTGAAGCGATGGAGGGAGCAGGAGCTGCACAGTCAGCCCAGTGATTGCCCCGACCCCAAACGCGGAGCCGGGGGAGCGTCCCCCGCACCCCCATCACTCCCCCCAGGTGTCCTGGAGACCGGAAGGCCCTGGCCCCGATGCGGACGCGTGGCTTAGGCTGCCCAGGCTGGGCTGAGCTACCGGTACGCCACGCCCACGGCCTGGCTAAATTTACTCCCTGGGAGGGGCGGGGGGAGGGGGGACACAGCCACACAAAAGCAGGGGGAAAGGGTACCTGACTCCGGAGCCAACTGGCGGCCCCCGCTCACCTCGCGTCCCGATCTCCGTAGCTCCCGGCCAAAGTGTAGGCCGCTGCCCAGGGCCTCTGTGTGGTCCTGGCATCAGATCGCAACTCCGGGTTTCGGAGCGGCCGCTGGAAGGTGTCAATCGGTTCTGCCTCTATCCATGGAGATAGCGACGGGCCTTGTGATCCGCTAGCTGGGTTTCTTCATGCCCAAACTGATCAATACATGGTCCCTGCCGGCAGAGATTGAAGCAGAGGCGGCCAGTTTAGACGCCTGCATGGCCACGCCCCCGCCCTGTCTAATCTTTAGCTACCATTGAGAGGGCCTTGAAGCTCCATCTTTTGAGGCATACTTCTGGGTAGCTGAGTTGCAATGGTCCCGTTGGACTGCGAGCCACTATCATGTCGAAGCCTCAACAGAGGTGGGACCTTTACCTGTAGCTGCTCTTTGTCCATTACTACCCCCGAGGCACAACTTGCGTCCTCCTGGCTCCTACAGCTGGCAGTGGCAAGAACCTGTATAATAAGGATATATCGCCTTAGTCTGAGAGTCCCGATTTATTCCCCTAACCTGCCCCTAATTGGCCTACCCCGTGGGCGAGATTATTACATCACAAGTGAACTGTGGGGACTCCTTAATGTGGGGGACGTCTTTGCAGAGGGTTATCTTCTCCCTTTTGGCCAATTGGCTGAAGAGTAGATTCCCGCCGGGACAGTTTGTCCTTCTTAGGCACCTCATTCATACGTGGGGCACCCCATGTGTGCATGCGATCTCCCAGATGGGGAGCCGGAGACACATCCAGTCCTTCTGACCATACTGACAATGGGACCAGGTTACCATTTTATCTCCTGTACAGAGCCATTCGGGAGCTGATGGCTACCTCACTCGACATGCTCCATCACAAATCGGCATAGGAGTTTGTTAGGGCATTGTACCTGATAAATAATGGAAACCAGCGCAATTCACATGTGTTTGAACTGTGAATTATAATGTTGCTCTAATAATGCTGTTACACTAGTCAATCTTATAAGTGATCGGTTTTAAATTTTTATATATATGTATTAAATACACTGTTCAAATGCTGAGACTTTGCAGTCTGTCAACACTTTCTAAAAAACGAAGTTGTGAAGACTTGATGGCTGCTCGCTCTGACCCCTGCATATGATTAAGACTTTGAACGAGTTGAAACGCGTTATGCTGATGCTGGAGTACTTGCCAAAATAAAAGAATTTCTCTATTGGAGCTCGCCTGTTGGACCCAGTAGGCGGCTATGGCCGAAATGCGTAGGTCTGTTTTGTGGATTAATATTCACCTTGCACTTTGCTGGTTCATTGCTCCATAACGTATGGAAGCATTTGAAGCCAAATAAATTGCTTGGTTAAAGGATTCCTGTGTGCCGTACTTCTGTTGGTCCTGGTGATGGAGTGGTAAAAGCAGGGCTCTCTTCAGAAGCTTTTTTGAAATATATATATATATAATAAAGCCGATCATCACTCATAACATGAACTGGGTTAACAGCATTATTAGAGCAACATTATAATACTTGTGCCGTACATAGAAGTCTCCATAAGGGCAGGCTGAGCACAGCTGAGCAGAATAACCCTGGCCTCTTTGTCCTTAATAGAATTGAAACTTCTCATCCCATGGACTGAGAATTTTTCATTTCTATGCTGGAACTGGAGGTGAGGATTAGGCGTGATGAGGACGCTTGAATTTCTGAAGGTCTTCTTGGTTCAAGAACATACAGTTCTTTATACTACTTTGAGCCTAACTCACGCCCCGCACAACTCATTGCTACTTCCCAGAAACACAATTTGCTTGCCCCCCGCTGTCAAGGCACGGACACTGCACTGATGCATATGCTGTGGTCATGTCTGGTCCTCCGGAATTATTGGCATACGTGCCGCACTGGGTGAAGTCACGGGACTCCCAGATATAGACACATGGGAAGCATGCTCCCTCTGTATATTAAAAAGAAAAAAAACAACAAAGGATGGGCGTGTTTTGCAGCCCTTTTCTTAATGCTGGCTAAGCGGAATTGTACACTGCTCTGACAGGCTTGGAAGGGCGCTGCGGGAAAGTATGCCCTTTGCTATGCGGAGGCACGCTGAAGGCCTATCTCACCGCTGTGGGCTGCTCTCCTCGTACATTTGACAGTTGGACTGCAATGACTATTTGCCCTGTGAACCCCTTATGAACACTGCACATCAGGCTTGAACCCCCTCCTCTTCCCCCGAGAAGGGTCTGTTGTCTTGGCATGCTATCTAGCATTGATCCTCCCTTAAACACCCACACAAGCGCAGAATCAGTGTTCAGTGGAGATATATATAATCTCAAGATTGACTAGTGTAAAAGCATTATTAGAGCAACATTTTAATACTTATGCCGTACAAAGAAGTCTCCATAAGGGCACGCTTAGCAAAGCTGAGCAGAATAATCCTGGCCTCTTTGTCCTTAATAGAATGTGAACTTTCCATCACATGGACTAACATTTTTCATCTGTGTTGGAACTAGAGGTGAGGATTACGCATGTTCAAAGCTAAAATAGGTCACTGCATAATCCGTGCATAGAATTTTAGCATAATTCCTTTGTAAATGATGTCCATTGATATGTTTTATCAAAAAGTTGTGGGTAAATATAATAAAGAAATCTGGCTTAGTCCAGTAGTTTAGCCATCCCCAGAGCCACATTTGTACCCAATTGGATGTTCAGCTCCTGAAATACTTGGAGCTTACAAGGAGCAGTGGGGTCAGGCAACTTTTGCCATAATGTTTTACTGCCTTTACAAACCGCTTTATAAATTTGCATTTAATAGTGGAAAGGGGGATTAATTATGATTATTGCCTAGTTTTTTTTCTGCATTTCTTTTCCTCAGTGTATGCAAGTAAATTGTGTAGACTATTATTTGTTAATACCGTGGCATTTTCTCTTTCTCTTGAAAGCTGTGTATTAGTAAAAATAATGTATTGTTCCTCAGACTTTGGATTGCTATCCTTTCCACTAATGATAGAAACAGGTTCTTGCTCAACATGAATTTGCCCTGTGTTGGTGCAAGAGTCTGTTTGGAAGAAAAGTGTTTTTAAAAAAAACAAAAACTTTTTCCAGTGCCAAGTAAAGGCTATCCGAAGAAACTGTTTCGCTCTCTTAATAAAAGGTATGCATCTTGACCAAAGGTGAACAGGATAAAAACCAGTAGAGTAGAAATGATGTTAGTCTTATCTCATGCCATAACTTTTTATATGGGTTTAACAATGAGACTTGTAAGGCCACTCTACCATTCAATCTGTCAAACTTTTTAAAATTTGATATGATTTAGTTTTTTCTGACGAGCATAACCTTCAAGGAGGTAGACTTACTGTCTCCTCTTTGTGCATGTCTCCTAAACACTTTGCCGATCTACATAAATATTTTGTCCTTGCTGTATTGTGCAAGTAAGGCCATGAATGTGTGCTTACATTTTAAGGCACTTCCCTTGACTTCATTGCAAATCGTTCTACTAAGAGGAGAGATGAAACCTACTTCTTGAATTTTTTGTGTGTGTAATGAAGCTCTTCTCTCCACTGAGTGGCTCCTTATTGCTCGAAGAGTAAAAGCTGGATTGTTTGTGTGCATTTTCTAGCACATCAGTTCTTTTTGTTAACCAATGGCTTGAAGCAATGACGTTCAAAATTAAGCTGCTAACCAGTGAAACCCAGAGATCATGGAATTATTTTTTCAGGTTATATCTTGGTTTTTAAGTAGGTTTGTTTGCTTCCTTTCATCACCTACATCAATTCTGTGTTGGTTACAAATCTCTCAACTTCATAGGCTTGATGTAATGTATGTGAGTTTGCATTGCACATCAGTTTTGCATCAGTTTCTCAATTTTTGTACCAGGAAGATTACTGTAAAGTTAAAGTGTTGTCTTCGAAACTATTGTAGATCTTTAAAAGTTGGTTACTAGCATCCCACACCCTAGAAGAAAGTTGGTATAGCTGCATGAAAAAGGACTGTTTACCGTAATGGTAATCTTGGCCCATGCTTCCAGAAGACAATTGAGTAATGTATGATGGAATACTGTGTATTTCATGGTGGGTGGGTGGTATGTGTGTACATGAGAGTAATTTTCTGACAACTTTCTGTCTTTTTTTCTGTAATGTCTGCTGTTCTCAAACGCTTAGTCCAGCTTTTATTCAGTTAGACAAAACTGTGACTATTTTGACATTTTAAAATTCAAAGTGCTATTTTGTTTAACTATTGTACAGTTGATATTTCCTTTGTATCTGATTCAAAATAAATTGATTTTAATGGCGGGTTGTACTTGGTTCTTAAGACATGATGGACTTATTTTGTGCATTGTTTATATTATGTCTATTCTTTGCAGATGGCTTCTGACCTTTCACATAGCACGGATGTGCTGAACTTTGTGATGATAAAACAGCATAGTTTCATGGTCTTCAATTCATAGTGAAAATGTAATCTTGCTTCCTAGGCCTAAATAGTAATCTTGTTTACAGACCGCTGTAACTTGGCTTTGACTTAATAGCTTGCATTCTAGTTTTCTTTGTAGGATAATCACTCCAAGACATCTGAAGAGATGTTCCAATCAATGTGAATCATGCCCATTATCATTTTGACCCTTTTTGTAACTGTAGTCTGGCAACTCACCCTTCCCCCGCTACCTGACTTACCCAAATACATAATACTGTGAAAAAATGTTGGCCTTTCCAGCTGTACAGGGCAGAACATGCTGCACACTCACAAAATCTAATGTTTGTCATGTCTCTTTGTATGTATATAGCATTTCTAGAGTGTGAACCTAGTTGTAGGGCAGCGGAGTGCTGTACAGGGCCAAAGACAGTCCTAAAGTGAGTGACAGGAGCGCTAGCTGGTATGTAAACGTTTAAAGCATTTTGATGTAGTGTTTTTTGAGGAGGTGAGTCTTGAACTCTTTACTAAATTTGGAGCAGCTTTGGGCTATTCTTGATAAATAAAGCGATGTGCCATATACGGGATACAAAGATCAAAAAGGCCTGTTGCTTTGTGTTATCTTAGTCTGTAGTTAGAACGTGCCCTTGGCTGCAGATGTTTTGAGAATCACCAGAGTTGGTGAACTCAAAATTAGTGGGGTGTACTGGTCTTGATTGTTTGTAATGCAGCTGGTTTCAAAGATTGTGCTTATCGGCAAGGGGAGCCAATGGAATTTCATTAGGGTGAAGGTGATGTAATAACATTTCTTCAGGAGATGAATGAGACATGCTGAAGTGTGTTGGGTGCCCTCAGTGGGTGCCGCTGTGGTGTCTGGGAGGCCAGGGAGCAGGGTGTCACCATCCAGATGCAAGAGCACAAGGGCTTCCACAGCAATTAAGAATGTTTCTGGCAGAAATTTTTTCACTTTCTATAAAAGAGAAAGCTGCTACCTGACCATCTTTGTTTTTCGGTCTCACTTGAGACACCATACGTGTGCTGCCTCTTTCAGATCTATTTTAAAACTGAAAAGGGGCTTAGAGCCTGCCCATTATTTACCATTGGTTAACGTCTTCGTCACTCACTACTTTCGTCTTCATTGGTCAGCGGCAGCTGGGCTGGATTCATTTTGTTGGTGGGTCTCGCTCCATACTGCTTTGTACATGCACACACCAGGATTTTGGTTTCTTCTTTAGATTCACTCACATCAGTTTTGAGCTGGCACCGATAACATTAACTTTAAACAAAAGAAGAACCAGGAGCTTTTAATGAGGTCCTGCACTGTGCTCCTAATTGATGCGTAAGTTAAAGAAATGTGCAATTCCTGAGGGGAGGGTCAAGGAGTGAACAGGTCTCTTATGGATTGCCCTCACACACCCCGAAGGATGTCATGCTTCATCATTTGGGGTGCGCTCCTTGTCGGGCCGGTGCTGCAATGCCTGACCGGCTCCTGCGAAGGGGCTTTTTATCGGAGATCTTTTGAGAACGCTGTATGGTGAGTAAGGGTAAGTGGTCAAGGTAGTGGTATGAGTGTGACTTAAAATAGGTTAGGTACTACCCTATAGAAACAATTTTATTTGTGGGGTGTACTGACCTAGTTAAAATGAGTGGGCCCTGTCTAGATGTAATGATCTTACAGGGTCTGTTGTAATGTGGTTAACATGTTTCTTGCCTACAGCCGGCAATTCTTCAGGACCAGTGTTAACTGGAGAAAATTCTCCTAACTCTAATACTACCACATCGCAGGTGCTGAAGACTGATTATATCACCAGCGTAGTGTGCCAAGGTCCAGGCAAGTTGTCCTGGATGAGAGAGACCCTTGGCTCTTAGGTCACATGCGGACGGGGCTGCCTTATGAGCACTTTGTTACCAGACAATGGGTGGACGCGCAACTAGAGGGTATCGTACCCCTGCTCTGGCTCTATGCCACAAACAGACCTTTAGCCATGCTTAACCCCTTCGCTGCTAGGCCTTTTCCCCCTCCTGTGCGAAGCCTTTTTTTTTTTTTGGCTATTTGGGGTAGTGCGCGCTTAGGCCTCTGCAACTTTTTGACCACATAAGGTATCCATGCCAATTTTGTGTCCTTTTCTTCCAACATCATGGGGATTCTAAAGGTACCCAGGGTTTGTGGATTCCCTTGGAGGGGTCCCAGAAATTTGCCAAAATACAGTAAAATGTTTGTGTTTTCCAAAAAAATTTGAAAAATGGACTACAATTAAAGCAAAGGTTTTTAAAAAAAGGGTTTGTGGGGCTGAAATCACCATTTCCCCAGCTTTTAGGGATTGATCGTCTTTTGTCAGAGAACCAACATGTTTTATACAGTTTTGGCTTTTTTCAGGGCCATAGCCTATTGTTGCTATTTTTAGTGCTTTCAACCTCCTTCCAGTTAATGGTAAAAATGAGTATGAAAGCAATAATGGAACCTGGAAAGCTATACATTTTAGAAAAGTAGACAACATTCTGAATTCAGGAAGGGGTCGTTTGTGTAGATCCATCAAGGTTTCTCTATAGAAACTAACAGATAAATATTGGAAAAATTGAAAATTAGTTGGAAAAAAAAAACCAGCCTTTTGTGTCAACGTTTTCACCTGTAACTTTTTGTAATCATGACAGCTCTTTGAAAGCAGTATACCGTTACATCTTCTGGACCTTCCTGGTTGTGGGGATATATAGGACTTGTAGGTTCACCAAGAAGCAGATGAACCCAGAGTCAAAAACTGAGTAGCAATTTGCAATGGCTTTCTTATTATGTACTGGGTATATAACAATTATTGTGCGAAAATGTATACATGGAAAAATCGGTATGAAAGACACCTATGTATTTCTGAAATGGGTACAAATTATAGAGTTTAGAAACAGTACATATTTGCACATTTTCAAAATTGGGAATACTCATACTAGCATGAGAATTATTGGTCATTTTTCAAAATGACTTATTTTTTACACTGTCTTTCATTTGAAGGCAGAAATGCATCAAAACTCAATAGGTAATAACAGTTGCTTTACAAATCTGAATTACCATAAGTCTCCAGATAAAAATGGTACCTCACTTGTGTGGGTAGGCATAGTGTCCACGACCGTAAAGGGCTCAAAACCCAACGTGAACACACCACATTTTCACAATGAAAATGTACCCTTTTTTTGCAAAGTGTGTAGCTGTAGTTTTTTAACCCTAGCTCTGCCGGCACCTAGGGAAACCTAGCAAACCCATACATTTCTGCAAACTAGACACCCAGGGTAATCCAGGATGGGGTGATTTGACTGCCTGCCACCATGTTATGTTACCCAAAATCCCTTGCAAACCTAAAAAATTGTCCAATAAAACAAATGTTCCCACATTTCTATGGTGGAAAGTTCTGGAATCTGTGTGGCTCCATAAATTTCCACCCACCCTGCGTCCCCCAAAGTCTTCTGAGAAAAATGGTACTTCACTTGTGTGGGTTGGCCTAGTGCCTGCGACAGGCAACGGCGCAAAACACAACGTGGTCGCACCTCAATTTCGCAGTGAAAAATGACCCTGTTTTTGGCACAGTGCCTAGCTGTAGTTTGTGAATCCTAGCTCTGCCCGCACCTAGGGAAACCTACCAAACCCACACACCTCTGGAAAGTAGACACCCGGGGGCTTCCAAGGAGGTATGGCTTGCGTGGATTCCCCAACGTTTCCTTACCCAGAATCCCTTGCAAACCTCAGTTTTAGCTGGAAAAAAAAATCAATTTGTGTGGCATCACCTGTCGCGGGTATTTGGGCCTCCCACACAAGTGAAACACACAAGATGATGGACTGAATGTTGCATAATGGCAAGGTTTAATCCATCGTTATTTTGTTCACCAACCCACCCCAGTTCAGACATGGTGATATACAAATCAGTCTTGACCCTGTGCAACATGGGAACAGTCCAGCCCGAACTGCTAAGCCATGTTTTCTCTGGACCGGAATCAAGCATCCTGGGACCGGTTTCTGGCTATCAGCCGTCTTCAGCCAGGATAGCTTGACTCCAGTGGCTTAGTGAGCACGGGACCCATGTCTGGGCATACTCTTTCCACATAGAGTAATCAGCAAAACACACAAGATGATGGACGGAATGTTGCACAATGGCAAAACTATCACCCCCAGTCACAGATCTGGGTTTAATCCATCGTTATTTTGCTCACCAAGCCACCCCAGTTCAGACATGGCCATATGCAAATCAGTCTTGACCCTGTGCCTCATGGGAAAAGCCCAGCCCGAGCTACCAAGCCATGTCGTCCCTGGACCGGAATCAAGCATCCTAGGACCGGTTTCTCGCTATCAGCTGCCTTCAGCCAGGATAGCTTGACTCCAGTGGCTTAGTGAGCACGGGACCCACGTGTGGGCATACCCTTCCTACATAGGGTGAACTGCAAAACACACAAGCTGATGGACGGAATGTTGCACAATGGCAAAACATTCACCCCCAGTCACAGATCGGGGTTTAATCCATCGTCTTTTTGCATTTCCCACACAAGTAAGGCACCATTGTTATCGGGAGACCTGGGGTAACGCTGGGTGGTAGGAAATTTGTGTGAGCCCGGCGATGCAACACTTTCCCACACAAAAATGTGTGAAAAAAACAGATTTTTTTTTCCCAGCTAAAATCTAGGTTTGCAAGGGATTCTGGGTAGGGAAACGCTGGGGGAGCCAAGCAAGCCATACCTCCCTGGAAGCCCCCGTGTGTCTACTTTTCAGAAAAGTGTTGGTTTGGTAGGTTTCCCTAGATGGCCGTCTAGCACGGGGCCAAAAACCCAAGTGACCCCCCTTGCAAAACTAGGTGCTTTGGAGATAGGCGAATTTGATGTTGCCTCACTATGTTTTGGGCCCTTGGCTGTCGCATTTACTTGGGCCTCCCACACACGTGAGGCACCATTTTTATCGGGAGACCTAGGGGAACGCTGGGTGGTAGGAAATTTGTGTGAGCCCGGTGATGCTACACTTATCCACACAAAAATGTGTGAGAAAAGCGATTTTTCCCAGATAAAATCGAGCTTTGCAAGGGATTCTGGGTAAGGAAACGCTGAGGTATCCACACAAGCCATACCTCCCTGGAAGCCCCTTGGAGTGTAGTTTTCCGAAATGTGTGGGTTTGGTAGTTTTGGTAGGGGCCAAAAACCCAGGTGCCCCCCCCCCCCCCCCCCCCCCTAGCAAAACCAGATCGTTTTGACAAAATTAGTTGTTTAGTTCTGCAGCGTGAGAATTTTGGCACAATATTGCAAGGAAAATGTGACAGGCATTGTGGATAAAATAACTTGTTAGAATTCACCAAAGAGACATCGCCATGTACTCCCATGGGTTTTCAACAATATCTACAGTTAGTAGGTTATTCTTAGGTGGAATGTACGCCTTGGCAGAGAGACTAAAAAGACAAAGCTTCCTGCCCAGCCATCTATTCCTCAAAAACACACACATACGTTCAGTATATAAAATTTTATTAACAAGAGATTTCACAAAAATGAAATGCACTGTCAATTAAATGGACAAAATAAACGAACCAGTGACTCGCAGCTTGTGAGCTGTAAAGCCACTGCAAGGCACCAACTGCTTTACAGGCCATTCACACACCTTTCATATTTGATACACAGAAGGCCATTCACACCACCAGGCACGAAAGCAACTCATCACAACAGTCACAAAAAGGGACAACGGGCACTCTGCTTCAAAAATACAAAAAGACTAATATTACTGCACAGCCATCTATTCCTCAAACACACACACTGGTTGGATTTGGCACGAGGGTGAGTGATGGTTTAGTATATACAATTGTATTAGCAAGTGATTGCACAAAAATGAAATGCATTGTTAATAATTGAAAGGACGAGAAACTGAACCATTGACTCACAGCTCGTGAGCTGTAAAGCCACGACAAGGCACCAACCTCTTTACAGGCCATTCATACACCTTTCATATGTGTGACACATACAAAACATTCACACTGCCAGCTGCGGGCCCATCACATTACAACACTTCCACCAGCAGACAGTGCCATTCAAGGGCCCATCACTTTCACATACCCACATTCCTGACACAGCAACTACACAAACTGATGGATTGCATGGAGTGGCACTCAGCTAGCAGTGTGTGTAGTGACCAGAATCAAGTCACTACTCGCACACCGCCAGCCGAGCGCCAGTCCACGCACACCGCCAGCCAAACGCCAGCCCACGCACACCGCCAGCCAAACGCCAGTCCACGCACACCGTCAGCCAAGCGCCAGACCACGCACATCGCCATACAATCGCCACTCCACGCAAACCGCCATCACATTTAGGATTTTTTTTATATAAATAAAACACAAATTGATACCAATCTACTAACACAACTACTAAAACTAAATACACTACACAAATGCCAACCTTGAAACTGAACAAAAATTATTAAACAATAGAGGCCAGGCAGTTCACTTTACCACCCATGGATGCTCCCAAAATTATTTTGCGTGTGGTACATTCTAAAACAAACAGGCACGCACAACACCGGGTTAGAAGGACACTCTGGGCAGTACATACGAACCGCCTTCTGCATACCTCTTCGCCAACAGACTCTACATCTCCTACTGGGAAAGTCTTTTGAGGATGTAGGTGGAATGTGATCAGGTAAGTGGCGATCTTTCAATCTAGCAACATCCTCCACCACTCCAAGTCTCGGAACACTTGCCTATTCCACTAAAACAAGGCTGCCTATTACAGACTCCTGAAACTTTACAAAAGTCATCTTTGACTCGGGACAAGATTCCTGGAACACCACAAAAGCATTAAAGGTTGCCAAGTGGAAAAAATGGATATCCAACTTCTTGTACCAAATGTAAGCCTTACGAAGAGCAGCATAACGTTCCAACCTCTGATCTACTCTGTCAACACCCACCCATGTGCCTATTCTAGTCTAAACTGTGCGCTTCCGCAACCTCACCCCCAACAGTCACCGTTTCAGTGCTTTCATCATGGATGGTAGTCAACATGTAGACATCTCCTGTCTGAAAACTTCACAGCTAGAAGCTCCTCTGAACGCAATGCAATACACTGCACTGCACTCTTACAAGCTTTTGACAAACAAGTTCTTTTGGGGAACCTTTACGGTTACAGCGGATTGTGCCACAAGCAACAGTGTCCACTTTGGCCAATTCCCTGAACAACCGCACACCAGTGTAGAAGTTATCTACATATAAATGGTGGCCTTTGTTAAATAATCCTCTACCAAGTTCCCACACAATTTTCTCAGTCACTCCAAAAGTGGACGGACAACCAGAAGGGTTAATCCTGGAATCCTCACCGGTGTACACCCTGAAATTAGAGACATATCCAGTCCGACTGTCACACAGAATATACAGCTTAATTCCATAGCGTGCCCTCTTACTAGGAATGTATTGCCAAAAAACCAAGCGGCCCTTGAACAACAGCAAAGGCTCATCCACTGCAATTTCTTTCCCTGGAGCATAGATCTCAGAAAATCGATCAACAAAGTGATCAATGACAGGCCGAATCTTGAAAAGACGGTCACAATCAGGGTGATCTCGTGGTAAAGCTAAACCATTATCGACAAAATGCACCATCAGAAGCAAATACCTATCATGACTGCCAGAAATATAGCAGTTGCCATCAAGGGACTAGTAGACCAATATGAAGCCATTGATGGCTTCCTTAGCAAGCCCATCAAAAAAGTTAAAGCCAAGAACTTCTTCAACTCTTCCAGATTCGTGGGATTCCACCAGGTAGCTCTAGAGTGGGGCTTAAGGCTGGCACTGTTGTCCCTCAAAAACTGTTCGGCATACAAATTAGTCTGCTCAACAATCTCTGCCAAAAACACATCACCCATAAAAAATCTATTGGCAAAAAGTTTTCAGTGTTCACCCTACACCCTGGAACACCAGTTAAGTCTGGCAATTCCGGCTGCACCATGCCTGGGGCAAGCCAGAGGTCCGCGCTTTCAACAGGAAGCCTTACAGCCCCAGGCTGCCGCCCAGCTGCTTCTTGACTCGCTATACCAACGGGAGCTCTTGCAGCCACAGGGTCGCTTCATTTTCTCTAAAAAAACACATCCCTGTTGTCTGATGGGGGCATTCCTGGTGCACGATCCTGATGCTGTGCGCAGTCGTGCACCAGGAATGCCCTGCATTGTGACATTAGGGGAGAGGAAACACTGTTTACTTCCCCCGATGCCTCAAGGAACAAAGAAATGCCTCCCCGCCCCACCGGAGGCCCAAACCTACCTCCTCTCCCTGGACGCGCTGGAAACAAACGGTTTCCAGCGCGTCCAGTGCTTCCTGATGACGTCGGCGGGCGCTGTGCGCGCTGATGTCATGGGGAAGCGTGGGGGAGCTCGGGGGTGGCAGCGGAAACTCTTCCACTGCCATCCCTGTTTGTGGGGCCCCCCAGGGGCTGTGCTCATGACGGAGCGGTTCCCTCATCATCACAGCCAAACCTATGCTGATAACGAAACCGCTCCGTCATCAGCATTGAAGGGGTTAACAGCAACCATGCCAGGTGTGCTCCATGGCTAAAACACATTGCCAGAGCCAACAGCTTTCACATAGGTGACACCTATTGGCTTTGCCAATCTTCGTTTAGGGGTCTGCTGCTTAAGGTTGAGGTTGGTGTCCAGGGTAAATCCTGTGACTTAACATTCGGTGAAAGTTGGGGTTCAAGGTCATCAAGCTTAATGTCATTGAGCCAGGTGTGTACTGTTTCTTGTTTGTGCTCTGCAAAACAAGAATAATTCTGTCTTGGTTGGGTTGAGCTTCAATCAAGTGCTGGACATCATATCTGGATGCTGTGCAAGCAATGTTTGATGCATTGGATGTCTGAAGCAAAGGACACTTTCAAGTAGAGTTGGCGAATCAATGCTGTTGAATATGGGTAGTGCATCAAGTTGATCTACTTAAATGTTGAAGAGAATAGGACCGTATGGAGCCCTACTGGACTGCATGTGAGAGGGATCCTTTGAGATCTGCAGGTGCACATTTGAACCAATGGGGTTGGTTAGAAAGGTAGGAGCAGAACCAATAAGGACATTGCTTGTAAATCCCATTTGAGGTTTCAGAGTACATATGAGAGTGAGATGGTAGACTGTGTCGAAGGCAGCTGAAAGGTCAAGCAATACCAAGAGGCAGGGGTCATCTGCGATGTGCAAGATAGGTCTGTGCTGCAGCATGATCTGAAACCAAAGCGGTTGTCTTGCAGAAGATGGTTAGCATTAATGTGTTCTTGGAGTTTAACATGGACTGCTTTTGCAATGATCTTGCTGAGAAATAGTACATGAGCAATTGGCTGGTAGTTGGTGGTCTTTGGGGTCTGGTGTAGGTGTCTTTAGGAGTTGGAGGATCTGGCCTGTCATGAGCGCTTCTGGGAAGATGCCTTCAGTGAGAGGTACATTGGTTACGGCGAATAGGTGTGAAAGAGAAAGAAAGAGCTTTGAGGGAGGATGATGGTAAGGCCTTATCTTTATAAGAAGCAGCTTTGATTAGGTCTGTGAGATGTGCAAGAGATAGAGCTTTAAAGATTGACCATTGTAAGGGGAGAAGTGGTTGTCAGATAAACTAGGCTCCATGTTATCTATATGCTTTTGAATAGCCTTCATTTTCACTTAAGTTGATAGCATGGTTGGTTTTCTGTGCCTTGATGAATTTGTGGGTCTGGTAAGAGGTTGAGGCAGTGCTTGATTGTCTTAAAGTGTTTTGCTTTGGTAGATGTCTTCATTGATGGAGTTGGTGTAATGTTTTGCATTGGCTGATATAAGATGTTTGTGTGTTGTGCGAAGGGACTTCCGTATCATGAGATCATTGGAAGTTCTGTTTTTCTTCTATTTTCTTTCCTGTTTGTGGGTGGATTGTTTGTCAGCAAGGTCTTCAGAGTACAAGGCTGCTGAAACTTCTGGCTTTGATTTGCATATTTAAATTGGCACATGACTGTTTGCATAGTTTTCTGAAAAAGTGATGTGCCAAGAAGGGTGTTGGCGTTGGACGTGGAGTTCACCGGGTGAGAGATTCAGACATTAGGTTGTCTATGGGGGATGTCTTTGAGGAATCTGAAAGTTTGGTCTTCACTACGTTGAGTGCCTCAGTAAGTTTGAATAGGAGGTCCTATTTTTTTTGTAGATTGTTTTGTCTAGTTGGTAGAAGTCACACAAGAGGTTGGTGTGGGCTTGCCAGATTGACGAGATCATAAGATTTAAATACATCAAAGAAGTCATTGTTCTGCCTGGGAGGCCTACAAATGAGTTGAAAGGTGCCCGTCTGCGGGAGTGGGAAATGGAATGTCAGTAGCTCCATAGAATTGACTGTTACTTGCTTGCCTAGAGTGCATCATCAGAGGACTAGTGGGTGACACAGAGGCCTTCTCCCTTATGTACATCGTCTTCACAATGGATGATTTAGCCTCTGGGAAGGACTTCTAGGATGTGCAATGAAGTCTGGGTGCGCCATGTTCCTGTGATAAAGAAGGCAACACGCTTGTGACAGATCTATGATGTCTGGTGCATGAAATGCTGCAGAATGACCTTTGAGTTGAAATGTCTTGTAATTTGAGGCTGTCTGGTAGTTAGCGCTGCAGTGTGCGCTGTAGGTCAGATGCTGTGCACTCTCCTGTCAACTACTTCTCGGTTCTGAATATTTCAAGTTTGCTTCAACAAATGCCTTAAGTTTGGAGTGTGCAAAACCAACATTTTGATTGTATGCATGAAAATTAGGCACCATGATAGACTCCGTTTAAGATTATTTTTGTGCCATCAACTTTGGACATGATATGAAGGTAGGTAATTACTGTCATTGACATGACAAATTCAGTTGCAGATTAAAGGGAGGTGATGGACAACATGCCTTCAAGCTATGCCTTAGGCATAATTCAAAATGGCAGGATCCAGCACTAAGTTTGTAATCTGTGTTCTTCAGGTACCACAACATGGACAACTACTTGGTATCTGCAACGTTCACTGTAAAAAGACAATTCTGCGTGCATGAGTTCTATGGTGGACCTATTACAGAACCCTGTCCCCAAAAAAAAAAACACTACCCAAGACAACGAATATGCTTACTATGTGCATGTTAAAATATATATATATATATATATATATATATATATATATATATTAAGCAATTGATTAACTTTGAGTGGTTTGATTTCAGGAGATTAACAGTAAAAAAATGACTTGTCATTACAGGCACATAATGAATTTTAAGTGAATCATCAACATTCTCATAAACAGGGAAACGTGGTTCTGAATATATAGTTTTTACTTTGAAACAACTTGCTCTGCCAAATCTTATTTCAGACTCCATAAACTGCAGACTTTACACTGATAAACACCCCCTGAAAACACTGCACCTGGCATTCAACAAAGGAGCTTTTGCAGTGGTAATCTTCTGGATTTGGTCATCTAATGGTTTGGTCTAGAATTCTCTCTTATCCATCTGCCCATTGCCGCCCCCACTTATATCCTGTTCCCCCCTTTAGTGCTGTTAACTGGTGTCCTCTATTTGGTCGCCATCTTAAAATTCCTTTCTTTTTTTCCCCCTGCTTTTGGGTCTGGGAGCGCAGAAGTCATTGGAGAAAAGATGAAGTTTCATTGAGAGGGTCACTTACAAAATCGAACCAACATGATAGCAACCGAAGGTTAAGACTGATGTTGGCCGAATTGAGTTGGCACCAAAGGAAATCTTTTTTTTTTTTGGGGAGCTTATCTTGAGTAGAGCGTCAACCATGTGGGTCAGAGGATGAGCTTTGGCTATGTAGCATACACCCTTTAGATTCTTCCCAAAGTGCCACCACACGGTTGCCAAGAAGGACAGTCAAGAAGTTTGTAAACGTTTCCTGTGGGAAACGGCGTTTACTACGCATGCTTTACATCGCATGTCGTTACAACAACTTGCTGTAGGGAATAGAAGGTGTTGGATGTACAATCCAACACCTTACCTGCTTTTTCACAAACTGTAGTAGGAACAGTAAATTATACTATTCTACGTCCAGCGTGCCCCTGCAGCAAGTTGTTGTAATGGTTCGCGATGTAACAACGCAGTTGTTGTAATGGCATGCGATGTAAAGCATGCAAAGTAAAGACATATATTCATTTCCTGCTAAATGACAACACCTTGGAGGACTGAGACGTGTGTAACGCTGAATTCTGCCCAAAACTGTAAAGACAATGAAGAAACTGGTGTGCTCACTATGCTGGACATAATATTACTGCAGAAAACATCAGTGGGAGAGGGCTTTTGAGCGGCAAGAACCCTGATTAAACACTGGTGGTACAAGGAGCTAGCTCAGATGCTGAGGAGATTGTCAAAATGGAGAAGCAGAAAGTGTTAAAGATTTCAGTGGACAGTGAGATGAAGATGTTCGAGGTAACACTACTTGTTCTGTGCAGCCAAGCTGACACGTTTTGAGTCCATGTCTGCCCATGAACCACTGGTGAGGAAGGGCAACTTGAGCATGAGAAAAACTCATGGGTCAAGGTCGTTCGAGACAGTTGGTGTTTGAACCCTCGGAACCAGCCTTGAGTCCGAAAGGAGATTGGGAGGGAGACAGGACAGGGTAAACCCAATACTGACTCTAAATGGTTTGACAAGGCATGTTCCCTTGCACAGAAAAAGCTGAGGAATGCCCTAAGACTTGTCCCTAGGGATGAATATAGGATCATGCAGTGTAGAACAAATTACAAGCAGGCAGTTAAACAAAGGAAGTGTGCTCTCCGAACTCAAACCTGGGAGAATCTAAGAGAAGCCTCTGAAAAGAAGGACATGACCAGCTTCTGGAAAATAATAAATAACCTTTGCTTTCAAGAGGCATCTAGCAATCAGATATTGTCCAATGTCCTGCCAGAACAGTGGGTGGAGCACTTCAGTGGGCTGTATAATCGGGGGAACAGCGTGCAGCTGTATGATGCTGCACATCCTCAAACTGGTGAAGGGAGCGCCGCATGGAAAGCTGAGGTTGAATTTACTCTAGAAGAGATCACAGCAGGAATTAGCGGTCTCACTAGAAACAAAGCACCAGGCCCAGATGGGATCCCCCCAGAACTCTTTTTAAGTAATGTAGATGTATGGGCACCAATCCTTACTAGAATCATCAATCAATCAATCAATCAAAGCATTTGTATAGCGCGCTACTCACCCGGAGGGTCTCAAGGCGCTTGGGGAGGGGGGTCCGCTACTGCTCGAACAGCCAGGTCTTGAGCTGCTTCCTGAAGGCGAGGTGGTCCTGGGTCAGGCGGAGGTGGGTCGGGAGGGAGTTCCAAGTCTTGGCGGCGAGGTAGGAGAAGGACCTTCCCCCTGTGGTGGCTCTTCGGATGCGGGGGACGGTGGCGAGGGCGTGGCCGGTCGATCGAAGCTGGCGTTTGGGAGCCTAGAAGTTGAGGCGGCTGTTGAGGTATCCTGGGCCTTGGTTGTGCAGGGCTTTGTGTGCGTGGGTGAGGAGACGGAAGGTGATTCTCTTGTTGACCGGGAGCCAGTGCAGGTCTCTCAGGTGTCCGGAGATGTGGTTGCGACGGGGGATGTCCAGGATGAGTCGTGCTGAGGCGTTCTGGATCCGCTGGAGTCTCTTCTGGAGTATGGCGGTGGTTCCGGCGTAGAGGGAGTTGCCGTAGTCCAGTCGGCTGGTGACGAGGGCCTGGGTGACCGTCTTCCTGGTCTCGGTGGGGATCCACCGGAAGATCTTGCGTAGCATGCGTAGGATGTTGAAGCACAACGAGGAGACGGCGTTGACTTGTCTGGTCATGGAGAGGGAGGAGTCCAGGATGAAGCCCAGGTTGCGTGCGTGGTCTGTTGGTTTAGGTGCGCTGCCTAGGGCGGGGGGCCACCAGGAGTCGTCCCAGGCGGAGGGTGAGGATCCCAGGATGAGGACTTCCGTCTTGTCCCGAGTTTAGTTTCAGGCGGCTGTTCTTCATCCATTCGGCTACCTCTTTCATCCCTTCGTGTAGGTTGGCTCTGGCGGTGGCGGGGTCGTTGGTGAGGGAGAGGATCAGCTGGGTGTCGTCGGCGTAGGAGATGATGTTGAGGTTGTGCTGGCGTGCGATGGCTGCGAGGGGACTCATGTAGACGTTGAAGAGGGTTGGGCTGAGCGAGGAGCCTTGAGGAACGCCTCAGATGACTTCGGTGGCTCCTGATCTGAACGGGGGGAGGCGGACTCTCTGTGTCCTTCCGGCGAGGAAGGAGATGGTCCACTCCAGTGCCTTCTCCTGGATTCCGACGTTGCTGAGGCGCTGTACTAGGGTACGGTTTTATAAGTAACAAGGGAAACCCAACAAATAGCTAAGTACCATGGGTATAACAACGTTATAGTGAACAAAACGGTTCTTAGCTTATTTCCAAATCAACAAGCCAATGCTGTATAGAAACACAATGGAAAACTATACGTGTTATAAAATTTCCAAACCCAGCCGGGAAAGGATTTTATTTTATAAAGAAGCAATGTTCAATTCAGTAATACATTCATAATCACAAGACACAAGCCTGTGTCGTACATGAAAAAGAAGGAAACAGAAAGATAGCATAAGGGTGAAAGGGGTGTCTATCAGGCAAAGAGCGAGAGCAAAGACAGGGTACTGTTTGTAAGTAACAAATCAATCACAGTATCGCCTGGAGTGGAACATAAACAATCTTATTGCTCAATGTTATAAATATGAAACCACTCATGGGTGTCGACGTTTCGATCCCTATTGCTCGAAAAGATACATGGGATCATCATCAGGACATTTATAATGCACAAAACATGCCTGATTGTAAAAGAAGCCTGTTCAGGAGAGACGAAGAAAAAAGATATATTTCTTAAAAAACAGCTCAAGAGTAGTTTGCAGACGCATGTCACATATGTATCGAAATCGCAGTGTGTGACCAAGTGCATGGTGAATGTGACTTCTTCAAAAATAAAATTACAGCATTTTCAAGTTCCTCGGAATCGCAGTGGCGTGCGTGAGATGACGTGATTGTGCACCATTCGAACAGCGGTTTACTTGGTATGGGGAGTGTGAGTGAGAAGTGTCAATGATGGGACAGTGGAGTGGAGTAGAGTGGAATGAGGTCAAGGGTGGCCTTTACTTCGAGTGTGGTAGGCCGTGTGATAACTGCGGGGCCGACCTGCTAGTGGCAGAGTCAAATTGGAATGCCCACGTTTTCTTAAAGAAGGGGGAAGGAGGAGTAGCGCAAATCAGGACTACATAAATAATGAGGCTAACCACGGACAACGTACCAAGAAGAGAAAAGAAATAACCGGGCGGTTTCTTCGGGGGTCCGGACACAATAGGTGAGGCAGGATACTTGCACCGTATTGGTCGTGTCTAACCGCGAGGATGGCGCTGAAAGCAGAAAAGCGCATTTAATAACAGAGAAGCGCATTTAATGGCAGGCTAAGGGGGAGGCTCGGTGACTGAAATCAGCGACGGTAAAGCTTACCTCAATACGGCAAATCAGCCGGAGTTTACTTTGAACAGAATAAAAACTTTTTGTGTAGGTATCATGGACCATACACATGGGATCCCAACAATGGGGATTTGGACGCTGCAAGGTAAAGAGTAAGGAGTGCATCAATAACGGCCACCGGGCGGGTCATAGCAAAACAATTCAGGCGCGCAACAATTACTTACTCAGTCCCGATGCGGACTCGTCTACCCTTGGCTCCTCGGTCGATGCCGAATGCAAGTCTGTGGACTGCAGGAGCACGTCGAGAAAACAGCACACCGCGCAGGTCACATGACCTTCAAAAACGGGTGCCAAGCCTTAAGGGTGGTGCTGTCTACTGTGGGGGCCATTTTGTAGTGGCTAAATAAGGGGCAGGGGTGCCAGTGAACACCGAGTGATAGTGCCAAGGTGACATTCTGAAACGGTGAATAAGTAATAAATAAACAAACATTACCACACATCAAGTCAATAAAGTCACTTCCAGGAGATCATATTTATATTTACAGTTCGCCATGGTGTTTTGGAGTATCCATTGTGCAGCATTAAACCAATCTCATGAATTCTTTATCACTGTTCAATCAGAGCAACGTAGTCCAGTCCTCACTGCGATTGAGTCCAGTCCGAATAGTATTGAATTGAATGATGGACTTCAATTCCTCACGATTTAGCAACTGCTGTAGGTTGCCGCCCCTCTGTGGTAGTTTGACGGATTTCAGGACTGTCCATTGTAGGTCATCCGCTGTATGCTTCATACTGGCATAGTGTTCAACAAGGGGTGCATTTGGAGTGCCACACCTAATGCGGCTTCGATGCTGACTTATTCTGGTCCTTACTTTTTGGGTTGTTTGGCCCACATACATTCGCGGACACGGACAAATAATCGCATAAATCAAATTGTGACTATTGCAATTTGTGAAGTCTTTTAAGTCAATTGTGATGTTATTGTGACTAAATGTGCACCCCTCAAGTGTCAGATTACAAACAATACAATTCCCACATTTCACATGACCCCTGACTGGGGGCAGGCCCCAGCTAGACTCAATTGTACCTGTCGGGGGTTGCGCAGGCAAGGCTGCTCGTACCAAATGATCTTTTATATTTTTGCTTTTCTTAAAGGCAAATAGGGGTTTATCAAAGGCCAGTTGCCCTGCATTCAAGGTTGGCCAGTGACGTAGAATTGTTTTTCGAATTTTATCAGAGATTGGGGAAAAGGTTGTAACACAGGCAATCCTGCCTGCATTAGGCCTTGTTTTTGGCTGGAGAAGGACCTCTCTGGGGCAATACCATGCACGTTTCGAGGCATTACGCACTAGCCTGCTTGGATACCCTCTTGATTTGAGTTTTGAGCACAGGATCGTTGCCTCTTTAAAGTAATCAACTTTAGCAGAGCAATTCCTTCTAATCCGAAGGAACTGTGAGTACGGAAGTGAGTCCTTCAGGGCTTTAGGGTGATTACTATTGTACCTGAGTAATGTATTCCGCTCAGTTGGTTTTCTATAGTCGAGTGAGTAGTTCCCCTGCCTCATGATAAATCAAAAGATCCAGAAATGGTATCTCTGTTTTATGGCTTGTGAGAGTAAACTGCAAACTGTCACAGTTGTTGTTTAACCAGTGCAAAAACGAGTTAAGCCCTTCTTCCTCTGAATTCCAAATCAGAAAAATATCGTCTATGTACCGGCGCCAAATACCAATGCTGGTTCTGAATGGATTTGTGTCGGCTAGGATTGAGCTTGTCTCAAGCGCATCCATGTAAAGAATGGCCAGATGAGGAGCAAAAATCGCTCCCATCGAGCATCCCTTAATCTGTTGGTAGAATGTCCCATCAAAAATAAAGAAGTTTCTGGTAAGACAGAGTTCTAGCAATTGCAAGATAAACAACGTCGGTACCCTGTGTGGTCTGGGTCTAGAATCTAGTATTCGTTCTATGACAAGTAGAGCCGCTCCCTGAGGAATATTAGTGTAGAGCGACTCTACGTCTAGCGTGCAGAGTGTTTGGTTGTTGGGGTCATAGGGGAAATGTTCCACGAGATTAATCATTTCCATGCTGTCACGGACGTAACAGCATGTTTCAGGCACAAAGTCTTTAATAAAAAAGTCCACGTAGGACCCTAGCGGTTCCAAAATAGAGCCGCAGGCCGATACTATCGGTCGGCCTGGTGGGTTAACACTGTTTTTATGAACCTTAGGGAGTGTGTAGATGACCGGGAGTCTGGGACACTTAACATTCAGGAAATTGAATTCCTTCTTGCTAAGAAACCCCTCGTCCCTGCCAGCCACTGTGATTTGTTTTATCAGGCCTTGAATTTCAGCTGTTGGGTTCCGGCCTAGTCTCAGGTAATGTTCCCTATTATTCAATTGTCGAATAATCTCGCTTTTATAGGCATCAATATTTTGCAGGACAATGCCTCCGCCCTTATCAGCGCTCTTAATGATTAGGTCCGTATTGCCTTTAAGTGAGTCTATTGCCTCCTTCTCGTTCTTTGAAATGTTGTAGGGAATGTATATCCTCTTACTTCCCAAGAACTCGAGCTCTTTGAGAATGAGTTTCTCAAAAGTAATGATCTCAGGCGGAATCATACTCGCCGTGGGGAGGAAAGTAGATGGAGGGGCAAACGGGGTGTTACGGTTTGCCTCAGGAGTAGGGTGCAATTGGAAGAATGCTTTCAGCCGTATCAGTCTAAAAAAGCGTAGTAACTCCGTTTGCAACTCCATGAAGTTAGGGCGAACAGTAGGGACAAAGGAGAGTCCTTTTTTCAGAACTTCCAATTCTGAGTGCTGCAGAACATGGCTAGATAAATTAAAAATAGGCAATGTTACAGTCACATTCTCTGTCGTGGGTATCACCACTGATAAAAATTGTTGCGTGTCCTCCGTTCCCCCGGGGCGTTGAACCATGTTCTGGGTTTCTTGGCCCTCCCTCGCTGAGGGGTTCCTGGTTGGCCTCTGGCTAAAAAATTGCCTTGTGCACCACCACGACCTCTACCTCGGTTGCTCCCTCCCTCTCCTGGGTCTGAGTTATCAGATGAATCTTCTGAGGTGTCTGAGAACCCAACTATGTTCTGTCTCTTATTGAAGCGGCCCCAAGGTCTATTCTGAGGATTAAAATGTGGCCTGTTGGTATAAAACTCTTTATTCAAATATGGATAATTGGTCTCAGCGCTGTAATTTCTGATATCTTTTTTAACCTTATTAGCTTTTTTGTTCTGTTCAATACGACAGTAATCAGCTATTGTTTTCTCCACCTGTTCAAGCAATTTCTTACATTCAGCTGTGGGGTCAGAGTCATTAATTTCTTTAAGTAAATCCGCAATCTCAACCTCAAGGGTTTTCAGTGTTTCTGTTGCAATGTCGATGCCAAGGGCCAGCCACTGTCTTGAGCATGTGGTCCCAATGTGGCTGAAGTTGGTAATGTATTTGGGATTATCCGTGAAGATCCCAGGGATATTACGTACTTGGAGACCAAGTGGGATTACTCCGGATTTAAGGTAATCAGTTAACATTAATACCATCAGTTTCAATCTAACTTGCTTTTTTTGCAGTTTCTCTAACTGCTCTGGAAGGCTGGATGTTGCAGATGCCGGAGCATCGGGAGTTTCTGACAAGAGTGACGGTAACGTGCATAGGTGCTTAATGTGGTCTATTGAATACAGCGGGGCATGGTCTGACATCTCCTAAGGCTAGAACAAGGGAAGAAAGGTAAATTCAAAAGTGTACAAGTGTGTGTACAGGGACACTAGGAAGGTCGACCTCGATGCCGAGGTAAAACGAGTTTAGAGAAATGTATGTGGGCCAAACAACCCAAAAAGTAAGGACCAGAATAAGTCAGCATCGAAGCCGCATTAGGTGTGGCACTCCAAATGCACCCCTTGTTGAACACTATGCCAGTATGAAGCATACAGCGGATGACCTCCAATGGACAGTCCTGAAATCCGTCAAACTACCACAGAGGGGCGGCAACCTACAGCAGTTGCTAAATCGTGAGGAATTGAAGTCCATCATTCAATTCAATACTATTCGGACTGGACTCAATCGCAGTGAGGACTGGACTACGTTGCTCTGATTGAACAGTGATAAAGAATTCATGAGATTGGTTTAATGCTGCACAATGGATACTCCAAAACACCATGGCGAACTGTAAATATAAATATGATCTCCTGGAAGTGACTTTATTGACTTGATGTGTGGTAATGTTTGTTTATTTATTACTTATTCACCGTTTCAGAATGTCACCTTGGCACTATCACTCGGTGTTCACTGGCACCCCTGCCCCTTATTTAGCCACTACAAAATGGCCCCCACAGTAGACAGCACCACCCTTAAGGCTTGGCACCCGTTTTTGAAGGTCATGTGACCTGCGCGGTGTGCTGTTTTCTCGACGTGCTCCTGCAGTCCACAGACTTGCATTCGGCATCGACCGAGGAGCCAAGGGTAGACGAGTCCGCATCGGGACTGAGTAAGTAATTGTTGCGCGCCTGAATTGTTTTGCTATGACCCGCCCGGTGGCCGTTATTGATGCACTCCTTACTCTTTACCTTGCAGCGTCCAAATCCCCATTGTTGGGATCCCATGTGTATGGTCCATGATACCTACACAAAAAGTTTTTATTCTGTTCAAAGTAAACTCCGGCTGATTTGCCGTATTGAGGTAAGCTTTACCGTCGCTGATTTCAGTCACCGAGCCTCCCCCTTAGCCTGCCATTAAATGCGCTTCTCTGTTATTAAATGCGCTTTTCTGCTTTCAGCGCCATCCTCGCGGTTAGACACGACCAATACGGTGCAAGTATCCTGCCTCACCTATTGTGTCCGGACCCCCGAAGAAACCGCCCGGTTATTTCTTTTCTCTTCTTGGTACGTTGTCCGTGGTTAGCCTCATTATTTATGTAGTCCTGATTTGCGCTACTCCTCCTTCCCCCTTCTTTAAGAAAACGTGGGCATTCCAATTTGACTCTGCCACTAGCAGGTCGGCCCCGCAGTTATCACACGGCCTACCACACTCGAAGTAAAGGCCACCCTTGACCTCATTCCACTCTACTCCACTCCACTGTCCCATCATTGACACTTCTCACTCACACTCCCCATACCAAGTAAACCGCTGTTCGAATGGTGCACAATCACGTCATCTCACGCACGCCACTGCGATTCCGAGGAACTTGAAAATGCTGTAATTTTATTTTTGAAGAAGTCACATTCACCATGCACTTGGTCACACACTGCGATTTCGATACATATGTGACATGCGTCTGCAAACTACTCTTGAGCTGTTTTTTAAGAAATATATCTTTTTTCTTCGTCTCTCCTGAACAGGCTTCTTTTACAATCAGGCATGTTTTGTGCATTATAAATGTCCTGATGATGATCCCATGTATCTTTTCGAGCAATAGGGATCGAAACGTCGACACCCATGAGTGGTTTCATATTTATAACATTGAGCAATAAGATTGTTTATGTTCCACTCCAGGCGATACTGTGATTGATTTGTTACTTACAAACAGTACCCTGTCTTTGCTCTCGCTCTTTGCCTGATAGACACCCCTTTCACCCTTATGCTATCTTTCTGTTTCCTTCTTTTTCATGTACGACACAGGCTTGTGTCTTGTGATTATGAATGTATTACTGAATTGAACATTGCTTCTTTATAAAATAAAATCCTTTCCCGGCTGGGTTTGGAAATTTTATAACACGTATAGTTTTCCATTGTGTTTCTATATGTTGATTTGGAAATAAGCTAAGAACCGTTTTGTTCACTATAACGTTGTTATACCCATGGTACTTAGCTATTTGTTGGGTTTCCCTTGTTACTTATAAAACTATAGCGCAATCACCAGGATTGCAGGGTTTTCTCTAAACTCGTTTTACCTCGGCATCGAGGTCGACCTTCCTAGTGTCCCTGTACACACACTTGTACACTTTTGAATTTACCTTTCTTCCCTTGTTCTAGCCTTAGGAGATGTCAGACCATGCCCCGCTGTATTCAATAGACCACATTAAGCACCTATGCACGTTACCGTCACTCTTGTCAGAAACTCCCGATGCTCCGGCATCTGCAACATCCAGCCTTCCAGAGCAGTTAGAGAAACTGCAAAAAAAGCAAGTTAGATTGAAACTGATGGTATTAATGTTAACTGATTACCTTAAATCCGGAGTAATCCCACTTGGTCTCCAAGTACGTAATATCCCTGGGATCTTCACGGATAATCCCAAATACATTACCAACTTCAGCCACATTGGGACCACATGCTCAAGACAGTGGCTGGCCCTTGGCATCGACATTGCAACAGAAACACTGAAAACCCTTGAGGTTGAGATTGCGGATTTACTTAAAGAAATTAATGACTCTGACCCCACAGCTGAATGTAAGAAATTGCTTGAACAGGTGGAGAAAACAATAGCTGATTACTGTCGTATTGAACAGAACAAAAAAGCTAATAAGGTTAAAAAAGATATCAGAAATTACAGCGCTGAGACCAATTATCCATATTTGAATAAAGAGTTTTATACCAACAGGCCACATTTTAATCCTCAGAATAGACCTTGGGGCCGCTTCAATAAGAGACAGAACATAGTTGGGTTCTCAGACACCTCAGAAGATTCATCTGATAACTCAGACCCAGGAGAGGGAGGGAGCAACCGAGGTAGAGGTCGTGGTGGTGCACAAGGCAATTTTTTAGCCAGAGGCCAACCAGGAACCCCTCAGCGAGGGAGGGCCAAGAAACCCAGAACATGGTTCAACGCCCCGGGGGAACGGAGGACACGCAACAATTTTTATCAGTGGTGATACCCACGACAGAGAATGTGACTGTAACATTGCCTATTTTTAATTTATCTAGCCATGTTCTGCAGCACTCAGAATTGGAAGTTCTGAAAAAAGGACTCTCCTTTGTCCCTACTGTTCGCCCTAACTTCATGGAGTTGCAAACGGAGTTACTACGCTTTTTTAGACTGATACGGCTGAAAGCATTCTTCCAATTGCACCCTACTCCTGAGGCAAACCGTAACACCCCGTTTGCCCCTCCATCTACTTTCCTCCCCACGGCGAGTATGATTCCGCCTGAGATCATTACTTTTGAGAAACTCATTCTCAAAGAGCTCGAGTTCTTGGGAAGTAAGAGGATATACATTCCCTACAACATTTCAAAGAACGAGAAGGAGGCAATAGACTCACTTAAAGGCAATACGGACCTAATCATTAAGAGCGCTGATAAGGGCGGAGGCATTGTCCTGCAAAATATTGATGCCTATAAAAGCGAGATTATTCGACAATTGAATAATAGGGAACATTACCTGAGACTAGGCCGGAACCCAACAGCTGAAATTCAAGGCCTGATAAAACAAATCACAGTGGCTGGCAGGGACGAGGGGTTTCTTAGCAAGAAGGAATTCAATTTCCTGAATGTTAAGTGTCCCAGACTCCCGGTCATCTACACACTCCCTAAGGTTCATAAAAACAGTGTTAACCCACCAGGCCGACCGATAGTATCGGCCTGCGGCTCTATTTTGGAACCGCTAGGGTCCTACGTGGACTTTTTTATTAAAGACTTTGTGCCTGAAACATGCTGTTACGTCCGTGACAGCATGGAAATGATTAATCTCGTGGAACATTTCCCCTATGACCCCAACAACCAAACACTCTGCACGCTAGACGTAGAGTCGCTCTACACTAATATTCCTCAGGGAGCGGCTCTACTTGTCATAGAACGAATACTAGATTCTAGACCCAGACCACACAGGGTACCGACGTTGTTTATCTTGCAATTGCTAGAACTCTGTCTTACCAGAAACTTCTTTATTTTTGATGGGACATTCTACCAACAGATTAAGGGATGCTCGATGGGAGCGATTTTTGCTCCTCATCTGGCCATTCTTTACATGGATGCGCTTGAGACAAGCTCAATCCTAGCCGACACAAATCCATTCAGAACCAGCATTGGTATTTGGCGCCGGTACATAGACGATATTTTTCTGATTTGGAATTCAGAGGAAGAAGGGCTTAACTCGTTTTTGCACTGGTTAAACAACAACTGTGACAGTTTGCAGTTTACTCTCACAAGCCATAAAACAGAGATACCATTTCTGGATCTTTTGATTTATCATGAGGCAGGGGAACTACTCACTCGACTCTATAGAAAACCAACTGAGCGGAATACATTACTCAGGTACAATAGTAATCACCCTAAAGCCCTGAAGGACTCACTTCCGTACTCACAGTTCCTTCGGATTAGAAGGAATTGCTCTGCTAAAGTTGATTACTTTAAAGAGGCAACGATCCTGTGCTCAAAACTCAAATCAAGAGGGTATCCAAGCAGGCTAGTGCGTAATGCCTCGAAACGTGCATGGTATTGCCCCAGAGAGGTCCTTCTCCAGCCAAAAACAAGGCCTAATGCAGGCAGGATTGCCTGTGTTACAACCTTTTCCCCAATCTCTGATAAAATTCGAAAAACAATTCTACGTCACTGGCCAACCTTGAATGCAGGGCAACTGGCCTTTGATAAACCCCTATTTGCCTTTAAGAAAAGCAAAAATATAAAAGATCATTTGGTACGAGCAGCCTTGCCTGCGCAACCCCCGACAGGTACAATTGAGTCTAGCTGGGGCCTGCCCCCAGTCAGGGGTCATGTGAAATGTGGGAATTGTATTGTTTGTAATCTGACACTTGAGGGGTGCACATTTAGTCACAATAACATCACAATTGACTTAAAAGACTTCACAAATTGCAATAGTCACAATTTGATTTATGCGATTATTTGTCCGTGTCCGCGAATGTATGTGGGCCAAACAACCCAAAAAGTAAGGACCAGAATAAGTCAGCATCGAAGCCGCATTAGGTGTGGCACTCCAAATGCACCCCTTGTTGAACACTATGCCAGTATGAAGCATACAGCGGATGACCTCCAATGGACAGTCCTGAAATCCGTCAAACTACCACAGAGGGGCGGCAACCTACAGCAGTTGCTAAATCGTGAGGAATTGAAGTCCATCATTCAATTCAATACTATTCGGACTGGACTCAATCGCAGTGAGGACTGGACTACGTTGCTCTGATTGAACAGTGATAAAGAATTCATGAGATTGGTTTAATGCTGCACAATGGATACTCCAAAACACCATGGCGAACTGTAAATATAAATATGATCTCCTGGAAGTGACTTTATTGACTTGATGTGTGGTAATGTTTGTTTATTTATTACTTATTCACCGTTTCAGAATGTCACCTTGGCACTATCACTCGGTGTTCACTGGCACCCCTGCCCCTTATTTAGCCACTACAAAATGGCCCCCACAGTAGACAGCACCACCCTTAAGGCTTGGCACCCGTTTTTGAAGGTCATGTGACCTGCGCGGTGTGCTGTTTTCTCGACGTGCTCCTGCAGTCCACAGACTTGCATTCGGCATCGACCGAGGAGCCAAGGGTAGACGAGTCCGCATCGGGACTGAGTAAGTAATTGTTGCGCGCCTGAATTGTTTTGCTATGACCCGCCCGGTGGCCGTTATTGATGCACTCCTTACTCTTTACCTTGCAGCGTCCAAATCCCCATTGTTGGGATCCCATGTGTATGGTCCATGATACCTACACAAAAAGTTTTTATTCTGTTCAAAGTAAACTCCGGCTGATTTGCCGTATTGAGGTAAGCTTTACCGTCGCTGATTTCAGTCACCGAGCCTCCCCCTTAGCCTGCCATTAAATGCGCTTCTCTGTTATTAAATGCGCTTTTCTGCTTTCAGCGCCATCCTCGCGGTTAGACACGACCAATACGGTGCAAGTATCCTGCCTCACCTATTGTGTCCGGACCCCCGAAGAAACCGCCCGGTTATTTCTTTTCTCTTCTTGGTACGTTGTCCGTGGTTAGCCTCATTATTTATGTAGTCCTGATTTGCGCTACTCCTCCTTCCCCCTTCTTTAAGAAAACGTGGGCATTCCAATTTGACTCTGCCACTAGCAGGTCGGCCCCGCAGTTATCACACGGCCTACCACACTCGAAGTAAAGGCCACCCTTGACCTCATTCCACTCTACTCCACTCCACTGTCCCATCATTGACACTTCTCACTCACACTCCCCATACCAAGTAAACCGCTGTTCGAATGGTGCACAATCACGTCATCTCACGCACGCCACTGCGATTCCGAGGAACTTGAAAATGCTGTAATTTTATTTTTGAAGAAGTCACATTCACCATGCACTTGGTCACACACTGCGATTTCGATACATATGTGACATGCGTCTGCAAACTACTCTTGAGCTGTTTTTTAAGAAATATATCTTTTTTCTTCGTCTCTCCTGAACAGGCTTCTTTTACAATCAGGCATGTTTTGTGCATTATAAATGTCCTGATGATGATCCCATGTATCTTTTCGAGCAATAGGGATCGAAACGTCGACACCCATGAGTGGTTTCATATTTATAACATTGAGCAATAAGATTGTTTATGTTCCACTCCAGGCGATACTGTGATTGATTTGTTACTTACAAACAGTACCCTGTCTTTGCTCTCGCTCTTTGCCTGATAGACACCCCTTTCACCCTTATGCTATCTTTCTGTTTCCTTCTTTTTCATGTACGACACAGGCTTGTGTCTTGTGATTATGAATGTATTACTGAATTGAACATTGCTTCTTTATAAAATAAAATCCTTTCCCGGCTGGGTTTGGAAATTTTATAACACGTATAGTTTTCCATTGTGTTTCTATATGTTGATTTGGAAATAAGCTAAGAACCGTTTTGTTCACTATAACGTTGTTATACCCATGGTACTTAGCTATTTGTTGGGTTTCCCTTGTTACTTATAAAACTATAGCGCAATCACCAGGATTGCAGGGTTTTCTCTAAACTCGTTTTACCTCGGCATCGAGGTCGACCTTCCTAGTGTCCCTGTACACACACTTGTACACTTTTGAATTTACCTTTCTTCCCTTGTTCTAGCCTTAGGAGATGTCAGACCATGCCCCGCTGTATTCAATAGACCACATTAAGCACCTATGCACGTTACCGTCACTCTTGTCAGAAACTCCCGATGCTCCGGCATCTGCAACATCCAGCCTTCCAGAGCAGTTAGAGAAACTGCAAAAAAAGCAAGTTAGATTGAAACTGATGGTATTAATGTTAACTGATTACCTTAAATCCGGAGTAATCCCACTTGGTCTCCAAGTACGTAATATCCCTGGGATCTTCACGGATAATCCCAAATACATTACCAACTTCAGCCACATTGGGACCACATGCTCAAGACAGTGGCTGGCCCTTGGCATCGACATTGCAACAGAAACACTGAAAACCCTTGAGGTTGAGATTGCGGATTTACTTAAAGAAATTAATGACTCTGACCCCACAGCTGAATGTAAGAAATTGCTTGAACAGGTGGAGAAAACAATAGCTGATTACTGTCGTATTGAACAGAACAAAAAAGCTAATAAGGTTAAAAAAGATATCAGAAATTACAGCGCTGAGACCAATTATCCATATTTGAATAAAGAGTTTTATACCAACAGGCCACATTTTAATCCTCAGAATAGACCTTGGGGCCGCTTCAATAAGAGACAGAACATAGTTGGGTTCTCAGACACCTCAGAAGATTCATCTGATAACTCAGACCCAGGAGAGGGAGGGAGCAACCGAGGTAGAGGTCGTGGTGGTGCACAAGGCAATTTTTTAGCCAGAGGCCAACCAGGAACCCCTCAGCGAGGGAGGGCCAAGAAACCCAGAACATGGTTCAACGCCCCGGGGGAACGGAGGACACGCAACAATTTTTATCAGTGGTGATACCCACGACAGAGAATGTGACTGTAACATTGCCTATTTTTAATTTATCTAGCCATGTTCTGCAGCACTCAGAATTGGAAGTTCTGAAAAAAGGACTCTCCTTTGTCCCTACTGTTCGCCCTAACTTCATGGAGTTGCAAACGGAGTTACTACGCTTTTTTAGACTGATACGGCTGAAAGCATTCTTCCAATTGCACCCTACTCCTGAGGCAAACCGTAACACCCCGTTTGCCCCTCCATCTACTTTCCTCCCCACGGCGAGTATGATTCCGCCTGAGATCATTACTTTTGAGAAACTCATTCTCAAAGAGCTCGAGTTCTTGGGAAGTAAGAGGATATACATTCCCTACAACATTTCAAAGAACGAGAAGGAGGCAATAGACTCACTTAAAGGCAATACGGACCTAATCATTAAGAGCGCTGATAAGGGCGGAGGCATTGTCCTGCAAAATATTGATGCCTATAAAAGCGAGATTATTCGACAATTGAATAATAGGGAACATTACCTGAGACTAGGCCGGAACCCAACAGCTGAAATTCAAGGCCTGATAAAACAAATCACAGTGGCTGGCAGGGACGAGGGGTTTCTTAGCAAGAAGGAATTCAATTTCCTGAATGTTAAGTGTCCCAGACTCCCGGTCATCTACACACTCCCTAAGGTTCATAAAAACAGTGTTAACCCACCAGGCCGACCGATAGTATCGGCCTGCGGCTCTATTTTGGAACCGCTAGGGTCCTACGTGGACTTTTTTATTAAAGACTTTGTGCCTGAAACATGCTGTTACGTCCGTGACAGCATGGAAATGATTAATCTCGTGGAACATTTCCCCTATGACCCCAACAACCAAACACTCTGCACGCTAGACGTAGAGTCGCTCTACACTAATATTCCTCAGGGAGCGGCTCTACTTGTCATAGAACGAATACTAGATTCTAGACCCAGACCACACAGGGTACCGACGTTGTTTATCTTGCAATTGCTAGAACTCTGTCTTACCAGAAACTTCTTTATTTTTGATGGGACATTCTACCAACAGATTAAGGGATGCTCGATGGGAGCGATTTTTGCTCCTCATCTGGCCATTCTTTACATGGATGCGCTTGAGACAAGCTCAATCCTAGCCGACACAAATCCATTCAGAACCAGCATTGGTATTTGGCGCCGGTACATAGACGATATTTTTCTGATTTGGAATTCAGAGGAAGAAGGGCTTAACTCGTTTTTGCACTGGTTAAACAACAACTGTGACAGTTTGCAGTTTACTCTCACAAGCCATAAAACAGAGATACCATTTCTGGATCTTTTGATTTATCATGAGGCAGGGGAACTACTCACTCGACTCTATAGAAAACCAACTGAGCGGAATACATTACTCAGGTACAATAGTAATCACCCTAAAGCCCTGAAGGACTCACTTCCGTACTCACAGTTCCTTCGGATTAGAAGGAATTGCTCTGCTAAAGTTGATTACTTTAAAGAGGCAACGATCCTGTGCTCAAAACTCAAATCAAGAGGGTATCCAAGCAGGCTAGTGCGTAATGCCTCGAAACGTGCATGGTATTGCCCCAGAGAGGTCCTTCTCCAGCCAAAAACAAGGCCTAATGCAGGCAGGATTGCCTGTGTTACAACCTTTTCCCCAATCTCTGATAAAATTCGAAAAACAATTCTACGTCACTGGCCAACCTTGAATGCAGGGCAACTGGCCTTTGATAAACCCCTATTTGCCTTTAAGAAAAGCAAAAATATAAAAGATCATTTGGTACGAGCAGCCTTGCCTGCGCAACCCCCGACAGGTACAATTGAGTCTAGCTGGGGCCTGCCCCCAGTCAGGGGTCATGTGAAATGTGGGAATTGTATTGTTTGTAATCTGACACTTGAGGGGTGCACATTTAGTCACAATAACATCACAATTGACTTAAAAGACTTCACAAATTGCAATAGTCACAATTTGATTTATGCGATTATTTGTCCGTGTCCGCGAATGTATGTGGGCCAAACAACCCAAAAAGTAAGGACCAGAATAAGTCAGCATCGAAGCCGCATTAGGTGTGGCACTCCAAATGCACCCCTTGTTGAACACTATGCCAGTATGAAGCATACAGCGGATGACCTCCAATGGACAGTCCTGAAATCCGTCAAACTACCACAGAGGGGCGGCAACCTACAGCAGTTGCTAAATCGTGAGGAATTGAAGTCCATCATTCAATTCAATACTATTCGGACTGGACTCAATCGCAGTGAGGACTGGACTACGTTGCTCTGATTGAACAGTGATAAAGAATTCATGAGATTGGTTTAATGCTGCACAATGGATACTCCAAAACACCATGGCGAACTGTAAATATAAATATGATCTCCTGGAAGTGACTTTATTGACTTGATGTGTGGTAATGTTTGTTTATTTATTACTTATTCACCGTTTCAGAATGTCACCTTGGCACTATCACTCGGTGTTCACTGGCACCCCTGCCCCTTATTTAGCCACTACAAAATGGCCCCCACAGTAGACAGCACCACCCTTAAGGCTTGGCACCCGTTTTTGAAGGTCATGTGACCTGCGCGGTGTGCTGTTTTCTCGACGTGCTCCTGCAGTCCACAGACTTGCATTCGGCATCGACCGAGGAGCCAAGGGTAGACGAGTCCGCATCGGGACTGAGTAAGTAATTGTTGCGCGCCTGAATTGTTTTGCTATGACCCGCCCGGTGGCCGTTATTGATGCACTCCTTACTCTTTACCTTGCAGCGTCCAAATCCCCATTGTTGGGATCCCATGTGTATGGTCCATGATACCTACACAAAAAGTTTTTATTCTGTTCAAAGTAAACTCCGGCTGATTTGCCGTATTGAGGTAAGCTTTACCGTCGCTGATTTCAGTCACCGAGCCTCCCCCTTAGCCTGCCATTAAATGCGCTTCTCTGTTATTAAATGCGCTTTTCTGCTTTCAGCGCCATCCTCGCGGTTAGACACGACCAATACGGTGCAAGTATCCTGCCTCACCTATTGTGTCCGGACCCCCGAAGAAACCGCCCGGTTATTTCTTTTCTCTTCTTGGTACGTTGTCCGTGGTTAGCCTCATTATTTATGTAGTCCTGATTTGCGCTACTCCTCCTTCCCCCTTCTTTAAGAAAACGTGGGCATTCCAATTTGACTCTGCCACTAGCAGGTCGGCCCCGCAGTTATCACACGGCCTACCACACTCGAAGTAAAGGCCACCCTTGACCTCATTCCACTCTACTCCACTCCACTGTCCCATCATTGACACTTCTCACTCACACTCCCCATACCAAGTAAACCGCTGTTCGAATGGTGCACAATCACGTCATCTCACGCACGCCACTGCGATTCCGAGGAACTTGAAAATGCTGTAATTTTATTTTTGAAGAAGTCACATTCACCATGCACTTGGTCACACACTGCGATTTCGATACATATGTGACATGCGTCTGCAAACTACTCTTGAGCTGTTTTTTAAGAAATATATCTTTTTTCTTCGTCTCTCCTGAACAGGCTTCTTTTACAATCAGGCATGTTTTGTGCATTATAAATGTCCTGATGATGATCCCATGTATCTTTTCGAGCAATAGGGATCGAAACGTCGACACCCATGAGTGGTTTCATATTTATAACATTGAGCAATAAGATTGTTTATGTTCCACTCCAGGCGATACTGTGATTGATTTGTTACTTACAAACAGTACCCTGTCTTTGCTCTCGCTCTTTGCCTGATAGACACCCCTTTCACCCTTATGCTATCTTTCTGTTTCCTTCTTTTTCATGTACGACACAGGCTTGTGTCTTGTGATTATGAATGTATTACTGAATTGAACATTGCTTCTTTATAAAATAAAATCCTTTCCCGGCTGGGTTTGGAAATTTTATAACACGTATAGTTTTCCATTGTGTTTCTATACAGCATTGGCTTGTTGATTTGGAAATAAGCTAAGAACCGTTTTGTTCACTATAACGTACTAGGGTACGGTGGCAGACAGTGTCGAAGGTCGCGGAGAGGTCTAGGAGGATGAGGGCCGCTGTTTCTCCGTTGTCGAGCAGGGCTCAGATGTCATCGGTTGCTGCGATCAGGGCGGTCTTGGTGCTGTGGTTGGCCCGGAAGCCAGACTGCGAGAGGTGTAGGGATCCGTCTCGAGGAAGGCGGCCAGCTGCTTGTTGACGGTCTTCTCGATGACTTTAGCGGGGAATGGGAGCAGCGAGATGGGTCGGTAGTTCTTGAGGTCGGTGGGGTCGGCTGATGGCTTCTTTAGTAGGGCGCTGAGTTCGGCGTGCTTCCAGCTCTCCGGGAAGGTAGCGGTGTTGAAGGAGGTGTTGATGATGTCCCGCAGGTGGGGTGCGATAACAGCGTCGGCCTTGTTGAAGACGTGGTGAGGGCAAGGGTCGGTCGGAGATCCGGAGTGGATGGAGTGGATGGAGTTCATCGTGTGGACGGTGTCTTCGGTGCTGATCGGGGTCCAGGCGCGGAGGGTGGTGGTGGGGGGCGGTGGTTCGGTCGTGGCGTGCGTCGGTTGAGTGCTGAAGCTGTTGTGTATGTCCGCGATCTTGTTGTGGAAGTAGGAGGCGAGGGAGTTGCAGAGGTCTTGCAAAGGGGTGATGTCGTTGTTTCCGGCGTTGGGGTTGGAGAGCACTTTAACGATGTTGAAGAGTTCCTTGCTGTTGTGTGCGTTGTTGTCCAGTCGTTCCTTGAATGCAGTTTTCTTGGTGGTGTGGATCAGTTGGTGGTGTTTTCGGGTGGCGAGCTTGAGGGCAGTCATGTTGTCTGGTGTTGGGTCTCTGCGCCAGGCTTTCTCAAGGGCTCTGCAGTTCTTCTTCGAGCTCTTGAGTTTGTCGGTGAACCATTGGGCTTTCTTGCTGCCGGGTCTGCTAGGCGGGGTCTTCAGAGGGGCGAGGTCGTCTGCGCAGTCGCTGATCCACTTCGTGAGGTTGGTGGCCGCTTGGCTGGGGTTCGTTGCGCTGGTGGGTGGATTCTTGCTCAGGGAAGTCGCGAGCTGGTCGGCTGTGATCTTGTTCCAGCTTCTGCGTGCAACCTGTTGCTGTTGGTGGTGGATCGTGGTCCTTCTGAAGCTGAAGTGGACGCAGCTGTGGTCTGTCCAGTGGAGTCCGGTGGCGTGGCTGAAGGCGATGTCCTTGCTGGAGGAGAAGACGGGGTCGAGTGTGTGTCCGGCGTAGTGGGTGGGGGTGGTCACCAGTTGCTTGAGTCCGAGGTTAGCGAGGTTGTCCAGCAGGGTGGTGGTGTTGCGGTCGTTGTTGTTCTCCAGGTGGAAGTTGAGATCCCCGAGGAGGATGTAGTCAGCGGAGGGGAGGGCGTGCGGGCTGATGAAGTCGGCGATGTCTTCGCTGAATTGTGTGCGTGGCCCGGGGGGTCTGTAGATGAGGGTGCCTCTGAGGGTGGTCTTGGGGTTGATGTGGATCTGGAAGTGCAGGTGCTCGGCGGGTGCGAGGGTGTCGTCGGTGTTGGTCGTGATGCGGATGGAGTTCCTGTGGATGATGGCGATGTCTCCTCCTGTCTGGTTGACGCGGTCCCTCCGGATGATCTTGTAGCCGTCCGGGATGGCGATGGCGCTGAGGAGGCGTTCATTCAGGTTTCCGTGAGGAAGGCGACGTCTGGGGTTGTGGTGTCGAGCAGGTTCCAGAGCTCGACGGCGTGTCTGTGGACGGAGCGGGTGTTGAGCAGGATGCACTTGAGGTGGCTGCTGCTGTTGCTCGTCGAGGTCTTGGGCACTGTTGGAGTGGTGCAGGTCCGGATGCAGGTGAACTTGCAGGAGTTGCAGCAGAAGGGTCCGTGGGTGCGTCTCGGGGTGGCTCGGTAGCAAGCCGGGAGTCGGCTGGCGTTGAGTGCGTTGAGGTCGGTTGCGGCGTAGGTCCGGCGGGAGGGCTGGCGACTGCGGGAGACAGGGGTCCGGGCGCTGGGCATGGTCCAGGCGTGGACGGGCTTACCTTTGGCGCGCCCGCTGCGCGTCAACGCTGCGCGTGCGCACGGTCGCCATTTATGGCGAAGTGCAGGGAGGGAGGAGCAGCTGGGAGGCGGTAGCGGGGAGGGCCCAAAAGGAAGGGGGCGTGTCTCCACTCGCGGCGGGGCGGGTGGGCGCAGGGGTACACTGCACAGGGGGGAGAACGAGACAAGCAGAGGCAGAAAGGAAATAAATACAAAACTTTAAATACAATTACAGAAGGCACAGTACAATTGAAACCAAACTACGAAATGGCACCAGACAACGAAGCAGCACAGGAGCGGGATAACAACGAGCGGCGGCGGGGGGGCGTGGCCACCAGGGAGTAAGGCTCAGCGAGGCTGAGAGCAGTGGCAGGCGGGGGCACACGCGACAGCTGGTGGCCGTGCGGCGCGGGGGTGTCCTAAGAATAGGTCACACTCACCTGTGCCGCACGGTCGCCATTTATGGCCAAGTGCAGGGAGGGAGGAGCAGCTGGGAGGCGGTAGCGGGGAGAGCCCAGAAGGAAGGGGGCGTGTCTCCACTCACGGTGGGGAGCGGGGTGGGTGGGCGCAGGGGTACACTGCACAGGGGGGAGAACGAGACAAGCAGAGGCAGAAAGGAAATAAATACAAAACTTTAAATACAATTACAGAAGGCACAGTACAATTGAAACCAAACTACGAAATGGCACCAGACAACGAAGCAGCACAGGAGCGGGATAACAACGAGCGGCGGCGGGGGGGGCGTGGCCACCAGGGAGTAAGGCTCAGCGAGGCTGAGAGCAGTGGCAGGCGGGGGGGCACACGCGACAGCTGGTGGCCGTGCGGCGCGGGGGTGTCCTTAGAATAGGTCACACTCGCCTGTGCCGCACGGTCGCCATTTATGGCCAAGTGCAGGGAGGGAGGAGCAGCTGGGAGGCGGTAGCGGGGAGGGCCCAGAAGGAAGGGGGCGTGTCTCCACTCGTGGCGGGAAGCGGGGAGCGGGGCGGGTGGGCGCAGGGGTACACTGCACAGGGGGGAGAACGAGACAAGCAGAGGGAGAAAGGTAATAAATACAAAACTTTAAATACAATTACAGAAGGCACAGTACAATTGAAACCAAACTACGAAATGGCACCAGACAACGAAGCAGCACAGGAGCGGGATAACAACGAGCGGCGGCGGGGGGCGTGGCCACCAGGGAGTAAGGCTCAGCGAGGCTGAGAGCAGTGGCAGGCGGGGGGCACACGCGACAGCTGGTGGCCGTGCGGCGCGGGGGTGTCCTAAGAATAGGTCACACTCGCCTGTGCCGCACGGTCGCCATTTATGGCCAAGTGCAGGGAGGGAGGAGCAGCTGGGAGGCGGTAGCGGGGAGGGCCCAGAAGGAAGGGGGCGTGTCTCCACTCACGGCGGGGAGCGGGGCGGGTGGGCGCAGGGGTACACTGCACAGGGGGGAGAACGAGACAAGCAGAGGGAGAAAGGTAATAAATACAAAACTTTAAATACAATTACAGAAGGCACAGTACAATTGAAACCAAACTACGAAATGGCACCAGACAACGAAGCAGCACAGGAGCGGGATAACAACGAGCGGCGGCGGGGGGGCGTGGCCACCAGGGAGTAAGGATCAGCGAGGCTGAGAGCAGTGGCAGGCGGGGGGCACACGCGACAGCTGGTGGCCGTGCCGCGCGGGGGTGTCCTAAGAATAGGTCACACTCACCTGTGCCGCACGGTCACCATTTATGGCCAAGTGCAAGGAGGGAGGAGCAGCTGGGAGGCGGTAGCGGGGAGGGCCCAGAAGGACGGGGGCGTGTCTCCACTCGTGGCGGGGAGCGGGGCGGGTGGGCGCAGGGGTACACTGCACAGGGGGGAGAACGAGACAAGCAGAGGCAGAAAGGAAATAAATACAAAACTTTAAATACAATTACAGAAGGCACAGTACAATTCAAACCAAACTATGAAATGGCACCAGACAACGAAGCAGCACAGGAGCGGGATAACAATAAACGCTGCCATAGCAACAGGGCTTCCCCGGTTGGGGTCTACGGCCACGATAGTGCCTATTTTCAAAAAAGGGAACAGGGACAGTCCCCAATGCAATCGTCCAATTTCACTAATTGATGTTACTGCCAAAGTCTTAGGATGCATTGTTCTTAACCGGTTGACACTCTGGGCAGAGGTTCAGAACGTCATCACTGATGTCCAATACGGGTTTAGGGCAAGCAGATCGACCACAGATCAATGTTTAAACTTATACCTCTTGGTGGCAAACTATACCATCTCTAGCACTGAGGCGGTCTTTCTTGCCTTTATGGACCTCACAGCAGCTTTGGACTGCGTCAATAAGGAGAAGTTGTGGAATCTAATGGGTAAATTAGGGGCAGACCAAGAATTAATAAAGATCATGAAAGCCCTCCACTGGAATACCTCAGCTAAAGTGAGGTATAACACAGAGGGGGGATGCACCGAGCCCTTCACCTGCACTAGCGGTGTACATGCATTACATAAACGGTCTGGAACAAGCCCTACTATGCCTAAAGGTAGACTCACCAAGAGTAGGAAATAGACCAATCCCAGTTCTGCTTTACGCAGATGACACGGTCTTGCTGGCACGCACTCCACTGGGCCTACAGAGACTGATTAACGGCTTTGTGGATTTTATGAACAAATTAGACTTATGTGCCAACTTGTCCAAGTCACACATACTAGAAGCGGGTAGGAAAGTCTCAAAAGGCTATAACTGTAGACTAGGCGCCCCCAAACTAGAGAAGGTTCAGACCTTCTCATACTTGGGTATTTTATTTGATGGGCACTTAAATTTTAAAGCTCTAATAGAAGAAAGAGGTAACAAGCTCGCAGCCAGCGCAGGGGCAATCATGAATTTTGATAGCAGGATCGGACGCTGGTCCCCAGAACAAATGAGGAATTTATATAATTCAATTTGTTACGCCAAAGCGGTATATGGGCCAGAACTGTGGGGATTTGCGGGGGTAGAGAAGCTACAGTTAGAGGAAAATAAATTTATTAGACGATTGCTTAAGTTGCCACAGTGTGTCCCTGCTTACATTGTTCATGAAGAACTGGGTGCGGCCCTCCACATAGAGGATAAGGTACAGGTCAGACCGCTATTAGCCTGTTTAAAAATGTGGATTAATCCGGAAGCGGAACTGACCAGACAGATAATTAAGGATTGTTTGGGTAGGAACAGGGGAATGAATATCCCATGGCTAAAATACTTGAGGGACACCTTTGAAGCTATTGGCCTTAAAGATCTTTTCTCCAACCCAGATAGAATTACTGGGGGGGACAAGGCGAAAGCAAAAAAGGGGTTTTTCATGTACAAAGCCGCTGCCAGAGAAGAGAGGGACTGGATTAAAAAGTTGGTGAAAGCTTATGGGCTGGTGAGGACTTCTGATGGAATAGAACCATACCTGTCCCTTATATACAATCCCCAGTACAGATTTTTGATAACACGTTTTAGGCTCAATTTTTTACATTATTTATTAGCCGAACTGGCGGGTTTTAGTACTGTTACGGAGCCAAAGGGTCCCTGCGGCTGCGATCATCGATCTCCGCAGGAAACCCTTCATTTTGTATTACTGTGCCCTTTTTTATTCATTACCGAGGCGCCGATTCTTAGTCGATCTGTTGAAAAAGAACACATTTAAACAGGCTAACGTGGCCCTCCTATACTTGCAAATTGCCCAAGATCCCCTGACCTTACTCTGTATTATAAGTTTTTTAAGACTGGCAGTCAAGCTAAGAGAGACAAGAGAGAGCTGTTGAAGGCCCCCCCGAGATATATTTGAGTAATAAGGCAGGGAGGGGACGGGCAGTGATTGGATTGTAAACAGATGAAATTGCGAAGTAGTTTGGAATGAAGAATGTATATACATGACACTGATTTTTATCTGTTTTTTTATAAGAGATAATAGAGATCTGATGAAGGTCCCCCCAAGACACAAACGAGCAAAAATACGGGGAGGAGACTGGTAGTAATTGGATTGTAACTAGATCAACTCGTGAATTAGTTTGGAATGAAGAATGTACATACATGATATTATTTTTTAACCTTTACTTTTATGGTGTTTGTAAATGCCGAATAAAGTTTCTTTGATTATGATGATAGGGAGGGAGACAGGGAGACAGAACATAGAAAAAAAGAAGCCCTTATTCCAAAGAGCTCCAGACATTTAGAGGGGGGTAAAGATAAGCTTTAGTTGAGATGGAAGTCCTCATGAGTAGGAAGAAGGAATTTAACTCAAGGGACCTCACACCATGCTGAAACCACAGAGGAACAAGGGAGCAGTAATTCATGTAGCTGGAGCCTTCAATGACACCGGAACCACAAAGAAGAGGAGAAAAAGGCAGTGCTCGCTAGAGAAGGGAAAACTGAAGGTCAGGTTGAGCAGGGCGTATTCTCTGACCTCGATTCAACAGAAGGGGTTAGCTGGACATAGAGACTGACTCCTATGAAGAATGTGGGGGGCGAATTCCCTCTATACTGTAACACCCCAAAGATATGGTGGGCAACACCCTGCTTAAAATAGCAGCAGACATCTATAGAGTCAAATTAGAGGAGGAATAGGTGGACCATTTCTCTTCTTAAAAGCCCCGTTGATGTTGAAGAGGAGAAGCTGGTTCCTCCCAATGCTTCTCAGCATCCTGGAACCGAGTCCTCTAGGAAGCTACCTCCAGTCAAAGCTGTAACTCCCAAGGTGAATTATAGGCGTTCCTCCCAGGATTTGGCCAACATCAAGTGCATTGTAGGAGCAGATCCTGTTGTCCACAGAATGCAAAAAGGCCAAAGAAATCTTTGCCATACGACCTCCACCAGACAGGGTTGTAAGAAGATGGGTGATGCTGGGGTGAAAATTGAGGTCAGCTGCCACTAAATGGTGCATTGCCAACTCTAATGCTCTGCTCAACAGTTATGAACACTAACAACGGAAGGAGGTGGAGGAGATAATCCGGAATCTGCCAGAGCAATGCGGAAAGAGGGTGAAGGTGTTGATTCAGGAGGGCAATACCATTGTCAACACTTGACTGGCCCATAGTGTGCTTTACTGTTGGTAATATGGGGTTTCCATAAGCCATAAAGATGACAGGGGCAAGGACGAATAAGTCTGAACTGACTGTACACTGCATTCCTGCTTAGGGGACCGAATGGCTTATTTGATCCACAAACTTTCCAAACCCAGTTAAGCTTGTCTTTGAAGCGAGGAGAGGTGGCATACCATATAACGCTGCCCAAGTTGGAGCTGGAGAGCAGAGTTAGATCCTCGGCTTCGGCTGTATAATTGCAGAAGGTCCACCCCTTTAATAATAATTACATAAAAACCTTATAAATAAATACAATAAAATCAAATCTGTGTAGCAGCCAAATGTTCTTCTGTACACACCTTCACAAAACATTGTGTTGAAATTCAAGGAAAGAAAAAAGCACAGGTGGGACAAAGAGTATTTATAAACAGTCATTTCAACCGAGCTTTCTAAGGCGGGGGAGGGGGGGGTACTGCTACATAATCGATGCACAGCATGTGAATTTGTTAAAGGGTCACACTACAAAAAGAAATGAATGCTTAACTGTAAATGTAGTTTTGCAGTGTAATTTGTTTTTTTTATTCCCATAAGCCCCTCCAACATTTCTGGAAATTTAGGTTTTTGAAGACTACATGTGTAAGGAAGACATCTAAGGAAATATGAAGCCACAAGGACAGGAGGCACCAACCGGAAACTGTCAATGGCAAGCAGGCAGATGTGATACTGGAGAATGCCTCTGGTGTCGCACAGTACACCAAATGGTTCAAACCACCCAAAAGGGAAAAAAGTATTAGCAAAACAAACAGATCTTTTTTAACCTATTGGCTTTGCCAATTCCTTTGGTGGCGATGTACAGAATCGAGATTGAAATAAAACTAAAAAAGGTGCAATGGCGGTTGGGTTATTGCACTGATAAACTCATTTGTTCTGATGCATGAATATGCCAGCAGAATGACACAGGTGTTATTTGCTTTACGGTTTTATTAATTCAAAATGGCAGCCACCACTTGAATTGGTAAATTAAAAAATATATATATGCAGACTGTAGAGCACTAAGGCGTGAATAATATAAAGGACCACAGTTTTTGGGGTTGGCATTGGAGGGTAATGAATGAATGGGGAAGGGCAAAAGCGGCACACAGAGGGCAGAGGTAATAGTTGCAAGTGGGGGAGTAAACCACAGAAACATGCTGACGAGGGCAACGCTGGTGCTGGGCGGTGTGGGGAGAGGGGTTAGGGGGACTATGACAAGAGCATGGATGAGCGACAGCAGTCTGGGGGTTGAGGGTTGGGGAACATGGACGATAGAGTAACACTGAGCAGGAGGTGGGAGATAAGTAAAATAAGCCAGCGAGTTTTAAAATGCACAAAAGAGCAGCGTGGTAGGGAGTAAAGCAGAAGGATGAGAGCGCAACCGAGGGAGAGAAAAGCATGAAGGAAATAGCTAAAACAAAATATAGAAAAAAAAGTGATGGATGAAATGCTTGAATGAATCTCAGCCATTTGTGATTGCTTGGGCCGCATTCCAGTCCATCATTATTTTATACACCATGCCACCTCAGTTTGGACCCAGCAATAAGCAAATTAAAATCAGTCTTGAGCTTACTCCAATGGGACCCGTCCAGCCTAAACTGCTAAGTATGGTCCACACTTAACTGGAATACAAACAACCCAGGACCAGTTTCGCCCTATTTGGGACCCAACTGAGCGGGGGTGTTCTTATAGGGAGTTTGAGCATTAAGGCACGTATGTGCATCTCTACGTGACATGCACGTGACTTGCACTTAATACAGCTCATGGGGAATAGAGTCTATGTTGAAGATACTAAAAGTAGTGAATCTGGTTAAATTTTTAATATTATTCAAACTGCGGGACAAAAATCTGCTCTTTCAGTCCAGTTTTTGAAATATTAGTGAACCATCATCATTGGTTTCTCATGAAATTGCGCTCTGATCTCAGGTCTGTTTATTTGCATTTTCACTTTGTTTTGGTGCTTTTAGCATTTTGGCCACTGGCTCTACTCCCTATGAGCAGTATGAAGTGGAAGTCACGTGCATGCCACGCAGGGACACGACTTAGTGCTCAAACCCCCTGATAAGAACGCAGCAGCTCAGTTGGGCCCATTTCTCTGCTGATTTCAGCATTGCATATATGAGCTTAATTTCCCATGAGCCTTAGCAAGCATATGTCATGTGTCCATTGTGTACAGCCGCACACATGCTACTCGGTGCAGAAACTCCCTAATAACGCATTTGAAGCATCTCATTCTTGTAATATACTGCAGTTTGGGGGTGTTATAGGTGGAAAGATTGCATCTATCTCTTGATGAAGTAAGTGACCTCCCAGATTATTTGAGGATACATGCATCTATGTAATCTTTTTTTCCTCACTATGTATAGGTTTACCAATTAACTGCAAAGGAATAGTATCATGAGACCCTCTTTACCGGGCTGTTAGTTTTCATGTCAGACACTTGAATGTATCCCCTTGCGGTGGACTGAGCGAGCCCATCATTTTGTCATGTCTGTTTGTCCTAAAAAAAATCTTGTGCTGACTCCTGTGTTACACCATCAATAGACAGTGAGCTCACATGACCACTATCATATCAGGCTCAGACATGAGAGTTTAACAATTTGGTTGGTTACTATGTGATTAATGTGTGACTACAGAGTACAGAGGAGATGCCTCCCATTCAGATCCATGAAGCCTGTTTATTTTTTCTCCCATGTTGGGTTAGTGGCCATGACTATGAGTGAGATTTTGCTCACCTATTGCATGTAAATACACTTTGATTTTACAGTACCATCTTTCACACATGAATGCCCCACTCCCTCTATAGATTTGCAGTGTCCACCTTTGGGTGAGTATGAAGAACGAACACCTGCCTGTATGTGGCACCACTCACCAACATACATCTTTTTGTTGAACAGCATGTTTGATAATAGATGACATTTTTGTATACAAGATTTAAAGAAAGATGTATTGGTTTTTCAACAAATATAATGTGGTTCTGTTTGTCCCTACAGGTTTGTGCCTAATTGGCATCTTATAGGTATCAGAGTGTAGGCCTCCTACTCCTGGAATGCGTGTATAAGGAGGTCTTTGGCCCTGATGAAGACCTTTGACCAGCTTTGGCATTATTGTTAGGTCGAAACATGTCGGCATTTTAGAGTTGTTAGGTGAATCATTATTTTCAACCTTTATACCACAGCATTGATTTTAACTTACACCAGGGGTACCCATTAATATAAGAATCCCTTTTTGGTATACCCGTAGGTATTTTAAACTTTTGATCTGGGTCTTTGAATTTTTCCTGTAAAAAAATCTTCCAGTTTTGTTTGATTGAGTCCACTGAAGTGGTGCTGTACTAATCCTGTGTGAGACGTTGCCTATGATGAAGCATGCCATGATAAGTTATGGATAAGGCAACCTCTCAAATATCTTAACATTAGCCTGTAAGTCAAGACGGATTCCTATATTGAATTATAGGACACACTTCACTTGCCTCCTCAAGTACCTTATCTATTATGATGTAATCAGGAGAATGTACCTGTTTTTTTCCCTCTCGACTCTCCCTTCGTGATTACATAAAGGTAAGTAGTGTACGAGCTTTAAGCCAACTATAGTCTAAAATAGGTCTTTCATACCTAGACAACTCGCTCTGTTTAGAAGGCTCGGGCTCAAAAAGGACTACAACAGAGCATTCTGGACCAAGCCAAGAGATGGTGGAAGGATGCACTGCTAATGAATCCCGAAAATTCTTCAAGCAACAAAACATTTCCTGCAAGTAAGTAACCATTATAATACACTGTGATCCAGAGACTGGTCATGTAGGACCAAAAACTAAAAGGTTACCAAATAAATAAGCTGCACGCAGGAAGCATAGGAGACTTGAGGGGATATTTGCAATAAAATGTCGGAGCGCGGTGTTACTCCAAAATTGGTAATGCAGCGCTGCGACATTTTTTAAACTCAAGAATGTGCTGTATTTTAAAAAAAAACATAGTGAATCCCTCCGTTTCCCATAGCGCTAGTGCTAAAAAAGCTGACTAGCGCAAGCACAGGCACCCGTGCGCCATGTTGCAAGGGTGCCCGTGCTGCAGGGGAATTGTTTATGTGCAGGAAAGGACACATTCCTGCACATAAACTATCTTTAAAGGTAATTTACTTTTTCTATGTGTGTTGCAGAATGCAACACTCGTAGAGCAAAATACGTGGAGAAATTGATCATTTCTCCCCGTATCGCCATCCTAAGACCAATTTGTACCCGACTTTAGTTTTTGGTGCTGCCCCACCTTTGTAAATATGGGGGCAATGTAAAAAAGCAATGGGTGTTGCGGTGGAACGCCAACAGCAACACCTATTGCCTGTCCCTTTGCCGTAGCGGACTGCTGCGGTAAGGGGCATATTTACAAGGTTGCGTTAAGCCACATTAAGTAAATATGGGGTAGTAAGCAAGGCCACAGGAGCGTCAGAAAAAGTGACGCACCGGTAGCATTAGGGGCTTGTAAATATGCCCCATAGTTTTGGAAACGTTATTTGGCAGAAAATGTGTTCATTTCAGGCGGCAATGATATGTAGACTTGAAATACCTTCATATAGTCCAGTTCCTCAGTCTCAATGTAGGGTTGCGCACGCTGATTCTGAGTTTGATAAGGAGCCAGAGTGCACACATCAGGACCCACTTGCAAAAGAACAGGTGAATGGAATAGGTATTGTGTTGATTCTGCAGACTCGATTGGAATCCAACTTCGTTTAATCATCTTCCACACCTCCAGATGAAACCTTGTACCAAGAAGTAATTCAGAGTGTGACCTCATTCAGTCCACAAGAAAACCACCTTTCTAGCCAAGGTTGACAATATTATGGTAAAAGGGCTATTTAATACATGTGCCATAGGGCCCTGCCTGCATTAGGGCCCTCGTGCCTCCTGATTCACTAGTGGTGCACTGAATTCGAAAGAGTGTTTGTGCTAAAATTGGTGAGGGCCGTCCTCAAGATAGTAGCAAAAAAAGCTTGATGAAAGCTTAGTGAAAATGAAAAAAAGACAGACCTTGGAAAATTAGTGGCTGCTTTGCAGCAGAAACGACCCTTCTGCAGTAGAGGTCAGTCTCTCAGGCCAACATTTACTCCCACATACTCTTATTTTACAGCAAATATAAACAAACTGAACAGCAAAAGTAGTTGAAACCTCAACAGCAATATGCCAGAAGATCATTTGATTCAATAATCAGTATTTTTATTGCATTTTCTAATAGTTACAGAATTACAACTCTCACCTCAATCCTCCCCCTTAGGCAATTGCCAGCTTTCGTCCCGAAAGTACATCCTCAGCCCATGAAGGTTCTTTATAGTGGGGATAGACTCCACCTTCTGTAAAACTGGAAGGCTCTAAGAGAGGTGAGGCACATCCGAGCTCTGTAGTCTTTAGCAAAGAAGTTCAATTTAGAATTTCAAATGTTCTCAAATCGTTTTTTCGTCCACATATATGAATAGGACGTCTCTTGCCTAGTATATGACACTGTTTATAATACCGGCCCTGTACCTATGGAACAACTTGCTCCATTTTGCGAAATTGTATGGTTTTGTTGCTAATAAATGAATTAGAAATCTACCCTGACTGCCGCCCCCATTTTATCCTACCTTATATCCAACATTCAACCTAACGGAATGCTGGTCAGGGTCCTGGTGCACCTATTTTATAATCACTGAGGGTCCTGGTGCACCTATTCTATAATCACTGACTTGTAATGTTTCATACCAAAAAGCCTTTATTTTCGGGAAGTCCCACAAAATGTACGTTGTCAGCACTGTTTTACCCGCATCCCCTCCAACAGAAGTTCAATTTACTATCTTCCAAGAGGTGTAGTCTGTGTGGTGTTAGGGCTTATCCTAAGCAGTATCTTGAAAGCAGTCTCCTTCCTTCAAATATTTGTATCCCTAACAGTGTTGGGGAGAGGAGTTAGCCTAAAGGCTAGGGCTGTCAACTTAGAATCTGGGGAACTGGGTTCGAGTCTCGGCAAAGACGCTGAACATCCTTTTATTCTGGGCAAATCACGCAATCTCTCCGTGACTAACAAGAATGAATGTGTCCTTATGTAATGCAACTGATGCTTTGTAAAGCGCTCTGATACCCGATTCGGGTCAAGTTTTGCGCTATATAAAACTCTATGAAAAAAATTCTCTCACTGTTAATATTATCCCACTGATACTGGGAGAATTCCTCACCCAGATCACTCTCCCACCTAACGTGTGCCACTTTCTTGGCAGTTATCGCCCCTGTCACTAACAGCTTATATATTTGCTATATTAGGTTTTTATCGCCAGTGGCTGCCATTAATATTTTTTATAGTCCGTATGGAGATGAAATACCGCTTCTTTTACCCCTTTTTTGAAGAAATCGGGGCTAGGTGTATAAAGCTTTTTTGCATTCACAAACAGGTTGATTTGCAGAATTAACCTTTTGTGACCCCAAAAAAGCATTTGGGCATGTATGAAACCCAAACTTATATTCAGTAATACGTTCCCAAATCACAATTTGGGTTTGCAACCAAATCCCATATTTGAATGGTATGTATTAATGTTTTGCTGTCAAATTCTGGTAGGAAAACAGTATTTACAGATTACAGATGTGTAGCGGTAACCTATTTGCAAATGAGAATGTGTCCCCCATACACCTCCTTTCCCTTTGTGAATGGAAAAAAAACTTTAAGAGGAGTCAGTGGTGCACGGGACCACTGCATCTTCTTAAACCAAAAAAAAAAGAAAACCTTTTCTTTTTCAACACACACCTTTAAGGGAAATTAGCTGCATTAAAAAAATGTTGCTTTATTAAACATCAATCACAGTCCTGGTGGTCTGCTGACCCAAGCAAGCCACCATCCCATTTGAGGGAGCTAATTACTAGGGGGTTGCAAATGGTAACCTACCTCATTAATATTCATAAGGTAGGTCAGTTTGCGATGCACTAAAAATTACTAATTTGAAACTTACATACATTAGGAATTGTGATTTCCAAATTGCTATTCTGTAAACATTTGGTAATCGCAGTTACTAATCTTGATATCTATGGCCCTACGTGTCTAATCTGAGTACAGCTGTGACTTTCAAGTTCCTTAAACCATAATCTATGCTTATGTGTGCAAAGGATTTAATCTGTTTGATAAAACAAGTCAGAGATTCTAATTTGCCATGCCTCCCTTCCCTTTCTTATTGTATTTCTGTCCAGTCCAAGAGTACAATCTAGGTTTCCAAATAAAGGTGTAAAGGGAGCTGGGTATTGTGAAAGTCCTATAATTTCCCTGATGTTCCATATGTATAGAGTTGTAGTGAATGGGGAACGTGGAAGGTTGACCTCTTCTTACTCTTTGGTTTCTGCCAGGGTATCAATGACACACCAGTGTTGCTCTCTCTTTTTTTTAATATTTGTTTTATTGGCATTTTGTTAAAATAGTTGCTGGCATACAGTTATTGCTCATCCCTGATAGACTTCTAGTTTCTTACTTGGGGATTATCACAGAATCCAGTACATTCATGAAACCCTCAATCACCCGGAGGCATCTTCAGAGGGGGGTACTGCAAGCGGTGGTCCCACCATTTAACATTGTATTGTCCAACCATTGCAGAGACTATCTTTAGAATAACCATCCCCAATCCCATATAGCTGCTGGAAACTTTATGATTGTATTAGTCACTGGAGGTATCCATGCCTATGTATGCAGCACCTTGCTATTTTAACATCATATATACATAAATCAAATCAAACAATGGGTGAAAACAGAAAGCAAAGTTTCAATCTGCCTACCAAGGTTCAGTGCGGCTCTGTTCCTGAATAAGACTACGTACGTTTCGTGTAACCAGCAAAGAGTGGGGGGAGAGACCACAGAGGAACTCAGGCAAGACAAGCAGAGAGAGGGGGGCCAAGGGAGGGAATCCAAGATCCCATCCACCGCAGGGTTTCTGCACGCATCCAATCACGCCTCGGTCATAGGCCCAGCCAACACCCATTTTCTTCCCCAAGTGTACGGGGGGGGGGGGAAACCACGGGAACCCCGGGTCACATCACCCATCGCTCTCTGGCATGACCAATTCACCACTTTATGTTAAGCTGTGAAGGGTGATCCCCTTCTACCTCAGTGCTATCTGGGGTGCTCGGATGTTCCCAACAATGCAAAACATCTCTCCATTGTTCCACTATGGGGAGCTGGCGCACTCCCCTCAATTCCTCTCTAGGCAGCGCTCTCCCTTCCGCTCCAGCCCAGTTGGTCACTTCCCTCTGCCACAGGCTTACCTGTGGCCCCATGGTCGTCTTCCACGTGATTGCTATGCGCCTTCTAGCCAGTGCAAGTGCCAGATCAATGAACCTATTGCCCACCTTGCGTTTAGGAGGTCTCGGGAAGAGCCCAAGCAAACAAATTTCTGCAGTGTGATTTAGCGCTCGCCCCAATGTGTTATTAAGCTGGGAGAGGACCTCACGCCAAAATATCTGTGGGATCCCACACTATCAAGTCATATGTAGGAAGTCTACGTCTTCCAAGGGGCTTCGTGGGCTTTGTTGCGGTTCACCCGCAAAGGCAACAAAGATCCTATGTGGTGTCAAGTAGGTCATATGCACATAATTAAACTGAACGTACTTCAGTCGTATGTTGCAAGATATTTTCTTGGGGGATTCCAAGACTCTTCTCCATTCTACATCTGTGAGGTCCCTCCCCAGGATTCGTTCCCATTTCCCCCGGAGTTGCAGCAGGGGGGCCAGCGAGGCTTCACGTAGGGATGCAGAGAACCATTTGATTTGGGGTCTCGCAGTGCCCAGGGTGATCAGTGAGTGCAGTACACTATGCGTTTCCGGTTCTTCCCTATTCTGGCCCCACAGCCTCAGAAATGTCTGCTGTAAAGCCTCATAAACTAAAAACTGGCCCGATGGCAGGCCGCAACCCTCCACCAATTCCGAGAAGGGAAGGAGTAGCTTCTCGTGGTAACAGTCTCCCACATTTTCAAGACCCACCGCTGCCCAAGGTGCCATCTGCTCTGCAGTTACAATCTGTTGCGGGTCACCATGCGGTAAGCCTATTAACGGCAGCTCCGGCGAATATTTCGGTGCATCAGGTATTTTCTTAATGCTATGTTTCAGCATTGCAGCGCCGTTGTCTGCAAGAGTGATGTATAGGGAAAACCGGTCGCAGGCACCAGGATTTTCGCCAGCAGCAGGGAGGGGCTCTGACCAGGTTCCACCAGGAAAATCCCATCTACGTTCACCCCCTCCAGCCACTGAGCTAACCATTGCATTTGGGCAGCCAACTGATAAAGTGAAAAGTCCGGAACTCCCAAGCCTCCCGCATCTACGGGGGCATCTCAATATCCGGAGTGACCCTCTACGCCTACCATCACCTCATACTAGATCTCGCACCAGAGAGTCCAAGTTGCGGAACCAGGACTCTGGCATTAACACCGGCTTGTTAGCGAAGTAATATAGTCACTTAGGAACCTCAAATGTACTATCCAGTAATGGGCAGTAAAGACAGATCCCAAAGCCCATTTTGCCATAAGCTTGTCTCATAACTATTCTAGATTTCTTACCACTTTACAAACTACATTCGTGCATGTAGTTTCTTTTGTTCAGTAAATTTAATGTGTAGTTGGATGGCTTGGAAAATGAATAGCACTCTCAGCAAGACATTCATATCTATAGAAGCTATCCAACATGAAACTCCCATGCCAACTTTACAAGTCTCTGTAACTCCTTCAATAATAAAGCAACTTCACATCATGAATGGCTCTTAGAGGAGGGTCCAGATTATGCCCAAATACTTGGTACTGCTATTATGTAGAAAGGGGGAGTTTTCTTGTGGCCATTTTCTATCCCTTGCCGTCAGGTTGATCCAGATTCTTTCGGATTTAGACATATTTATTTTAATTCCTGAAAGTGCAGAATTACTCTAATTCATCCATCAAGAGACCAAGCAAATCCTACAGGTTCTTAAAGAACACTAAAATAATGTCAGCCATGTGGGGGCCTTTAAATTCACCTTTCTTCAGTATTGAATCTTTCATAGATTCACATGCTTGTATCTTTCCTGTCGTCATGGTGGGAGTCTCGCTGTAGTTAGAAAAGAACTGCCATAGAAGTACATAGAAACCATCCAAAAGAAGAGACAATCTTTGTCAGTCGTCAGCCTCCTTATGTAGGTCCAAACTTCGGCCAGTCACAGACCAGCCCTAGACCTCAGCTCCCCAGTTAGAGCCATCAGACCTCAGATTTCTAACCGCACCTATTGTGTAAGGGAGTCTCCCTGAGCTCTACGGAGTTTTCCAGTGGAGAACCTTTGACCTTGATTGAATTCACCTCAAGGTACTGTTTTTCAACCTTCTTTTTCTTAAGATGTCTGAGGGTTCTAAGAAGCGGCTGTTCAGGCCCTGTAGATCCTGTGGACAGGCAAGTCTCTTTTCTGAAGATCCACATAAGGATTGACTTTATTGCCTTCTAAATAAATAAATAAACATCCTGAGCATAAAGCCAAAGACTGGAAATACTGCAGAACCTTTTCTGCAAAAACCTTAAAAGATATAGAGGCCAGGCTATTATTATGGCTCCAGAAAAAGAAATCCAGATCAGAATAGGTATCTGATATTGAAGAGAGCCTTGGGCCTTCTTTGGCTGAGAAGAAGCATAACAATTAGGCTCCTACCTCATTAAAGCCTGATGTGAAGAAATTAAAGGCTGAGAAATCCACCACTGCCGAAAAAACAGCAGTTCAACCTAAAGAATCGAGCCTGAAGAAGTCATCTGCTGACTCTCTGCCTGTCACTCCTCTCACACCGTCTTCGTCAATGGAGAAGGCACCGTTGACGGACCCTTCATCGAGATCTTCATCTAAATCCCCGATTTCTGTGGTGACGTCCACTTCCTCGACTGCCGTGGCTACGGCATCGTCGATGAGAAAAGTGATGACGATTTCTTCATCGATGGCATGGACGATTGCTTCAACGTCAGCAACGGTCTCTACGTCGATGATCGCGCCTATGGCTCCATCGACTGGAACATCGTTACCGAGGATGTCGACGGGCGCACCGTTTACGGTAGTCTTCAAATCACCCCCTCGACCAGTATCGGCGACGATCACTATCCGGCGTCTCCCATCGTCATCGGATCATAAACACCTGCTACCAAAGTCACCAGGATTTTCACTGTTACCCAAGTTCTCACCATTACTTCCTTCTCACCTTCTGGATACAGAAGAATCAGGGGATGACAGTCTTTTTGGTCCCGCCTATAGTCCCTCTCAGCTCAGAGTCAAATGCCAGGACACTGATGAGGAAGAGGAATCACAAGCACAATCTGAATATTTGGAAGGGGACTATTCATTTTCAGGGCGCTCTCAAGCTCAAAGTTACGACTCTTTTTAAGAGCACTACCCTTATGAGGCTTATGAAGAGTGTCAGGAGTTTCGGAGGTATTCCAGGCTGGTCCCAATCTCGCTTGTCACGGACCTGTGACATACGGTTAATGGTTACTATAAAAGATTGCCGGACTCTCACGCTCCAATTTCTTTGAAGCCCAGCGGTCAGAGTATTCAGGTAGCTCCGCCTCCTCCTGTGGTTACTCCACCGCCTGTTGCGCAGGTCGAGATTCAGGCTCCTCGTTGTTTTACGATCCAAGATGATTACATTGAGAGTGACGTAGTCGATCAACCCGAGAAACGCAAGCTCACAAAGGATACGGATCTTCTTGGCCATGAATGGGATGATTATGTGGTTCCATCTTCTCCTTCACCTTCTCCAGCAGCTTCTCCCCCAGGAGACATCGGGGGCTTCCATGAAGTTCTTGAGAGAGCGTCCAAGAGGTTTGATTTGCCTCTACCTGTGGTGCAAACCGACTGTTTCCTTTATGATTTTAAGGACGCATCAAAGAAATCGGCTCAATCCATCCCCATTGTGCATTTTATTTGCAGTGAGGTTTTAAAGATAATGAAGAATCCAGCCTCTGTTCCAGCGGTGTTACCGAGGATGAAGAAGGAATACAAGGCGCCTGATTCCGCACCAGCATGTTTAATTTGTCGTCCTTGTCCGGATTTCGTTATAATGCAGGCTGCCCAGAGGCGTTCCAGGAATCCCCAATCTCCTTGTGCTGTGCCAGGGAAGGCAAACGCCTGGACAGTATAGGCAAACGTTTTCCAACTATGGCCGCTACTGCTATTAAGACCTCTAATGCCTTAGCAATTTTAGGAAAGTATGACCGCCAGATAATGGTCAGAGCTGGCTCCTCTTCTCGAATTCCTCCTGGAGGATAAAAAGAAAGAAGCAATAGACCTCTTGCAGGAGGGTGCCAGAGTGTATTCGGAGGTGATTGACTTCGCAATGGATTTATTTCCTTCACAGGCAGGACGCCCTGAGGTCCAATCTAAGGTGTTGGATATGCCCTTCGATGGAGAAAATCGTTTCGGAAAGCATGTAGATGAAGAGCTACAAGGCATTAAATATGATACGGAGACTGCATGTTCCTTGGGCACACTGCAACAAAGGCGATTTCAGCCCTTTCGAGGTGGTAGACGTAGAGGTCAATTCGAGCAAAGACCGTCTTATCAGTTTTACAGATATCAGCGATATGGTCAACAAGGCTACAGATCACAATATGGAGGACAACAACAGCAGCAGTTTCAGTACCTCCAACATTTCTTACAATCAGCAATTAGCTAGATGCAAGCCTGCAGGGCGAGGAAAACTTCAGGATTCCTCTAGACGTCAGTGATGTTTCTCCTCCTCCGGTCACCTCATTTCGCTCTCAACGTCTTCGGTTTCATCACCTCTCTCCATTTCTGAATCATTGGCAATCCATCATAAAGGACAAATGGGTGCTGTACATCATTCAACACAGCCACACCTTAGAGTTTGTCCACGAACCCCCTCGAACTCCGCCTCCGTTAAGGTAAGAGATTTCAACTCCACTAAAGAAAGGGGCGATAGAAAAAGGGCCTTTCGGCCAACGAGGGAAAGGCTTTTATTCCAAGTTCTTTTTAAGAAAGAAAAAATGCGACAAATGGACCTGAAGCAGTTAAACAAATATATATCAAAAAGCTGTCGTTCAGAATGCTGTCCCTTCAGGAGATTCTTTTATTAATAAACGAAGGAGATTATCTAGCGTCCCTCGATCTCTTGGACGCTTACTTTCACATTCCCATTCATACAAAACATTGCCAATTCCTGAGGTTTGAGGTGGCTGGAGAGCACTACCAGTTCAAAGTGTTGCCATTCAGCCTTCGCTCAGCTCCCAGAGTCTACACGAAAAGTATGGCTCTGGTAGTGGCCTTTTTGAGAAGGCAGGGACACCAGGTTTACCCCTACCTGGGTGATTGGTTGGTGAAAGGGGCTACATTTCACTCGGTCAAAAAATCTATGCAGGGCTGTCGGCGGCTCTTCAAGTCTCTGGGGTTACAGCTCAACTTGGTAAGTCACATTTGGTTCCAATTCCAAACCAGAAGCGTGTTTTTCTATGAGCGCTTCTAGACACCAGATCAATAAAGGCGTATCCCACTTCAGATCGGAAACACAAGATAATGCGCTTAGCATCCCTTCTACATCCAAAAGAGTACACTTCTGTGAGTGTATACAAGTCATTACTGGGGATGCTGTCATCATGCATCCTGGTGATTCCAAATTGTCAGCTACTCATGAGGCTTCTGCAGGAGCAGTTAGACATGCAGTGGATGCAGATGCACGGCTCATTCAAGGACATCATCTCTCTATCCCAGACAATGAAACAGTCTCTGTCATGGTGAGAAAAGGAAATCAATACTCTCCACGCCTCTCGTTTCAACCAGATCAGCATCATTGCATTATGACAATGGATGCCTCAATGGACGGTTGGGGGGTGCATCTTCAAGAGCTGCAAATACATGGAAAATGGTCCCTTCTAGAAGCATGTTCACATAATCAAACTTTTAGAACTAAAATCAGTGTTTCTGGGGCTGCAGGCCTTTCTTCCAGGGATCCTCCATTCTAGTAAGAACAGACAATACCATAGCAATGTTTTACCTTGCCAAACAAGGGGGCACCAGGTCTCTCACACTATCCAAACAAGCCCAGGAAATTTGGAGGTAGAGCATGTTTATTTATTTATTTATTTATAGAGTTTTATATAGCGCTGACATGACCCTTGGGTATCAGAGCGCTTCACAGTTACATGAGGTAGGTTTGAGAACAGCTTGTATAGCAGCAATAACATATATATATATATATATATATATATATATATATATATATATATAGGTTTGAGATACAACTTGAATGGCAGCAGTATCATATATATCTAATATTCCTGAACATGTCTATCTTCTCAGTTTCAAAGAACAATTTTTGGAACTGATTAGTGTACAAGGTGTAACATTATTCCCCATACTAATGGTTCTGAAGTGTCTTTTACTGTGAATTTCTACATCAAAACAAGTCCCGAGTAGTACTGTACCGTTAAAGACTATTCTCAGCTTAACTTGTTACTTTATCTCTACATACATTGTTGTTCTGTGTTGGTAACACCTATATCATGGTGTTGGCGATGAACAGTATTGCCTAAGGAAGGAACTTGCTCATTAGGAAGATCATCGCCTCCCTCTTGAATGTTGCCGTGTTTGGAATGTTTCTAATGTTTGGAGTTAGAGAGTGTCAGGGACTGTCTGGGACTATGTGGGGAACACAGTCAGGGACTTGGGCAAGGACTAGGAAATAGGTAGAAAAATTACACAGAAGAGGAGTACAGCGTTGGCCAGGATCATACAGGGAGTCAGAGGAGAAAAAAGGATCCACAGGGAAGCCTGTACAAGTGAGCAAGATGGGTAAGCCTCAGAAAGGAAGGGCACTCACAAGGCAATTTAGCATTCAGAATAACTACACCCAGGACGAATGTGCAAGACTTATATATGAAACAACATTAACAATAAAAGGGGGGTGTGGGGTAAAGCACTCATGAGCTCAACACGGTAAGACTGAAGCTCAGTTATTCTTCACCCACAATTGCTGTTACAGATACTGACTGCAAATACCCACATGTAGGATATGCATGCACAGGCAGGGTCTGTGGAGCTTACACCTAGGATGATGTTATAAATGCAACTCAAAGACAATACTCACAGTGAACAAGAAACACCACCTATGTAGTCAGCTGTGCCCAGTGATCCTGGCTATAAAACAGGAACATGCAAGGCAGTAACAGCAAGAGGGTAGAACTAAACACAAGCACAAAAGATAAGGAGCTAGCAAGGAGGAGTGCTTAACAGGAAAGGAAGAAAATCACAGGGCACACCTGGCAGAAAGCAGGTAACAAACATACAAGGCAACAGAAGCAAGACAGCAGAATAGAAAGACAGCAAAGTAGGAACTGGAACCAAAGAATTGGGTAGAAAGGCAGGGACTGGATATACAGGGATATACATAAGGGGAGGCTACAAGGTTATACTAGAATAGTGCAGGATAAGGAGTCAAGAAAACAAAGTAGCATAGAAGGCAGTGCTGGGGCTGGAACAAGAATTAAGCTAAAGTTCAGGAGTCAAGGCAGCACGGCAGACAGTGCTGGTTCAAGAACAGGTAATTACCAAAGCTTCAGGAGTCAAGGTAGCACTGCAGGCAGTGCTAGTTCAGGAAGCAGGGAAATTACTTTAGCTCAGGAGACAAGGTAGCACTACAGGCAGTGCTAGTTCAAGAAACAGGACATAGCTACAGCTCAGGAGTCAAGGAGTCAAGAGAGCACTGCGAATAGTGCAAATCAGGAACAAGAAATAGCTGAAGCCCAGGTACAGGAACAAAGAATAACAATAGCTCAGGAACTCAGGAAACAAGAGTACTGCATGCAGTGCTAATTTAGGTACAAGGAATAGCTATAGCTCAGGAACTCAGGTAACAAGGTAGCACTGCAAGCAGTGCTAATTTAGGAGAAGGGAAACTGCTGCAGATCAGGAACAATGAATCCTAAGGCTCAGGGGTCAGGGTAGTACTGCAGGCAGTGCTAATTCAGGAACAAGGAAAACTGCAACAGGTCAGGAACAAGGCATAACTAAAGCTCAGGAAACAAGAATAGCAAAGGCTAAGGAGCACAGGAAACAAGGATCAGTCTCACCGGTAAACATCTACAATGACCAACCTTGGCCTGAAAGGAGCTGTGGCTTAAAAGAGCTCACAGTAATCATATGCATCAGGTGTGAGCAGGCTCGCAGCAGCCAGCCACAGGTGAGCTGAATTACTCCACCCATTCTTGGCCTGCAGGGGTAGAGACAAAGCAGTGAGCAGGGAATTCTGGGTAACGGAGTTTCAGGCATGGGTAGGCTGGCTTCAAGTATAAGCAGGTTGTCTTTCACAAAACCCGGCATGGATGTCAGTTTCCAATAAGTGTCCAAATGGCTGGAAGTCAGGATATGCATGCAGGGGAGGGTCTGGAAGCTTAAGGCAAGACTGAAAAGTCCCACTATGCAGCCCCCTGGTGGTGGGTATGAGAGCACAGGGAGCGAATCGTGACTGAGAGTTCCAGATTCTGGGGCCTGCTCAGGAGAAAGCTCTGTCATACGTTTTCTTCTTCCGAAAGATGGGTGGTTTCAGCAGAAGCTCTTAGGCACTCCTGGCTGACCTGCTTCCCCCTGATAGCTCAATTTTCTGGGCTTGGTACCATGGTGTTTTGTAGTCGAGCGCTTTGTGGATAATACATGCCAGTTTAAGTTGAATTCTGGCTTCATTTGGTAACCAGTTTAAGACTTTCAGTTTCCGGACATTGACAACAATTGGGCAGATTCTCTAAGCAGAACCAACTCCCAATGTCACGATGGGGAATTGAACGGAATGTGGTCTAGCTGAAGCGGGTCTTCAAATTGTAGGGCACTCCAAAACTGGATCTAATTTCGACACAAAACAACAAACAAGGCAAAAAGTTTGCCAGCAGGTTTCCTCAGAGGAACTCTTGGGGGAATGCTCTGCCGATGCAATGGCCTGGGACATTCATCTAAGCGTTCTCTCTGTTTTCCCTCATCCCAAGAGTGTTGAGCAAGAGGAGGAGAGAGCCATGTCATAATTCTCGTAGCTCTGGCACGGCCTAAGCAGTTTTGGTACACAGCCCTTCTCCTGTGTTCGATTATCTCCACACATTCTCTTTCCACCACTTCCAAATCTACTCTCAATGAACAACGGTCAAATTGTTCATCTGCAAATAAGGTCACTAAGTTTGTCTGCTTGGAACATCACGACTATGAATTCGCAGATTTAAACGTCTCTCCGGATTGCAGGTCCATTCTCCAGTGGGAATTTAATACAATTTTGGCTCAATTGATGAAATCACTGTTCGAGCCCATACGTAAGGCTTATTTGAAATATGGTTCTTGGAAGACAGCTCTTCTCGTAGCACTCACGTCCGCTAGGAGAATCAGCGAAATTCAAGCTTTCACGATGGCTGAGCCCTTCCTTCAATTCAGATAAGATAAACTTTTATTGAAAACAAATCCTCAATTCATTCCTCCAAATTCATTTCACTTGAACAAACCAGTTGTGCTTTCTACGTACCTTGGGAATCGAACCAGCGCGGAAAGAGCATTGCACTCTTTGGATGTAAAGAGATGCATCAAGTTCTACATACACAGGACAAAAGCTTTCAGAAAATAGGATCAGTTATTTGTGTCATTTACATCACCAAGAAAAGGTCAAGCCCTTTAAAGAAACGGTATTGCACGTTGGATTTCCTCTGCGATTTTTTTCTGCCACACCAGGGCTGGCAAGCCTTTATCTGCGAAGGTGTCTGCACACTCAACGTGGAAGATGGCAGCCTCTACAGCATTGTTTGCTGGTGTATCACTTCCAGACATTTGTAGAGCGGCAACATGGTCCAACGTGCATACATTTACGAAGCATTACTGCTTAGACTCAGCATGGAAAGAGGATGCTGCTGTGGATCAAGCTGTCCTGCGACATCTGTTTGCTTAAGGTACAGTCTTTTATATCTTTTAATTCTGAGGACTGTATTTAGTTTTCACAGTCTATTGTATATTTTATGATTTTATCGATTTCATGATTCATATGTATTAGTATATATCAATATGTCTCTGTTATGGCATAGTAAGTTCTTCGCCTAGCCGTAAGCTAATGGAACTACACTGCTAACTACTCTGATACAAGCATGTAAATCTATGAAAAATTCAATACTGGAGAAAAAACAAGTTACTTACCTGTACACTGTGGTTCTCCAGTATTGATATCTTTCATAGATTCACGTGCAGCCCTTCCCTCCTCCCCGTCTAGTCTTGCCACTTCTGATCTCATGTTATTTTTACCTTAGCACACTTGTGTGTGAAATCTGAGGTCTGATGGCTCTGACTGGAGAGCTGAAGTCTAGGGCTGGTCTGAGATTGGCCAAAGTTTGGACCTACATAAGGAGGCTGACGACTAACGAAGTTTGTGGTTGCTATGTACTTCTATGGTACTTCTTTTCTAACTACTGCAAGACTCCCACCATGACGACGGGGAAGATACAAGCATGTGAATCTATGAAAGATATCAATACTGGAGAATCACAGTGTACAGGTAAATAACTTGTTTTTTACCCAGTGTCACCCCTATATGAGTGAATAAATGCATATGTTTTGGGGCTAATTGTTCTAGAGGTGTGGCAAAAAGAAGGGGTGGGGTGACAACAGACACTCCCATCTTGTCCTATGTACTATCTTCACTACCTTTGAGTTTTGCATATTCACATTGATTCTGGCTGTTGGGTTCACATAATCAGCCAGTGCCATTATGACAAACTTCTCACTTTCTGCCCTGTCTCACACCTTTATCAGGAATGTCCAATCAATTACATCAAAGGCTTTCTCAGCATCAAGGGGCACGAGGGGCATCTTCTTTTTGCATTTATGGGCTATGTACATTGAATAATAAATCTTTGTATTGTCTCCCACTGTTTTGTTAGGAATAAACCCTGCTTGAACTGCGTTTATCAGATGTTGCAATAGGTGTTGTAATCTATTATATATCAAACAACAAAAGAGTAATCAGAAATTCGAAAAAATATATTACAACTAGCCAGATAGACAAAAGTATATGAGGTTAGTCGGAGTCGCTGTGAAAGAAGAACCCTCAGGCACCAACAGAGTCAGTGATCAGTTTTCATCATTGGGTTCTAGTTAGAGGCAAGTGTATTAGTGCCCTGAGTATATGTGAGTGAATTAAAACTGGGTAATTCTGATCCCCAACCAGACTTTAATAAGGGGTCAGTGTTGCCTGCATATAAAACCAAAGTGAAAGTGGACACGGAACGGTTAAGTGAATTTGAACCACCGTATCCTTAACAAATGTCTATAATCAAAAAGGTCAACATGTTTCTGCTTTCATAAGCTAATTACGCTCAGCATTCGTCAGGACCGTATATCTCTCAGCTCCTGGTCCACGCACCCTAAAGCGCACCCTAAAGCGCAAACCCCGAGGTAGGAGGGAATTTTTTTTTGTGTACTACAACAACTCACGGAACTGCCGTGGAACCGAACTTCTTTCAGTTGTAAAGTCTCCAATCTGCAATGGAAGAAGAAATTAATGCAGCATATCCAGAATCATGTCATGCAGTATTGCCATTATGGCCATCCTAAATTAAAATGATTGTCTCAACTTCTCAGAAGAGAATTAAAAACAAAGAAAAATTAGGATGGTAAGATGTTACACAGCTGACTCCCTCTGGGGAAAAAAACATAATCACCTCTTGCTGAAAGAGATGCCTTTCTGCCGAGCCAAAACATTTCTTTCTATTTCTTTCGGTTACAGGTGAAATACCCCAATTTAGACATGCATGTTAAATCTTCAAAACTGCAGCGTTTGGAGTTAAAATGTTTGAAAAGAATTCACCAAACATGCCCTTAATCTCCTCTTAGAAAACCATGCAAAAGGTTCAGAATAAATCAACAAGTGCCCGTAAAATGCTAAATAAAGACACACACCAGAACAATGGAAGATTTATGAAAGTTAAAAATCAAAATAAAAGGGAAACTCACTCGGAGGATCAGGTGACATTTCCTCGTGGGCTCGTGGCAGGGGATAATCTTCACGCCAAGAATGTCTGCAATAATTAGAGGCGCTCGATGTTAGAGCCATGAGATTAGAAATGCTTACTGCCTGTCAGGACTGCTATGCCTGGTGCCAGCGTTTGTGGTTTATTGACATCGCAAATGAGTCAAGAGCCCTCAAGTAACTGTTCTTGGACCGACCTGGTCCGCTGCTGGAGATGTAAGATGGCCGCCGAAGTGAGACAGGAGGTGAGCGGTCTAGTCGACGAACCGACCACTGCATGAGTGTCAAGGTGAAGCGCGAGCGTTTGATTAACGACGCACTTCACCGAAGTTTCCCGCCGGAGAGGTCGCGTTAGAAGTCGCGCCTTTCCTCAGAGAATTCCCAGCCCTAGTTTTTGGTAAATTCGAACCTTGTAGAGTTCCTGAGAGTTTGCCATTAGTTTATCGCCTGACTCGGAAGAGAGGTCCAGCGCGAGTTGAGGAATTACGATTTCGAAGCATTGGAGACGACATTGAATGAAACGTGAGCTGTCATTCAAGAAGAGCATGAAGAACCAAGCTAGTAAAACAGATATATAACGCTGTAAAGGAGATAATTGTTCATGTTGAATTTTTTTGGAATGAAAAGACAAGGTTAAAGCTTAAAAGACTCTAGTTCGAAGAGAAGTTCAGTCACTCTAATAAGACATTAGAATTCCAAGCAAAGGTTGATTAGTATTGTAATACTTACCAGAGCAACAGTCGAGTTTTCATTGGAAGTCAAGGCAAGACAAGACAAAATACAGAGAGGAAGAAAATCGATCTTTTATTCAAGCTAATGAAAGACAATGGAATTTTCTGAAAAAGAAGTTAAGTTATAAAACTCGCCATATCCGCAGAAACATTCTTCTAGTTAATCCTGAAAGAAACAAAAGGATTAGAAGAGAAGATACATAATTGACAGCAGTTCATAGGAAAAGATAACACAGAAACCCATTTAAAAGAAAGACTTCTCAGTTAGTGAAGTAAGTGCACTTACAAATATTAAAAGTAAGAACAGGTCAAGAGAGTAGAAAAGAAACTAATATTATTATTCTTTTCCAATAGTAACAACTAACTGATGAGGAGAACCGAATATAATTCAAAAAATATCAGAGGAGAAGCAAGGTCCAGGATAACGAGGGTGGGTGAGATAACAGCAAGTAATTCTAGATTTTAGAGTACAAATGTCTGATAGTAATGATGTATTAAATTACAGGTTCCACTGACTGAGCAGATGGTGACGCAACCAAACTGACGGAAGGAACCTTTCCGGACCAGTCTCTTCTTTGTTTGTTATTTTATCCAATTTCCCCCTTCCCTCAAGGTAATGATCGGAAGGTTCTGTGCATAGACCTACTGACATTGCCGAGTGGGATTTGGGATCCAGCATCTCTGTTCCTGTGCAAGAACTGGAAGACATAAGGTACATAACTTGGGTTCTGACACTGCCAGAGTCAAGCAAAGGAAGGCGCGTAACATTAACTTAAAAAAGCGCAATGTCTCGAATTTAGGCAAAGGACAAAACTCACTTGCGTCCCGGCGACCACCCGCAGGGTAACCTACTACTTGCACATCCACGGCCTGAATGTTACTGCAGTTCAGAACCGGAAGTGTTGCCTGGGCTTGGCACGTGATCGCAACAGGACTCGTAATTAAAGGGAAACAAACCTTTATCAAGTAAACAGTGCGCTGCTCCGTATCTCCTCTTAGATGACAATATATTTATTAGACGTGACCAAAAAATGTGTCACAGTTCTTAAGTCAGTTTATAATGCATAGTCAGCAGTGCCTATGTATGATTATTAACAAGGTAAATCGAATTTACAAGGCATACACAAGAGCATGGGATCTCTCTTTTTTTATGCGAAAAAACTTTATTGAAAGGATCCTGGTAGCTGTCAACTACAAGTCGGTAAAAGCCCTCCCGATCCCCTAAGAATACCCGAGGGTAGTACTGAGTGAAAAGATCAAAGACAGCCTATAAACTGAGGAATAATTCATAATTATGTACCAAATCCTCCTACGTATATTAAATATACTACTAACGGGAGTGTAATTGTCACATTAGATGCCACTAGTCACAAAGCAAATTACCCCTGAAGTATTAGATATATTGATGTCAATATATGAGGGTATGATCTACCTGAAAGTGATAGTTGTCAATGGTATATTAATCAACCAGGACATCACTCAACACAGATCAACGTCTCATTACAGAACCCCATGGTATGGCGTCATTGAGGCCAGTTTCATGCGTGGAAAGACGGTATATCCAACGTTGTTCCTTTTCAAAGATTATACCTTCAGTGCCTGGCATGAGTTGCTCAATGATAGTCCATTTGATATCGTTGGGATTATGATTTGTCTGTAAGAAGTGCGTGGTCAATTTTGTAGTATTCTTGCGACACCTGATGTTGCTGCGGTGTTCGCAAATCCGTTGCTTAATTTTCTAGTAGTCATACCAACGTACCTTAAATTACACGTGCACGTAATCAGATAAATTACTTGGCTGGAATTACAGTTTGTGTGGCTTTTTTGCTGCCAAATTTTGCCTGGCTCTAGGTCGAGTGTCTTTGTGCTTGCTTGTAGTCAAATGACAGACACTGCACCCTCCACACGGAAAGTGCCCAGTTACTGGTGGTAAATCCCAGGCCGTTAAAACATCCTGATCACGTGTGCTTCAGTAACTCATGGGCGAGTGTGCACTAGAGAATCCTAAAGACTCCTTTCTCGTTTGTACGAGAAATAAAGGCTTATGCCAGTCATGTTTATTGCTGGTTAAGATTTTCCAATGTTTCCCTATACAACGGCTCACAGCATTGGAAATATTGCTCTAGGTCGTCACACATGTCAGCGGTACATTGACTTCCGAGTCTTTAGGGTAATTTCAAGGAGGGCCTCTCTGTTTTGATTTCTTGCCCTCTTACAGCTTTTGTTTAAGATATCATTAAGATAGCCCCTATTCTGTAGTTTAGTTGTCAGGTCCTTAGATTGTATTTTAAAATCAGTAACATTGCTGCAATTCCTGCGAATACTCAGGTATTGTCCAAAGGGAAGATTTTCCCTAAGGGGACGAGGGTGAAAGCTCGTAAAATGTAAAAGATTGTTCTTACTAGTAGGTTTATAGTAAGTTTTAGTAGACAAATGATCCATCTCTCTCGTAATGGTGACATCTAAAAAAACAATGGAGTCAGCACTATATCGGTAGGTAAATTTGAGATGAGGATCACAAGTGTTCACCCAGTCAAAGAAAGCAAGTAGACTATCTTCTGAACCCTTCCAAACGAGCAGCACATCATCAATGTACCTTTGTCAGAGGATAACATTGGATGTGTAAGGGTTGGTAGGGGAGAGCATATGTGTACATTCGAAGTTATACACGTACAGCCCCACTATACTAGGGGCAAAAGTACGGCCCATCAATGTTCCAGTCTTCTGTAAATAGATGGTGTCCTGGTACTGGAAAAAGTTGCGCTTAAGTGCCAAAGTGGCACAATCAATGATAAAAGTACGAGAGGTGGTATATAGTCCCAGGTTGTTTTCTCCAGGGTATCCGCTAGAACCTTTAATGTTGCATCCTGCGGGATGCAAGTATATAAGCTTTCAATGTCAAGAGAGACAAGGAGGCACGGTTCTTCTGGCAATTTTACCGTTAGTAACAAGGAAAGGAGACTCTTAGTATCTTTGATGTACGTACTGGTTGCCTGTACTAAAGGTTTTAAGAAGTAATCACAGTATTTAGATAATGGTTCCAACAGGGAACCAATACCCGAGACTATGGGTCGTCCTGGTGGGGGAAGGCGATTCTTATGGGTTTTCGGTAAAGTGTAGAAATATGGAACCTTTCCTTCCGAGCCAGTCAGGAAATCGGCTTTGTGTTTGCTAATCAAGCCGTCCCATTCGGCTGTCATTACTAAATCTGTGATTTCGTCTTTTAAGAAAAGAGAGGGGTCTTCATTGATAACAACATAGTTGGCAGTGACATCAAGGAGTCGTCTACACTCCTGATCGTAGGCTATCGCATCCTGAATAACAATACCTCCCCCCTTATCTGCACTTTTGATGACTATATCTGCATTTTGTTGAAGCGTTTGGACCGCTTTATATTCCTCTGTCGTCAGATTTTTGTAGGGCGTCGGTTCTTCCAATGCCTCCACTTCATTTAACAATGCTTGCTCAAAGGCAAGTATTTCTGCGAGAACCAGGTGAGAGGGGGGTGTGAAAGTTGATTTCAGCTTAAAATCAGTATCACTAACTGGACTGTTATGAATCTCTGGTGGTCGTTGCTCAAAGAAGTTTTTTAGTCTCCGTTTCCGGAAGAACTCGGTTAATTCACAATGCAACTTAAATCGATCAAGTCGAGATGTAGGTATGAAGCCGAGTCCTTCTTCCAGAACTGCGACCTCTGCCGAATTTAATGTAATAGATGATAAATTAGTTATCAAGCTCTCACATGGCTGGGACCCGCTCGTTGTTCTTGGGTTTTGCTCCTCGTATTGTCTCCTACACTCTCCGCTTGATCCCAATGTACTTGGTTGCCCCCTCTTCTCCTGCCCCTGCCTCTCCGGCCAGTGTCTAAAAAAGGCTGGGATAACATGTTTGGTTGGTAACAGTGGGGTGGTGCAAAAAAGGGGTTCCAACCCATAGCAGGGGGAAAAGGGGGTTGCTGGTAAGCATTTTGGGGGAAACCACCTCCCTGTTGTTGATAGGGGTACCATTGTGGAACATTGTGATACCGTCTCCCCCTCCCTCTCCCTCGTTGCCTATTACTTATGCTGCCGGAACTTGACCCGCTTGAATTCGTGTCGTCAGATGCATCAGAATTATAGTTAGTGCGGTCTGGTGGAGTGTATTCTGTGCTAGCATAAGGATAGACTTTAGTGTAGGACTATTTTTTTTAGGTCTTTTTGGAATTTCTGGACTTTGGATTGTGCGAGATTATCTTTATACTCATTGAGCTCTTTATTAAACTCATCGAGTTTCTTCTTGTAACCTGTTATGGTTGTTTTTATGTGTGTTTCTGTGGCTAAGATTTCTATTTGTAATGCTTCGTAAAGGCGAAGGGCTGTTTTTATGATCAAAATTGCCCAGTCACGTGTACAGTGTCAGGCAATTTGTGCCCACTCTTTCCTAAACACACTGTCTTCCAAGAAGATACGTGGAGAATTCGTCACTAGGAGACCTTTGGGGGCGATGTTGTTCCCCAAATACTCCTTAAGCATGGTGCCATGTAAGATAGCTCTTATACGGCTCCTTTTCATTTCACTCAGTTTGTCCCACTCAGTGGTTTGCGAAATAGCTTGAGACACAAGTGGGTCAGAAAAAAGGGAAGGGTCATTTAAAATCGCATCGGCCTCCTCTTTGGAGTAGGAGAGGCCTAAATCTTCCATCGTCGTGGTGTGGACGGTGCACTTGAATAGTTAGAAAAGGCTCTCGCAACTGTGCGCTGCCATGTATAATTAAATAACCAGAGAGAACAGGGTCAGAATATTACTCTTCTACCCCTATAGTAGATATATCAAACAACAAAAGAGTAATCAGAAATTCGAAAAAATATATTACAACTAGCCAGATAGACAAAAGTATATGAGGTTAGTCGGAGTCGCTGTGAAAGAAGAATCCTCAGGCACCAACAGAGTCAGTGACCAGTTTTCATCATTGGGTTCTAGTTAGAGGCAAGTGTATTAGTGCCCTGAGTATATGTGAGTGAATTAAAACTGGGTAATTGTGATCCCCAACCAGACTTTAATAAGGGGTCAGAGTTACCTGCATATAAAAACAAAGTGAAAGTGGACACGGAACGGTTAAGTGAATTTGAACCATCGTATCCTTAACAAATGTCTATAATCAAAAAGGTCAACATGTTTCTGCTTTCATGAGCTAATTACGCTCAGCATTCGTCAGGACCGTATATCTCCCAGCTCCTGGTCCGCGCACCCTAAAGCGCAAACCCCGAGGTAGGAGGGACATTTTTTTTTTGTGTACTACAACAACTCACGGAACTGCCGTGGAACCGAACTTCTTTCAGTTGTAAAGTCTCCAATCTGCAATGGAAGAAGAAATTAATGCAGCACATCCAGAATCATGTCATGCAGCATTGCCATTATGGCCATCCTAAATTAAAATAATTGTCTCAACTTCTCAGAAAAGAATTGAAAACAAAGAAAAATTAGGATGGTAAGATGTTACACAGCTGACTCCCTCTGGGGAAAAAAAACATAATCACCTCTTGTTGAAAGAGATGCCTTTCTGCTGAGCCAAAACATTTCTTTCGGTTACAGGTGAAATACCCCAATTTAGACGTGAATGTTAAATCTTCAAAACTGCAGCGTTTGGAGTTAACATGTTTGAAAAGAATTCACCAAACATGCCCTTAATTGTCTGTTTGAATTAAACAAACATACCATTAATCTCCTCTTAGAAAACCATGCAAAAGGTTCAGAATAAATTAACAAGTGCCCGTAAAATGCTAAATAAAGACACACACCAGAACAATGGAAGATTTATGAAAGCTAAAAATCAAAATAAAAGGGAAACTCACTCGGAGAATCAGGTGAGATTTCCTCGTGGGCTCGTGGCAGGGGATAATCTTCACGCCAAGAATTTCTGCAATAATTAGAGGCGGTCGATGTTAGAGTCATGAGATTAGAAATGCTTACTGCCACAGTCCAGCAATGGGCCCCCAGGGGGACTTAGCAAAGCAATGTCCCCCTGGGGTATTTCGCGCGAGGGACGACCTCATGCGTCCTGATTGGGTGGCGGGAGGGAGGGAGGGGTTGTAGGACAAGCGCGGGGAGGGGAGGGAGGTTACGTCACTCGGAGCGAGTGATTCACAGCGGTGGCGTCGCGTTTGAGGTGAAGAACAGCTGAGGTGATTTTGACAGCGCTGTCACACGTCGGAAAGCCGTTTTTTCGACGAACCTGTGTAACGGCGGAAGAATGGCTGATGAAGAGATTGTATTAGAGGCTGTGAGAGCGCTGGTGGCGGTGGGCCGGTCAGACCTACTGCGGCCGGGAGCTGTGATGGACTCTTCAGGGGCAGTGAAGCGACCTCGTCGAGCGGCAGCGGAAGGAGTCGTGCGTGCTGTCGCTGCCTGCAGGTCGGTGCCAATTAGTATGTCTGAGGAGGCGGGAGCTGTTAAAGTTTCAGCTGGGAGAGCCAGGAGAGCCCGTTCTACAAGCAGAGGCGGCAGGGGTAAGAAGCCCCCTCTTCCGCGCTCAGCGTCGGCTCCTAATGTGGTGCAGGGTCAAAGACTGTCGGTCACTTCACAAGTCAGAAGACGCGCTGGTCGGCGGGGAGGCAGCGCAGGCGGCGTCTTTGACAGGAGGGTGGCGCATATTCAGCTGGCGGACAGAGTAGATAACGTGGTGTTAGCAGAGCGACTGGACATCACGCCGCATTCGTCGAGAGTAGAGATGGTGCAGGCCAGCATGTCTGGGCATAAGGATGGCCCTTACAGGTCAGAAAGTGCAGCGCTGTCCAGCAGTAGAATTGAAATAGCGCCGGACAATTCCTTGTCAAACAAAAAACAGACCTTAGTGGATTATTCCAGTGATAGTGAGACGGAGGGATATGGACAAACACGAGTGGAGGAAGTAGATGATGACAGGGGCAGTGTTCAAGAGTTAGATGAATTCATGCGGCAGGAAGATTTTATGGACTGCCAAGACATTATTGTTCCTCAACCTAGAGGCCCTCCAAAACAACTTTTGGATGAAGGAGTTTATGGAGATGTACCTTATGACACATATTTTTCTCATGATGGTCAAATGATGGAGGGGGGGGTGGTTGGTAAACATCGATATGGGCAGTATCGGATTGGGAGGCGGGGGGATCCGGGTGGCAGAGGTGGTGTGGGGCAACCAAAAGGTAATGTTTCTTTGTTTCCAGAAGCTAGGCATCCGCCTAAGCATACGCAGGTGGTTTTTGATTCGGGGTTTGAGGCTCAGCAAGGCCATTGGGTGTGGGTGGAGAATGCGGAGCTGCCGGTGAAGCAAAGGCCTGGTAATTCGGCTCTACAGGTGTCAGGTAGGTATGAGACAGTTCCTCGCTGGAGCGGCTAGTACCTTACGGAGGCTGCTGATTTGGTAACGGATGAGCAGTGCTTTTTGTCTCACAATGCGAAGCAAAGTGCGGCTTTTGGGGGTCGGGTTGGTATAACAGGCGAATCTAGTGCGGATTTTATTCCTGCGACTGGGCGCTTCACACGGAGGCTTGAGTCTGAGGTTCATGATCAGTTTACTAATGTGTCATCTGGCAATAGGCCGGATACAAGCTTCATAATTTCAGACATTGATAAACATCACGAAGGTGATAATGATGAGTCGGATAAAGAAAATGAGAATTATTCAAGAGGTGTTTTGTTTCCTGAAAGAAGGGTGGGAGTGGGTAGAGGGGTAGGACAAGTAACTTCTGCCAGTGTGTTTCAGAGTTCTGGAGCGGTTCTCTCACCGGCACGTAGGAATCAGAGCGGACATCATAAGCGTGATGGTCTAGAACAATTTCGTCAACGAGCTTCGCAGTTACCAGCAGGTAAGACAGACTGGTGGGCTGCTTGGACACGGCCGTTGGCAGGTGGCTCAGGTGTTGCGCCTGCGGAGGGTGGTCACGGGGTAAGGGCGGGGGGCGAGGAGTTGGGAACAAATGCAGTCGAAAATGTGCAATCAACAGCAGGGCAAGGAGGGAGGAAGGATAAAGAGGGAGGAGGGAGCCCTATTTCATCGGTAGCTAGTTCTGTACACAGTGATACACCGAGAATGAGTGGTGCGAAATTGCCATTTATGGGGGTGTCAATGCCGTTGGGTACTCACTTGTCTCTTAGAACCAAGCAAAGGATTTGGAACCAGGAGTATGTGGATGTTTTCCGTCTACTGCATAGGGAGTTGCAAGCCTGTGATGTATTCCTATAGGTTCTGTATCGATCCCCCTATTCCTGACCCTATTCTGGTTAACAAGTTAACTAGCAGCCATCCCGTGATGCAGAAAGCCCCCATGATGCAGGAACCGTTATCTGATTAAGCCACACTACGGCACAGGAACGTGTTATCTGATTAGGTCATAACGCTTGCCATCTAATTAGACAAGCGATATTCCTCCAGCCCCTGATAAGGCATACGGAGTTCTCAAAACAAATCAAACCTATGACAGACCTGGGAAAAACCCTGCGGCCATTGTTTTGATTTCACCGAGAACTTCAGCAAAAGAATGTGCTAACGACCAGGTCGTATGACATCCTTATTGACGTATCTATGTCCATCCTTACGTCAATCTCGGCACCTTAAAGGTATAAATATTATCGATATTGCCCTATGCAAACACACGCGGTGGTGACGAGATCGGAGCAGCCAGACTTGCCGAAGCCCAGAGCAGAGCAGACCCCGCTGGCGCAGCCCCGCCTTCCTGACGCGCTGAGAACGAGACGCTGCTTTCTCGTGCCGAGAAATCCAGCTCCGGCGCTTCCGGGTAGCCCTCGCAGGCAGCCTGGAATATCGAGACCAGAGACGAGAGATACCATCCCTCATTCATCCTAGACTCCAGGTACAGAACTGAATAACCCCTCACAGAGAATTCTTGAGTCAGTCACTTGGCAAAACAAACTTAACTTAAACTGCTACTTTCTACTCCCGCCCACGTATTAGGCTTAGGTCAGGTACATCTGGGGTAAGCGTAGTTAGAAACACCAGTTGAGTACGATTAGTCAAATGTATATGTGTATGTATCTATTTTATCCATTTTAAACCATCATATGGCTTAGAAACCATATCAATGTTTTTACAGTATTATTTTATACTTCTGCTTTTAATGTATGCACTTTACTTAACCATAAGTATTGCAATAATATCGATCCATTTCTCTTGTATGAGAAAAGAGACTGATCAATAAATAACATCTTTTATTGAACACGCCCGTCTCTTCCTTTTCTCTACAATCTGGTGAGACTAAGAATGCACGTACTGACTGAGTAAAATAAGTCGTCTTTTGTTTTCAACACGACTCTAGAGATACACTCTTGATTAGGGGAGAGCAAAGTTGTCATGTTCTATGGTTGTCAGAAACTAAATCCCTTCTTGTCTATCCAGGGAGGTTCAACTCCTCCTTGCCTATTCGAGAAAGTTTCTAGTGAACTCTGAGCTAGCTGGCAAACCCAAAACTTTAAGTCTAATATCGACAATAGAAGACCTAGTTAACGTCTGGTCTAGGCCTATACTATTGAAGGTATTATTCCAATGCGCAGAGCCTATTGGGATAATAGGAACTACACTACATGGCGCCCAACGTGTTTGGATGGGCGATAAAACTAACGTAAGACATTTAGAGTAACTCAGTCGTGCTTTTTCACTCAGACCCCTTTTTCCCATAATACTCCAAAGACGTCTGGAGTGGGTGAAAGGTAATATCCGCCAAACCTCGCAGGAGGAAACTCCTATGTATGGTCCTTGGTTTAGTCAACGTTGAAGGATACACTGTTCCAAAATATTGTGCATCTAATCTTTGTTTCCATAAGAACCTGATCTGCAAACAAACAAAATAACCTTCCTGTCGGTAAAATGGTAGACAGTGATGAAGAAAGAGAGACAGCTAGATTAGCAGCTGAACTAGTAGCGGCTGATAATACTATGCAAGACGCAGACCCGGATATAATACTCATCCCGGTCAACGTAAGAAAATCTATAACTTTAAAACTTATAGAAAATGGACTGACACCTAGAGGTGGCACAGTCATATTCGTAATTGAGGCACACGAATATCGGCAGACAGAGGTATTCTATTCATGGATACATTTTCCAGCAGCAAATGCTGTAACAAAGGTCTTCCACTATTACAAAACAGAGGACCCTCCTAATGAGTACACTCCTTTCGAGGAGGTGGAAGTACCACTTAAATTTCAAGAGCATCTGCTCTTATTTAATGGCGCCCTAAAACATAATAATCACATCACCAGGCTCGGTCCATTAGGTAGACCAGGAGCAACGTGGCCGGTCCTAGCCGGATACACACCACATCCAGACATCGAAAGAATGTCTGCAGCAGATCTTTTAATACAACTAAAACAATTAATAAAAATACATAGACAATTAGTCCAATATGTAATGCGGACTTCAACAATCCAACCAGCAATTAAAATTCCACAGCTGACCCCTCATCAGGGGAACACAAATAAAATTACACCACAGAACATACAGTCCTGCCTAGGTAAAGTACCAGCTAAACGGGAACAAATACCATTCTGGTTAGCACAAAAAATCACCCAAATAGAGGCGGTGTTTCCAGACACCACCCCATTAGAAAAACACAGGATTCTGACTATCTGTCTTCCAATGGGAATCGCACCACACGTGGAGGACTGTGACACTTGGGGTACAGTCTTTGCTTCCATCTACACAAAAATGCACGGTGTTCCATCCATTTCGGTAATACCGGATGTGCTAAAACAAATTCAAGACGAATACGGTCCAGAACCCGCTTTAACTCTTGGTATGAAATTACTGAAAGACTTCAAGCAGGTCTCGGCTATATTATTAGCCAACATAAAGGGAGAAGCAGCAAACGTGGCGATCCGCCAGAGGTTAAAGGAGACAGATATAGCAGACCAACCAGCTGAAATTGCCAGAATTATAGAAAAATCCTATGAGGAACTAGGTAGAGATAGTTTAGGTGGAATACCAGTAAAACCACAACTGATTGAAAGTCCTGAAAAAATATTTTTTAATAATAATTCAACATCACAAAAAAAGAGCTGGGATGGAAACAAACAATCCAATCCTAAAGAAAAGAAATTCCAGTCCAGAGGAAGGTCTCCTCGGCGGAGAGAAAAATCTCCGAACCAGAGACACAGGTCACCCCAAAGTGACCCCTCTGGGAAAAGATATAACCTTAGGAATAGGGATAATATAAAGAAGCCTGATAGATATCAAGACATTGATACACGTCCCTCTCAATCTTTTCAGACTTCCTCGCAGAAATCGGAAAGAAGAGGACGATCAGAACAAAGAGAAGAGCACGCGAAGTCCAAAGACAAGGAATCTGCTCATCTAAAAAAGAAACTACAATTTCCAAAAAAGAAGGTAGCCAGTATCAAGGTAGTAAACAATGCCGAGAATACTGAGGACACAACTGAAAAACGGAGAATGGGCTCAGACAATGCTAGACAGCGCAGCAGAAGTGAGCATAGCTCGCAAAGTCCTTATGAATCTTCTGGAGACAGTGGACACGAATGAATATCTTCAAGTGGAAACTGCAGACACCAGAGTTAGCAAACCTCACAAAATATATGAAATAACTTTACGTATAGAAGGGGATAAGACTAGAAAAATAAGGGGACTATTTTGGGATAATCTCTCCAAGGGCTATGACATCCTTCTAGCTGAAAAAGACTGGCCACCAGAGTTTGTCAGGGAGTGCCCTCATGGCGAAGAAATAATTATGCCTGCCTTCTCAAATCATATCCCAATTCATAAAAAATACACACTTGCCAGAAAGTGGGCAGTAGCTCAAGCTCCTGCTTTATATAAAAATCATGTAGGATGGGATGAGGACTCTCCTCCTCACAAAATCCAGTTAAAATCATCAAGTACCATATTAAGCAAGAAGCTAAAAAACAGGTAAAAGAAATCCTAGATCAATTAGAATACCAGGGGGTGATTGAAACTTGCACCTCACAAATGAACAACCCTTTGTTTCCGGTCTCCAAACCAGACAATTCATATCGTCTAGTTTTGGATTACCGACACCTTAACTCATGTTGCAAAACTTTTGCAGTGCAAAACTCGCATAGTGCTGCACTAATGAATAACATAGTGCGCAAAAAATACAAAACAACATTAGACATCTCTAATGGATTCTTTTGTCAAAACATAGCACCAGAGAGCAGATATTTGTCTGCGTTCTCAATAAATGGCACTCAAAAACAATTCTGTCGGTTAGCCCAGGGGTACAAGAATAGCCCAGGGGTATTCTCAGCGAGAGTAACAGAGTTACTACAAACATATGATGACGAAGCATTATCTTATGTCGATGACATATACCTAACAGATGATGACTTGGATACTCACTTGAAGAGAGTGAACACCATAATACTTGGGTTCGCAGCAGAGGGTTACAAATTCAACTTTAAAAAATCTAGCATTGCCCATCTAACAGTCCTGTTCTTAGGATACGAATTATCAAGTGAAGGCAAAAGCCTGGCTGACAATTTCCTAGAGAAATGTGCCGTACTCCAAGCACCTAGAACACTAAAAAACCTACAGTCAATTCTAGGCTTCCTAAATTTCGGAAGAACATACATTGCAAATTACGCAGAAAGGGTCAAACCCCTTTATGATCTAATAAAACCAGATTTTAAAAGAACCAATTGGACTCAAATACACACAGAAATGTTGAGATCCTTACAAACAGACATGTTAATTAAAACAAAATTAGAAACACGTGATAACACACGCAATCTTGTGATTCGAGTCATCCCAGGAAGATGCGGATTCACATACCTGACCTCTAATGAGGGAGAAAAGGTACCAATTGCATTCAAATCACACTTGTACACAGAAGCTGAAAAGAAATTCAGCATTAAAGAAAACATTGTTCATGCAGTTCAAACCGTAATAGCTAGAGAAAAAGATCAAGCGGACGGTAGACACATCACAGTCAGAACAGCGGAATCAGCCTTTGAGGCATTAACAACACCGTGTAATTTACCAACAACAACATTGAATCCGGAATGGATACAATGGGTGAATTCAATTACAACGGACAAAGTATACTACTACTTTGATCCAGAACTAAAGGAATTGAAAAATCTAGAATATGAAAGAACATTCCCTCTGCCTATCGACATTCTGCCCTTACGACAATACGCTTGTGTAATCTATACAGACGGACATGCTCAACCCTCCGTTTGGGGAGAACAAGCATACAACCCAACATGTGAGATTACAAAAGAAGTGTGTCGCGGAGGTAAACTAAGACCTCTATTAACAAAAACACACTCAGTAGAAACTAATTCAGAACAACAGACTGAAATAATGGCATTGAAAATGGCGCTAGATAATGCGGATCGCGAATTCCCGACACTCATAGTGTCCGATTCATATTACTGCGTCAAATCATATAACAACGATTTGCAGACATGGATTCAAAACGGTTACAAAGATGACACAGATGCAACAATAAAGCAGAAACTGCTTTGGGAACAAATAGCTCTTTTACAAAAAGAACTACCAAAGACTCACGTGACACACTCACTGAGTCATCAACGTGATGGCGTTCACGTTGCAGGGAATTCATTGGCTGATGAGGCCGCGAAGGCAGCTGTGCAAACGGCTTCCGTAGCTGCCATCACACGGTCAAAAACAAAAATAGACAGCGAAATATTACAGGCTGTCAGCGCTACAGAAAAGGATTCGATAGAAACACTCCCGAAAGGCTTTCCAGTAAAATACTCATACATAATCGATGCAAACTCCGTCCCTTTTGCTCGAATCCCTGGAGTGGGGGATAGAGTGATTCCAAACATGGACAGGAGAACCTTGTTAATAGCAGACGCACATATGGGCGAGGGTCTCAGACACCTCAAACTAAAAGATTCTCTGGAAGAATTACAATCAAGGTACTGGTGGCCAGGCATGAGCCTGCATCATACCATGTTTGTAAAGAACTGCCCAAACTGTAACAGAAATCGCAGTGGTGAGAGAAACGGTGTAATACCGTGTCGTTTCACTCCAGAAAAAATCAACAGTAAAAAGCAAAGCGTCCGATTAACATATACAGGCTAGTTTCCACTTATAATGTAGATCACCAGCACTCGGCTGACGTCTGGACTGTTATACAAAGATTTGCGAGTCTAAATGGCATATACGCTAGAAGCATGCTACGTTTGACCATTGTTTTCACTCTAGCCCTCCAGCCTGAGGGGAAACATGGCCAAATGAGCATAGCACAGCGGGACTCTTCTCACTTCCTTCCTGAGGGATACGGGATGGTGTAAAGAAAAAACCAAGGCATAAAGCTATCTATAACAGAAAGGATATTAGGTTCGGGGGCTGGGTGGGTCAAACATCTAATAAGTGTCCAACTTAGTCTAAATAACCTGCCAAGAAATTCTCTGAAGGGATTCAGTCCGTACGAATTATTATTTGGAACTAGGATGTTAGTCTTAGACCTCGACAGTCAGACTTCAGTGGTGAAGGAAAAATGCTTTGATATCAAAGATCGTTTGGCTATTTTGCAGGACTTAAACGAAACAAGAAAAGACCTGAGCAACATAAAGTTGAAACAGCAGCCAACAACCACTGAAGAACCACCACCTGTCCCAGCAAGACCTGTCTGGATTCCAAAAGTCGGGGATCTAGTCAGAGAAAAGATCGCGGTAAAGAAGGAATTTGGGCCTTCTTACAGAAAAGCAGTTCCTGTCTTGTCTATCAACGGGACAAGATCAGTTGTACTACCGCCGCTTGCTGGTAAAAAGGAGAACCGAGTTGTATCCATCGACCTGGTAAAACCACAATCATGTGGCCGATAACAAATAGTAGGCCAAGTGGACTCCCGAAAAGTAGTAGAACACCAAGATTTGCTACAAACACAGAGGTTCAATCTAAGAGGCTAATCACATTCGAAACGCCTACAGAACTACAACAAGGACTATGCAACAATGCAATGGAACTTAGACCTCTGAAAACCCAAATAAAAACATTTAGCAGAGACACACCAATCTATAATGAAGTAACAAACGACTATGCAAGAAACAGTAATCCTGAAGCAATTGGAACAATTGACAGAACTGCATCCGGCTACTTCATAAACTTCGATGATTCCTCTGAAGGCTTCACTGAATCAAAAACACAGCCATCAACAAAAACCTTTAAAGATAAAGTTAAAGTACTTTTGAAACAACTGAAAGAAACATATCTGATTTCTCCATGGATTGAATTTTGGGTGGGTTTTGGTGCATTTATCCTCATACTTTGGCTCATCATGGTACTAACTTTGGGACGCTTCATTGAGGGAAAATATGCTAAAATGGACACAGCAAGTCAGAAAATCAACTTGATCCTCAAACCACACACATCTTCACACGTCGAGAAAAGAGAACTTTCTTCAGTCAACTTCACAGCCAATCCTATACCGGGTGGGGTAGCATGGGACAACACTGACTACGAAATTTATGGTCCGGTTGAAATCCTGAAATATCCACACCAAATTAAGATCTCGTTGAGTGACTTTGTAAAACCAAGCTCATTTGCTGATGATTGGGACTTTGAAAGTATAAATAATATGATGTCTGACTTAGTGATGTCTGCTAAATTTACCAAACATGATTATTTGCAGGGTTCGACAAATTATGATAGTATGTACTGTTATAACCACTATGGTAACCATTTTCTACATAGATCTGCACAACCTAGAAATGTTTTAAATTATAATCAATGGGAACATTGTGCAACCCCTCCAAAAGGAAGCTCAAGAACCGTTTATGACAAATATTCATACTTTTCAGGTTTTAACACAAGTAATGCTGAAACATTTTATTTCAAATTGTCAAATAAGACAGGGACAAAGACCATGATAACAAACACAAAATTGATATATTCAGACTCATTCTTTGAACAAATGAATACTTTTGGTTTTGATTATTGGGACAAAAACGTTGAAGTAAAGAGTGTTTGGGGTACAAAAGAATGGCAAGTACAGGGCATAGAATCTTTGTTTAGAGCCTGCATGATCCCAGAACAAATTATATTTTTAAATGACACTGTTCAACAAACTACCTGTCTTGGCCTAGCCAAAATCAAAGACTTAAATAAACCGTCTATTCCAAAACCAACAATGAACAGCAATAGCTCTACAGATGAAGAGATAGACGTAAATTATGTATTAAACCAAAACAGAACACATCCTGATTGGAAAAAGTGGTTGATCTGGCCCACAGATACTAATAACTGTCAAGACAGATTCCTGAACAAAACACAGGGGTTCAAAATGACCAGGCCAGACCCTAGATATTCCCAAAGACAACACCCAGGAATAATAACCACCTACTGTGTGGGCAAATTATGCCTTCAATGGCTACAAACTTCCACACTGGCAGAAATTAAGCAACACCTAACTTTACTTACTGATGGTGCTGACTTGCGTGATTTCATTATGGGACCGCGCAAACAGCGTCAGAAACGTTTCATAGCAGCCTCTGTATATGCAGCATACAACGAGGCCTGGAAGGTGACTCAAATTGAGACAGCAGAAAGAATACGGGAAATTGACCGTATTAATTTGGAAAAATCACTTTCTGTAGTGGACAATGGGTTAATGACTCTGTCCTCCAGAATTTTTTCTCTGGACAGCATTGTGTCTTCAGCAATCGACATAATATCGCAAGACTTACTGTTGTTACAACACGGTCAGTCTCAATTGCGTTCAATTGTACAGCTTGGCTGGACGTTACAAAATCTTCGTTCAGGCTATGTGCCTTGGCGTTTAATCAACACAACGTCACTATTCAATATCTTTAACCTTACTGATAAACAAATCAGTATGGCACAAAAGGGTGCTGATTATACAATCCTGAGCATTGAGAAACTCGAGAGATTACCAGTGACAATGTCAGAACGACCTGTCAGTGAATGGATAATACATGGGATAATTAATATTCCAATATCTACCTTCAGGTTTCAATACTGCCAAAAATATATACAGGCTGGCATGTACGAAAAATTGGGAAAAGGGTACATTAAAACAACATGGAACTTGCCCTATTCACATGCATGTGTCAGTAATAAAGGACAGAAAGTGTTTCTTAGTGGCAATAATTGTGCGATGTCACTGAGCGGTACACTTCTGTGTAACGGAATTAGTTTGCATGGAGCCTGTGAAGGGAACTCAAATAACCTTTCATGTCACCAGCTAGGCGCACCTGCAACAAAGATAGAACCATTCTTTCAAAGACTCTATAATGGGAGTTACGTTCTAATTGTGGACCTTCAGATGCTGTAGTCTTATGCCCGGGACTCCTTATCTCGTAACTACGACTGCGAAGGTCAAGTGCTGTGGACGCTTATTGTTCCCCAGCTCCCTTCCAGACAGGGAGGCAAGGGCATGGCCCAACTTGAAAATTACTTCTATTCGAATAGATACTTTAAGCAGAATGAAAACAGTGCTTCTTCAGACGCCGACCAGGCTCACGTCATCAAAAGAAACGTATGATCTCCTAGTCGCAAGGACGACTGCAGAGATTCACTCATTGTTATCAACTAATTCCCCCATACATTTCGCAGAAATCCTGAATGAAATCTTAAATATTTCTGATACCAGTGGAGTCTCAAAAGTATTTAAGACAGTATTTTCGATGGCATTAACACCATTCAAAGCCATACTGGGTATTTTTCCAGATTTCGTCCATTCGATTTTTGGCGGACTTCCCCTCATTTTGGGACTATTTGCAGGAATCCTATTCCTAGTCCTCATATTTCGTTATGGCAAACCATGTCACAGACAAAACACCTGCGACAAGGGAAGAAACAATCCTAGCCATTGGATACCGGGACCGGATATCAAAAATCCTGGGACTATCCCGGCTTAGAGACCTGAACATGACTTGGTTTCTTTCATTTCGACCAATGTGGCAACGATGTGTTTTACCTGTATTAAGGTGCTTGCTATGCGGAGAAGAATGCGTGTTAGACACCTGTCTGACGCTACAATCAGATGCGCCAATGGATGCAGAAACATTGTTGAGTCCAATAAAGGCTCATGCTTTGTGCTGCCCTCAACGGCTACCAATCCTGATGACGGCATTCGTGGAAGCTTCACCACTACGATTAAGGGGTAGTGAAGTTCAAGATGAAAGCAGCATTGATCAGGTACGACCTTCTGTCAACAATTCTAATGAAAACGTCAATGGAGACAATCATGCGCACGAATGCATGGTTACATCCTTTTCCGAGTTAGTGGAACTCTCCCAGGAAGCTGTTGACAGCTTTTTCGACAGTCTAAATGATATGATGTTCTCACCAGAGCAGAAATAGAGACTTTTGAGCAAGCTCGCACACGGCGTTCCCTGAATTTGGCCTTCAGCTACAATAGCAAAATACCATGAACAATTTTCCCTCCAGTTCACGGACAGCAATTTTTTTTCAGCAGCCCCAAAATATTTTTACGAATTTTTCGGGACACTTATTTTCTGCTTAAAGTAAGAACTATTCTTAGAGAACTAAAATTTCTATTTTTAGATACTTTATAGACATTAGCTGCCCGCTGGTATGTTCATAATTATTTTATTCTGTGATGGAATGGTCTCGAACCTTTTTTCTGTATTAAGAGCCATTTCATGTGTAAATTCTCGTATACAAATTAGTGATAATGTATAGATATGCGTGATTACTTTAGCATTATTCTACAGCTTGAGTGCATATATTACATGTGACTGTTTTTCCGTATATTTGATAATTTCAAAATGCATTTATGTATTTTGGGGTGGTAAGGTATACACGATACTCTACAGTATGTTTTACTATGCATAGATTCGTAAATATGTCCATAGTTAGCGTGGAGTGGGTGTGATGTATTCCTATAGGTTCTGTATCGATCCCCCTATTCCTGACCCTATTCTGGTTAACAAGTTAACTAGCAGCCATCCCGTGATGCAGAAAGCCCCCATGATGCAGGAACCGTTATCTGATTAAGCCACACTACGGCACAGGAATGTGTTATCTGATTAGGTCATAACGCTTGCCATCTAATTAGACAAGCGATATTCCTCCAGCCCCTGATAAGGCATACGGAGTTCTCAAAACAAATCAAACCTATGACAGACCTGGGAAAAACCCTGCGGCCATTGTTTTGATTTCACCGAGAACTTCAGCAAAAGAATGTGCTAACGACCAGGTCGTATGACATCCTTATTGACGTATCTATGTCCATCCTTACGTCAATCTCGGCACCTTAAAGGTATAAATATTACCGATATTGCCCTATGCAAACACACGCGGTGGTGACGAGATCGGAGCAGCCAGACTTGCCGAAGCCCAGAGCAGAGCAGACCCCGCTGGCGCAGCCCCGCCTTCCTGACGTGCTGAGAACGAGACGCTGCTTTCTCCTGCCGAGAAATCCAGCTCCGGCGCTTCCGGGTAGCCCTCGCAGGCAGCCTGGAATATCGAGACCAGAGACGAGAGATACCATCCCTCATTCATCCTAGACTCCAGGTACAGAACTGAATAACCCCTCACAGAGAATTCTTGAGTCAGTCACTTGGCAAAACAAACTTAACTTAAACTGCTACTTTCTACTCCCGCCCACGTATTAGGCTTAGGTCAGGTACATCTGGGGTAGGCGTAGTTAGAAACACCAGTTCAGTACGATTAGTCAAATGTATATGTGTATGTATCTATTTTATCCATTTTAAACCATCATATGGCTTAGAAACCATATCAATGTTTTTACAGTATTATTTTATACTTCTGCTTTTAATGTATGCACTTTACTTAACCATAAGTATTGCAATAATATCGATCCATTTCTCTTGTATGAGAAAAGAGACTGATCAATAAATAACATCTTTTATTGAACACGGCAGTCTCTTCCTTTTCTCTACAATCTGGTGAGACTAAGAATGCACGTACTGACTGAGTAAAATAAGTCGTCTTTTGTTTTCACACGACTCTAGAGATACACTCTTGATTAGGGGAGAGCAAAGTTGTCATGTTCTATGGTTGTCAGAAACTAAATCCCTTCTTGTCTATCCAGGGAGGTTCAACTCCTCCTTGCCTATTCGAGAAAGTTTCTAGTGAACTCTGAGCTAGCTGGCAAACCCAAAACTTTAAGTCTAATATCGACAATAGAAGACCTAGTTAACGTCTGGTCTAGGCCTATACTATTGAAGGTATTATTCCAATGCGCAGAGCCTATTGGGATAATAGGAACTACACTACAAGCCAAGGAAGGGTCTAAGGAGGAGGAGGTGGAATTGTCTCGTCGCCCAAAAGTGCCAAAAACGATAGAAAATTGGACGGCGGCATTCCTTATTTATGCCAGTGTGTATTCCGAGCGTTACCCTGAAAGGGCGGTTTCGCTGTTTAAATATGTTGACGTTATTAGAAGGGCGCATTTGCAGGCGGGCGGGTATGCGTGGTTGAATTACGACGAAGAGTTTCGGGCGAAGATGAGTTTATTTGAAGATAAACCCTGGGGTGAAGTGGATCAAGAGTTGTGGTTACAGTGGTTGTCGGGTCATTCGTCATCTAACACAATTCATACGGCAAGTGGGTTGCCAATACCTTATCGGCCCTTTTCCCAGCGTCCCGCCACAATGGGGGCGGGTGGTTTTGGAAGGGGTCAGTTGTCCACAACAGGAGCGTGTTGGGGCTTCAACAGAGGTTCCTGCGCGCGTCAGTACTGTAAATTTAAGCATGAGTGTGCACAGTGTGGGGGCAGACATGCAGTATTTCAGTGCTTTCCCAACCAGCAATTCGGAGATCAAGGGAGAGGTCAGAGGGGAAGGGGAGCTTTTCCACCCCTTATTCCAAAAGGCGCCTACTCCAATTAGATTACAAGCAATGTTAAGTTACCTGGAGAATTACACGGACAGGGAGGCGGCAGCTAAGTTGTTTTGGGGTTTTCGGCTGGGTTTTAGAATTGGCTACCAAGGTCCCAGAGTTTTGCGCTGGGCAGATAACCTCAGATCCACAAAGGAACGGCCTATGGTGGTGCGGATGAAGCTGCAGAAAGAATTGGATTTAGGCAGAATAGTTGGGCCTTTTGTGAGCTGCCCCTTGCCAAATTTGATAGTGTCACCCCTTGGAGTGATTCCCAAGAAAGCGCAAGGTGAGTTTCGATTAATTCATCATTTGTCTTGGCCGGAAGGGCAGTCTATAAATGACTTTATTTCCACTACTGATTCAGCGGTATCGTATTCGTCTGTGGATGACGCTCTGCAGATGGTGCGTAAGATTGGGGTGGGAGCTGATCTTGCGAAATGCGATATTGAAGCAGCTTTCCGCCTTTTACCTATACATCCAGTGGATTTCGAGTTGCTGGGTATGTATTTTGAAGGAGAGTACTATGTAGACAGGGTTTTACCCATGGGTTGTGCTATTTCTTGCTCCTTGTTCGAAACTTTTAGTACATTTTTTGAATGGTGTGTTATACGGCGATCTGAACATGCGGAGGTATGTCATTACTTAGACGATTTTTTGTTTGTAGGAAAAGCTGGTACGGACCAATGTGCGAAAGTTTTGGCATGCTTCCAAGATATGGCCAATGAATTTGGTGTGCCTTTGGCGAAGGACAAGACGGAAGGTCCAACAAAAGCATTGACCTTTTTGGGTATAGAAATCGATACCACGGCAATGGTGGCCCGTTTGCCGTTGGCCAAAGTACAGGAGATCAGGGTTTTCCTTCAAGAAGTATTGGGAGCCAAAAATGTGCAGCTGAGGCAGGTCCAGAGGCTTCTGGGGTACTTGACTTTCGCATGCAGAGTGGTCAGGGCAGGTAGGACATTTTGTAGGCGGCTTGGTTTTGCAATGGCAGGGGCATTTTTGCCCCATCATCACATAAGATTGACATCAAAAATTAAGGAAGACTTGAGGATATGGTTGAGATTTTTGGAAGATTTCAATGGCATATCTGTTAATTTTGTGGCTGAGAACACGGTATGGACAATACAAATTTTTTCGGATGCGGCTGGAGCTATGGGCTTCGGAGTATTCTGGGAAGGAAGATGGTGTGCGGAGCGGTGGCCGCCACTCTGGTTGCAGCAAAGACGTAGCATCGCTTTTCTAGAATTCTTCCCACTTTTGGTGGCACTGCAGGTTTGGGGAGAGGAATTCAGAGACCGCTGCGTGTTATTTCATATAGATAACATGGCAGTGGTGAGCCTGGTTAATGGTCAGAGGGCTAAGGATGTACGGGTGCTACAGTTGTTAAGGGAGTTCATGTTGAGGGTGCTGCAGTTAAATATTGTTTTTAGAGCTCAACACATTCCTGGAGTTAACAACACTATTGCCGACGCTTTATCTCGTTGTCAGTGGCAAAGGTTTCGGGAATTGGCACCGGGAGCAGACAGATGCAAGACACCGATCCCTGCGAACATGTGGGACCTGGGGAACTGAGAATGGCAGAATTGGTTGAACAGTCATTAGCGGGCTCTACTTGACGCAGTTATCAGCTGGCATGGTCTGGGTTTTTAGGCTATGCTTCACAGCGCGGCATGAACGGTACAGCGGTGCAAAATGAACAGTTTATGTGGGAGTTTGTTTTATATTTGATTGACAAAGGTTTATCGCACTCGACAATTACAGGCAAGTTGGCGGGTATTTCTTTTTACAGCCAATTGTTTTTGGGGTCTGAGGTCCGGATGGGCTTCCGTTTGCAAAAAATGTTAAAGGGTTTTGCGGAAGAAGGACTCGGCATGTGAAAAAATTGAGAGACCCCATTACTTTTGCTTTATTACAAAAACTGTTGGGTGTTCTGCCCGGCTGTTGTTATAATGAATGGGAATGGTTGCGTTTCAAGTTATGTATGGTTTGGTTGTTTTTTGGTGCATTTCGGATATCGGAGTTACTTGGGTTGCGAAATCAGGTGGGGATACAGTCATCAGACATTGAAGTCTTGGGAAAGGGATTGTTGCAGATTAAATTGAGGCAGTCAAAGACAGACCAGAGAGGGCGTGGGATGGTGGTGAGGCTCGGAAGGAGTGGGGTTGGGGATTGTTGCCCGGTGGGGGAATGGGAATCATTTTTTCAGTCACCAGTATTTCAAAAAGGTGTAATATTTTGCCATAAGGATAACACACAGTTGAATTGTTTCCAATTTTTAGCTGTTTTGAGAAAGGCATTGGCATTGGTGGGAGAAAATCCAAAAAGTTTTGGGACGCACTCTTTTAGGATTGGTGCGGCTACCGAAGCAGCCAGGCTGGGTTGGAGGAAAGAGGAATTGCAGCAAATAGGGAGATGGAAATCGGATTGTTGTTTTCAATATGTCAGATTGTAACTGTGTTTTTAAAAAAAAAAAAAAAAAAAAAAAGGGGGGGTTTTCTGTTGGTATTAATACGAGTTTTTCCATCACAGGTCGAGTGGCGAATTTTCCTTGGAAAAAGAGGACCTGGATTGTTGGTCACTCAATAATAAAATGGGCAGCGAACTTTGCTGAACAGCAGCTGTGTGGGAGAGGTCTTGGTTTGTACAGTAATGACCATGAGGTGATTTGGAAGGGTTTAGGGGGGATGAAATGGAGGGAACTCTTTCCTGTTTTAACAAAATTGGCCGCGGCATGGGGTACTCCTGATTTATTGATACTGCACTTGGGGGAAAACGACCTGGTGGAATTGTCTGGATTGGCTTTAATCAAGCAAATGAAACTGGACTTGGCAGTGATAAAGGACAAATGGGTGGGGACGCGGGTAGTATGGACAGAATTTTTATACAGGAGTCAATGGAAAGGTGCCAGGGTACATGCGGCTGTGGAAAGAGCTCGCCGCAAAGTTAATAGGGCTTTGAAACCATTCTGTATGGCAATGGGCATCACGGTAATTGCACATGAGCATTTGAACAACGAAATGCTGCATTTACTGAGGAGTGATGGAGTTCACCTTTCGCCGATGGGTCAGTCATATTACTTAATGGAACTAAGAGACACGCTGGCTAATCTGTGGTGTGTTGACCTTTGGTGCTCACCAAGCAAAATCATATCAGCTGAACAATAAAAAAAAAAAAAGGGCACTGTTTTCCTTCAGCGAGAAATACACAAGTATTGAGTGGTCCTTTTAGGAATGGGGGTCTGGGTGGGGCAGGAAAACTCAGAGGGTTTTCCTGGGTGGCGTGTTTGAAGGGGTTAGGATAATCTAGAGCGGATTCATCCTTTCTCTAAGGGGGAGGGCTTGGGAGGGTAGGCGGGGGAAGAAAAAGAAAGAAGGAAAACATACTGATGGTATGAAAACAAGTTATGGTTTGTTTGGAAAAATAAAGCATTGGGGAAAAAGTTATGTATTGGAAAGTTTAATGTTGCGGTTCTGTCTTTGGCTGTCCTGGTAATAAAGGTGACCTTTTATGCTATATTCAGAGTTGTGTGAGAGTCCTTATTTGCGCGAAGGAAGGCGCGTAACATTAACTTAAAAAAGCGCCATGTCTCGGATTTAGGCAAAGGACAAAACTGACTTGCGTCCCGGCGACTGACCGCAGGGTAACCTACTGCTTGCACATCCATGGCCTGAATGTTACTGCAGTTCAGAACCGGAAGTGTTTACTAAGGCTGCCCGGGCTTGGCAGGGATCGCAGCAGGACTCGTAATTAAAGGGAAACGAACCCTTAACAAGTAAACAGTGCGCTGCTCCGTATCTCCTCTTAGATGACAATATATTTATTAGACGTGACCAAAAAATGTGTCACAGTTCTTAAGTCAGTTTATAATGCATAGTCAGCTGTGCCTATGTATGATTATTAACAAGGTAAATCGAATTTGCAAGGCATACACGAGAGCATGGGATCTCTCTTTTTTTATGCGAAAAAACTTTATTGAAAGGATCCTGGTAGCTGTCAACTACAAGTCGGTAAAAGCCCTCCCGATCCCCTAAGAATTCCCGAGGGTAGTACTGAGTGAAAAGATGCAAGACAGCCTGTTGTAATCTATTAGCAATTATTTTTGTGTAGATTTTAAAGTCCACATTCTGTAAAGAAAGCAGCCTGAATGGGCTGCAAGTATCAGGATCCTTCTCTTTCTATAAATAACCACTTCGGCGCTCATGACGAGCTCAGCTCGTCATGAGTTGTGCCGTTGCACGCTGATGACGAGCTGACCTCGTCATGTAACGCGGCTTTTTCAAAAACGCAGCGCGCAGCGGGAAAACCTGGACTCATGCTGCAATGATCGGCGGGATGACTGCTTCCTTCTCTGCAATAGTCTTATGGATCCTAGACATAAGGTGTATCATTACTCTGTTACAATGCCCTATTGAAGGCCGATATATAGGTGGGAGCTTTGGAAAGATCAAAGCTTCTAATGGCTGTTATTTCTTTTTCTGGTGAGATTGCAGCTTCTAGGGACTCTCAATGGTTTGCAATTAGTTTAACCCCATACGTAACATTTAACAGAGTGATCCTCAACCAGATCTGCTGTATATAGAGACTCGTAGGTTGGGGTAAATACTGTTTTCCACTCTCACCCATATTTAGAACCATGCCAGCTTTTAACCGGTTGGCTGACACCCCTCCCCATTTTGTCTGTCTGCCATTGGTTGACACTGGGCAGGGGGACAGGGGTATAAAGGCCCCTCTGGTGCTTCGTACCAGTGGCATTCCTTACATTCATTTTTACCTCGGGCTGCCCGGGAAGAGCTTCAAGAGCAGCCGGAGTCTTTTTTTTCCCCCTTCTTTCCTTACCATAATAAAGATTAGTGTGCTGGGCGCTCTGATATCATTACAGGGAAGTGAAAGTAAAACAAGCTGATGGTCTTGTATTTCACTGCATCAGTGCTCAGGGGGGATATTTCAGCCCCCTGAGCACACATTGTTTTGGGAGAGGTATTGTTGGAAAGGGAAGACTCTCCCCTTCCCAATGGTATCTCTGCCTAGTGGATGCCTGCTTTAGGATTGCCACAGGAGAGCTCTTTTCCCCAAACCTGGTAGGCTGGCTAGGAGTTTAAACTATTGATACCATTTCCTGCATGAATCCGAATTTGAATTAGTTTTCATTTCTGCTTTTAAAGTCGTGTTTTTCAACTTACTAATAATTCGAACCTGGTTGGTTAAATCCTATAATCGCTTTTAGTTTACTTGGTCCCTGTAGAACGGGGGGTGGGGAGGGGGGCGTGTTATCTCCTCCTAAGAGCACTGTACGGCTCACGGGGACTGTAGCAGCCATCTTGAGGGTGCTGCTTCCATCTTGGTGTTCGTGCTCTAGTTTCCACTCTATGGCACTCATAAAAAGGCCAGGGAGTGGGCGCGCAGCCCATATGCGCCTGTCCACGGCCTTCTGGGGCCAGGGGCCACAACCCCTGTTCCGTCCACACTGAATAGACCGATCTACTCAGCTCAAGAATTGTTGGCACTACCACAGGTACCTCTCCTCATTTGCAACGTATTTTTAGAATTGGGGTGGGCCCTTTTGTTTGCCATTTCAGCCTCATCTCCCTCAGTAGGCAAAACGAACATTTAAGAAGAAATCAAAGTACCGAAAATGGTTCTAATGGTCTACATCATCCACCCTCAGACTTCCCTGAGTTTGTATTTTTCAAAATCATCTGTCGCTCCCTCCCCAAACATCAAGCTAATATCCTGGATTTCCTAATAGACAGGAAACCGCATGTGGTTTTTAACAGAGACATGGCTGCATGAAGGCTCGGGCCCTGATGTAGCAGCCGCCCTCCCACCCAATTATTCTATGATTTGAAAAGACAAGCAACATAAAACCATCTGACCAAAATGCTCCTTAACCACAAGCGGGTAGCAGGGGCCATTTTAAGAGATCAGCAACTTTCTGTCACCAAACCGGTGGCACTGGCTCTTGTGGTATATGAGGGCAAAGCTTTACCATCGGCCATCTATGGGTCGGAACTTTGGGGATTCGAGGACACCTCTGATCTAGCCAAATCTGAAAACAAGTTCTATAGAGGTCTGGTTGCTCTCCCACCCTCCACGCCTCTGATACCACTTCACCAGGATATGGGGAAACGGTCCATCAAAGACATCGTACGGCTTCGTCCTTTACTATTCTGGACGCGCCTAACAAGCACTTCACTTATGGCCGATTTAGGGGTGTTTAATCTACGATTGTGCTATTCTAATCCCTCTCACATAGCGGGCCATTTATTGGACCCCTTCTTTTCCAATCTGTCTGACTTTAGTAGTCTCCCTTCCCCTCCCCTACCCTGGTATGATCACTTCGTGGTGCTGTTTACACTGAAATGGCTTCCTGCCATACTTCGCCTTTTACAGCACCGGAATGAAAATCGAGGTGTTGGCTAGGCTTGATGTTACAACTTTCAATAAGATTCAGATCAATATTAGACCTAATCTCAAACTAATTTCCATAAACCATCATGAGTTTATTCATAACTGGCTTTTGGAAGCAATAGATATATGCCTCCCTCTCTCAACTAAACATTCCATCAAACAACTGCCTCCAGCTCCCTGGTTTACGGATAGGTTAAAAAGTGAAAAATCCAGGTGTAAAGCGCTGAAAAGGCGTTGCAGGAAATACTACAATGAAGACACAAAAATATATCATAGCTTATGCAAAACGGCCCATGCAGATTTTATCTCACAAAGAATCTTACAGTCACAAAATTAAACTAAAACTCTTTTTAAAGTAGTAAAAGAACTTTCCGGCACCGGAAATCTGACAAGGTCTCCTGTCATTGCACAGAATTTGCTCTCTTCTTCATTGACAAAATTGGAAACATACACATGGGGTTACAAAGAAAAAACAAACCTGATACTAAGAAGTAGCAGAATCACTCCAAGCTAGAGAGACCCCTGCTATATCTGATTTCATAAGCAATCCTAGTTCTTCTTTCAAACTGGCCACCTGGGCCCCCATGGACTCCACCTCCTTTAATCACCTCCTTTCGAACACAAAATCTGGCTCTCCACTTGATCTCCTACCTCCACCTTTTTTAGGGAATCTGGATCCCTCCATTCTAATAATGGAGCTTTTAAATGCCTCCTTAAAAGACGGGATAGATCCACATAGATGGAAACAAGTTATGATCCTCCCCCTCCTTAAGAAAGCCAATTCTGATCTCTCCGTCCCATCTAACTTTCACCCTATATCGCTGCTTCTGATTTTCTAAAAATGTTTGGAGAAGCATGTCAATTGGCAGTTGAACTTCTTACTGGAAATCCAGAACTTTCTTCACACCTCTCAATCAGGTATTAGAACTGGTTTCTCTACAGAATCCACACTGTTGGGGGTGACTGAAATGTTAAGGCATCGCCTAGATGAAGGCGAAACTGCGATCTTAGTGCGGCTTTTGACACAGTATCCCATCATATCCTGGAGAAAGTCTTACAGTCACTAGGCTTAGATGGAATGGCTTTAGAATGGTTTTGCTCCTTCCTTAAGAATCGAACCTTCCAGGTCTGCTCAACAACGGCCTGCTCTAATTCTCATGCATCCCTTTATGGTATTCCACAGGGTTCAGTGTTGAGGCCGCTGCTATTCAATATATACGTCCGCCCCTTTAGTGGAGGTTGTTGAAAAAGCTGGATTGTCTCATTTTTCCTATGCTGACGACAGGCAGATTATATTTTCTCTCTCGTCACAAGGACATAGCCCTCTGACCTTAACCTAGGACTGAGCAAAGTTGCTTCATGGATGCAAAATAACCTGATCAAATTAAATGGCGACAAGACAGAAGTTATGATCTTAGGCAAAAGACATGACCTCTGGGGACCACAACACTGGCCCCCCGAATTAGGTCCTCTTCCCACCTGGGTTTCATTATTGATGAACATCTATAGATGAAACAGCAAGTGGCCAAGATCTCTTCCACCTGTTTTGCAGTCTTGCGATGGTTAAAGAAGATCCTATGCCTGATTCCTCTCTCAGCCGAGAGAACTGTGGTCCGGGCTCTTGTTATTTCAAGACTGGACTACTGTTATGCCCTCTATCTGGGAGCAGATAAGTCGATCATCCAGAGGCTGCAGCTGGTGCAGAACGCAGCAGCGAGACTGCTTTTCGACTGCCTACGTTTTTCTTCTGTGTCAGGGTGTCTATAAGATTTACACTGGTTAACGGTGTCGAATTGTGTAAAATTTTAGGCGCGGTGTTATAGGTTTAGAATTAAAACGGGTTTGGCCCCAAAATATCTGCAGGATTTGATGCAGCGTCACATTCCGCCTCACCTCTTGCGCTCTGCTCAGCAAATTCATTTAATTGTTCCTAAAATCAGAAGGGCCCATATGAGAGGCCGGTCATTGGCCTATCTACATTATGGAATTCCTTACTAGCCTCCTTGTGAGCTCAGACCTCTCTGCTCGCCTTTCGCAAGGGTCTAAAAACCTGGTTGTTCTTAAATTTGTTTTCTTCATTTTTTTTGGGGGGGGGGGGGAAATATCTTTGTTCATTTTATGCCAAAAAACAAGATACAGCTGTACATACGGCATAGTAAAGTACATATTGTATAACATCTACATTTGCATTATTGTGCTCCCTAGGTGTGGGGGAGGGCGAATTGGGGGAGTGGCCTCTTGGGCAAGGATTTCCACACCCCCCCTTCAGGAGACGGATGGTGGTAATTGCCCCCAATATGCCCCATGGGGCAGTAAGCCGACTAGACAGGGAATTATTTTTTCTAAAACGAAATGGACATGGGGGCTGCCCAGAATGTGCATGGCTGGACCGCTACCCAAAAAAAGTGTGATATGTTTTCTGCCCTTTTCTCACCCGTGGGGCAGATGGGGGTTATTACTCCAATCTTCCCCTCCAGAGAAGGTAGGGACAGCAGGGAATATAAAAAAAATGTAAGTACAAGAGTGTGGGGTGCCCACTATGGGCATGGCCATGCCCCCACCCCAAATAAATGTGGGGACAGTCTTTCTTCACTTTCTGGAGGGCAGATGGGGCTGATTACCCCAATCTGCCCCCCAGAGGGACACAAAGCCCATTAGACAACAGGGATCATATTTTTTAATAAAACAAAATACAGGGGTTGGGCTGCCCACCATAGGCGTGGCCATGCCCCCAACTCAAGCAAAGACAGTCTTTCTGTCCCCCTACTTGGGGGTCATTACCCTCAATCTACTTCTTGGGGGGAGGGAGGGGCAGAAAGCCCACTAGACACCAGGGAATTAAAAAAGAAGTAGGGATGGGGGCTGCTCACCATGGGCATTACCATGCCCCACCCTATAAAAAAGGAAGTATCTCTGCACCCCTGGGGCAGATGGGGGTGATCCCGTCCAATTTGCCCCGAGAGGGGCAGATTGCCCACTAGGCTTTTTAAAATGGAACCAAAACAAACAAAACGACCAGGTTGGGCAAAGGGTTGACCCCAGATTTGCCTGTGGGGGGTAGAAAGCCCACTAGACACTGGCAAACGGTAGGGGTGTGGGTGTAGCACTCTGACATTAGGCCTTACTCCCACCCTATTTTGGCCTCCCTGGAGTTCAGAGAGGGGATTTGTCCCCAATTTGCCCTGGGGCGGGGGAGGGGGGGGAGGGGGCAGAAAGCCCACCACTGAATGACATGACTTATTAATTTTTTTTTAAAATAAACCCTCAACCCTAAAGCCTCAACTGTCTTTCTGTTCGCTTGTAGACTAAAGCATCCCATCCAAGCAGCAAGCGAGAGGACATTTGATTCTTTTGGGTGTTGTTGTTACAAATGGGCCAGGAGAGTGTGGCTAAATCCCAATATCGTCCCACTTGCTATTGTGAATGCACTTTTTGGGCTTTGGTGGGCCGTCACCTAGAGAAAACTACCAGACTCAAACATTTCGGAAATTTGACATCGAGGCGAGTACAGGGTGTTATGCCTTGCGTGGATCCCATGACGTTTTCTTACCCACAATGCTCTGCATGCCTCAAACTCTGCCTAAAAACCTTACTTTCTGTGATTTATACTCCTGGAATACACAAGGATTCACAAAATTCCTACTGTGCATCGTTCCCCCACTTTTCAATGGAAGTCCCACAGTGGACCACCCATTGACCTTGGTTTGATCAGTTTCTGTCGTGGGCACTAGGCCCAGGCAGCGTTTTTATGTGGACAAATCAGGAAATGCTGGGTGGTAGGAAATTTATGAATTCCTTCTAAATCTGGAAGTTTCCATCACAGATATGTACAGAAAATGCTTGATTTTAGCCAAAGTTAGTGTTGGAGGAGGTGATGTGGTGCAGGGAGTAGTGGGGGGGAAGGCGGCGGGGGTGGAAGGCCAAGAATCAGTTTTAGGAATTTGAGGAGGCCTTGTGTTGGTAGGGAGAATGCCCTGGATCTCCTTTGCCAAGCGTTTCCTTCAAGGATATGCATTTCTTGAATGAAAGTAATGCTCTGCCTGCAGATTTCCCAGAGCTTGAAGGACGTAATTATCTTTGCCAGCACATTTAGTCCCCTGATGTTAAATGAATTTAGTGTTCGATGTCTAACCATGGTTAAGACATTTTTATTGTGAAGTAGGGCTCTGTCGACAACCATCTTTTATACCCTCTGATACTAACTGTCTATCACAGTTTCATTTCCTGTATTTACCTCCCCTCTGATATCCTTCAGGATCAATGTTGCGCTATATAAAACTTTATAAATAAATAAATAAATACCACTTGAACTTCCCCAACTGGTGAAAGAACCCACATAACCTAGTTTGCCGTTTTTTAGATAACCTACATCTAACCTCTATTAGTAACTGGAACTGATGAGCTACTCAATTTGGAACAACTTGGATAACGTCTAAGCTCACACTCTCCAACAGTGAAAATGTCTGATTTATAATGATAAAAATTCCCTTCTTTCCTTTCCCATGGCCTCCAGTAAACCTGCCACCTAACAGGTCCATATGTGCTCATAAACCCCTATAGTTCAGCTTGTAAATAAGTCAAACTATGTCATATTCTGAGTTCTCTTAGTCTGCATGAGCCTCTGCAGCTATTATCGATTGAAGTTATTCCATTGCAGCTTCCCTCTCTTTGATGGTTTCTGAGTTTAGCTTGATATTTTGCTTCTGTGTCAGTTTTCCATTACTCCATCTTTTGCTTTGGTTGATTTCTCTCAGCTCAATCTGGGGAGCTGTCTTCAGGGGTTGTCTCTGGGTACAATGCCAAAATATTCCTGTACCTCCATGAGAGACTTAGTATGGAAGCGTTGGTCTTTTCAGTCAAAGCATAACTTAAAGGAATATCTACTTCTATAAGGTATCTTGTATTGCATTCTGTATCACTGGCTTAAATTTGTTTCTCTTAAGGTGAATGATGTAAATCCAGTACTTGTATAGCGCACGAATCACCCCCCGAAGGGGTATCTCAGCACTGGGGGCCGTTGGGAAGATTAAGCGAGCTATTGCCCAGAGTCGCATGGTGCTGGGCCGACCCTTGCCGTGGATCGAACCGTGATCCCCAGCGTCCAGCGTCAGTCACCCTGGCCGTGGCGCCACACCTGCTATATCCTGAAAGATGATGAGAAACTGGTAGCCTTCAAGGGTGCATTATCTTGCTTTCTCACTTTACCTGTAATGTTTTCTTTCACTTGGAAGTGATATATTCCGGTGCTGATGTCAGGGGCAATTTCCTTGAAATTAGGGTTTTGCTGTCTGGTGAGAGCAATCCAGCTTGATTGGTTCATCATCTCTTGCACCCAGAATAGAGCGAGGAAGCCTTTGTACGAAGCCTGTTTAGAATGCCCCCGATCCATACGTTGTTACTCTGGGATATATATATTTTTTATGTCTACAAGTTTTTCCTGCAGCTGAATGTTCTGATCTCTGAGAGTGGTCGACTCTCCCTTGTTGATTTCCTTCTCTTCTTCCCTCTCATCATTGGATTGCTCCAGGTTAACAAATGGCTGGCCCAAATCACTAACATCTCTATGCACGTCCTACAAATCTTGTTTGAGATGAAAGAGCTGCAAAGTTGTCTCTGGAAGAGATCCTCTAGAAATCGACTGACTGGTTGCCTGCACCGGGGATGGGATCCCTGTCATATTGTTCCATTGATCTTCACAGTTGTCCTGTTTGTTGTCCCACGTCCTGGCGCATGCCATTCTGTTCAGGAGTTATTTTATTGATTGTTCACGTGTGAAGTTAAAAAAGACCATGATTGTGGTTTGTCGTGGTAGTTAGATAAGGCAGCACTTAAGGGACGCAATATTACATGGGTCCAGTGCCACTGACATCTGGACACAACATGTCAGGCTAGCTGTTATTTGGCCACTGTCTTGGTCAAAGTATACTGCAGACTTTCAGCACTTGTTTGTGCGTTCTCTAAGTCATCAAGTATTCCCTTTATTGGGCAAGAAGTACTCTAGCCAGTGACAATCTACCCTGTCCTTTCAGGGGCATTTCGCCATCCATTTGTTAGTGTTCTCCTACCAAGTAAACAGGTACTTCTGATCAACCAGTGTGCTTTAGCTTGGGCTCCATCCCTGCTCCTTGCAGTGCGAGTGAGAGTGATTCTCAGTCATTACCTTCCTGTGGGCATCCCTGCCCTCTCTGGCTGGATTGCTTTAGTGGGTGTGCTCCACAGGCCTCAGATGCTGACCTCGTCCTTGTGTACCCCCCATTATACTGCTTAAGCTCCCTTCTTCTAGTCCTGACACTTTGATCGCTGCCCAAATCTGGCCCGCATCAGTAGGTCTTCATCTTGTCTCTTCACCTTGAGTTAACAACTCAGAGGCTGTCATCACCGTCCACTCCATTTAGGTCTTATTGCGGCCAGTGAATGGTAGATGAATGGGCATTACACCGCGCATTGTTAATAACTTTCAGAATAAACATTCAACAGACTTCCAAATAATCTTATAAAAACTGAGCATAGAGAGCTAACCGTCAGAGAGGACCATCACGCTGGAACAAAAAGGGAAAACACAGTCGCACACCTACCTAAACTGAAGCTGGGAAGCAATAGGCCCTCAGTAACTGTGTTGGCTGTGCTTATTACGCGCACACACAGCTGCCTTTGGGAGCTGAGAATAGAGTTTATGGTTCTTTAATCAAGTATGCTGGTGACAACCATCTTTAAAACTCAGAATAGTCTTTTTATTTACTAATGTGCTACCCATGCCGTATAACTAGAATAGCACTTAGAATTAGTAAATGAGGGTGCTAGTGCTATTAAATATATAGCAATGATGCTGGAATACTTTGTTGTCTGGATTACGCATACATCTTCTTGGTGCCTTAATGTTTTTTTTTATTGTGATTATAATTCATCTTGTGTGACCAGACTAGGTATTTAGTTTAAAAATAAATATTTTGAAATGTGTATTCTATTTTCTCATGATTCTTGTGTGCCTTATTCATTTATGAAGGATGATTTGGTGTGCCACAAACTGTCCCTGTCATGTCTCATGGGACTGAACATTATCTGAAACACATCTTATGCAAACATTGTCAGTGGGTAGTATATGAGTTGCAGTCCAACTGGTTTTTCTGATTAGGGTTGGCACATTGACTAAGTCTTTAGTGCCCAGGGTGTCAGAAAATTGAACCTGCAGCTCTAGAAAATGTAACCTTTGGCACCCTTTTGAGGGGCCTGGATTATCCAAACCTTTGAATAGTTTTGAATGCCATACTCAAAAGACAACTCATTACAGTTAGCGGAGACGTCCTTTGTCATATTGGTTACCTCCTTCGGCTTAGAGAGGTGATCCCTGTGTGCTGTAGGGTTGTCAGGTACTTGACTTATAAAAGGTTATTACCCCCTCATATTTCCTCCTCGCCCAAGTCACCACAGTATGAGGCAGTCCCGCCTCCTGACAGGCACCCTAACACGTTTGTATTCTTTATTATTGTTAGCTAATAAAGGCCCCTCCCCCCCCCTCCATGCCTGCTTGTTTTCCTATCTGACGGCAGGTGAGAGAGCACGCTGGTGGTTATAATGTTTGTGCATTTCTTTTTGTGGTTTGACTATACAGCATTCACCTGCTGAAGGCAGTGTGTGTTTTATGTGCTTTTCTGCACCACCCGCAACCGCGCTCCCCGCATGTGCTTGTCTGGGGCAGGGAGCATTTCCAGCAGTCCCGGGTCGGCCGGTCGAGTCCTGAAAAGTTTCTAGAATCACATGGACCCCACGACTGTGTCCTCTGTGTGTGCGACTGCGGGGGAGGCAGCAGCCCATCTTAAGCATTCAAAATGTCGTTGTTGCTTGAGCCTTTGTTGCTTCTCTACAGGTTTACATGTGAACGTTGTGCTGTTAACATGGCTCACTTCCTGCTTGGTTTGCTGGCTGCTTGAGTGGTTCCTCGAGCCTTCTGCTGATTCTGCGCTTGCACCTGGATATGCAGCTTCTGCAAGGTAGCAAGGGCAAGGAAGAATTTTTGGGGGTGTTCTACTTCCAGGTTCTTCTTCATGGGCCGGTTTGGATTGCTGTCGGTGCACCTCAAGCCGGATAAAGCAGATGAGGGATGTTGAGGTGTATGTGGCCAACTTCCCTATGTGCGGAGAACTTTTTTCTGGAAGAGTCACTTGCAGCCTAATTACACTCTTTTGCTCTCATTGTGTGGATTGCAGGTTCACGTCTGGGTGTGCCTGTGGTCATTTCCCTGCTTTACTTTCTGAAAAGACTTGCCTGAGCATGGCAGTGTATGGGACATCCTGGTGTATGATGGAAGGATTTCAATGACCTGTGTATTTCCAGTCTTTTGACGTCAGTCTTCTTGTGGTTCTTTTTAAGGATCCATACCCACTGGTTCCAGCGGTCAGTTCTGTTGAATCTCCCGCTGCCTCTGCTTTTGTTATGTGGGCCGGTGCGGCTTGTGCTTGTTAGTCACTGGTCCTCCTTAGGGTTTTTGAGGCTTAGGGCCATACCACCCTGAAAGCTCTTGATCTCGTTTTTAAGCTGGGTCAGACCTTGAACTGGGATGGGAGCCGCCTGTGTTTCTCAGGTTCTGTAGACGTACCAGTGGTTTTACTGTCTTCAGGTCCTGAGGGACTCCGTCCCTATGCGGGTATTTGTTTGTATTGGCACAATCTTTATCTGATCGCAATACGCTGTGGGTTTTTTCCTTTTAGGCGGGGGCTAATGTGGCAGGGCTTAGGTCCCTGTAGCCTAACCAAAGCATCTGGAGGTGGCACATGAATCGTTGTTCCATAAGTTCCAGTTTGAGAGTCCTCCGTTGTTTGGGGACGCCTTGAATGTTATGGAGCGGAGATCGGCTGACGGATGTTGCTATGGTTGCCTTTCAGTTTTTCCAGTAACCGCCATCAAATTTCACATATGGATTTCAATCGGTGTTGTCCTCTTAGCGTACCTTTTGTGGCAGACTTATGGTTTGGGGGCCCCATTCACCTATGGCTCCCTGCTGCAGGATCAACAGTCTCCGTGAGCTCACCTGTACTGATGTTCCCTGAGTCAGGGTCAGATTGTTTCCGACCAGTGGGGTTTGTCAATTATCTGCCAGGGTTTTAGTCCATTTTCCCGGTCATCCTCTGTTGGGTCGGAGTCATGCTCCCCTGTGATCAGGGAACCTCCAAATATGAGTGGCTGTGTTGCTAGGGGTTGATCACTGCTCACCCATAAGGCAGTCGTCTGAGTGCTGCCTGCAATAATAATAATAATAATCTTTATTGTTTGATTAATTAAAATCTTACAATGAGACATCATTCATATAATAATCCTGTATAAAACAGTTAAAACAACAAGAATAAAAAGTGCGATAATTTTTAACTGAGTTAAATTTGATAAAATTCATTTAATAGCATATTTTAATATATATCATACAGTTCTTATAGCTTTTAAATTGTGCTCCTCTAATTTTGTTCCTATTCTTAATAAAAACTTTACAAAAGCGGAATTCATAAATATATCATCGGAGTGCAACCATATTATCAAAGCTTGCCTACATGTCCCTACTCCTCGATCATTGAACAGTCTCTTGAGTATGGTTCTTCTTTCAATTTCCAACTCCGTACAGAGACACATTAGTGCATAATGTTCTCCTCTCCTGATTTATACAGCCTACATAGTGTGTACTCTTCTGACTTTATCCATGGGGGAAGATGGCATAGGCCCGGTAATACACCAAAACGTGCTTTAAATTTTTTTTTAATTTATCATCGACCATGGTGTTTCTAAGTATGGTTGTATCTTCTTTTTTGAAAATCCATTCATTATTGGCCATGTGTGTTTTCTTTTTGATAACGTCTTTATTTCTTACCAGCGATAGATGAATTATTATTTTGTTGATTGCTTTTTTGAATGATTCCGGGGTTATTGTAGTTCCCCAGATTGGCATTACCTCAAATTCTTCTAACGCTGTATTTAAGTATTTCCAGGCCTGTGATTTCCTGTTTTCACTTATTTCTTGCCATAAAAGTTGGAACATTTGGTTCTCATGATAATTTTTTTAATTCTATTTCATACTTTAATTAATTGTCCTTTTCTCGCATATAGCTGGTTATTTAGGCCAAACTCCAACCTTATTTGCGCTGGAGATGCGCTATTATCTAGATGAAAAAGGGTTTTAAAAGTTTTCGAGACCGCATTATTTATGATCACAGCGTCTTTTCCACTTAGAGCCTCACTACCATATGTTGAGGTAGGCAGCAGCTTTGCTGATATAACCTTTAAGAAGGGACGGTAAGTCAAATCACTTAATGATTTCTGTAGGATCCTAAATGCTGCTGTCAATGCATTTGCTTGCCTTTGAATGTCCAATGTTTGCGGGAGAAAATTTCCATTATCATTGAACAAAATTCCCAGGTAACTGTGTGATTCTATTTGTTCTAATTGGGCTTCCTCTAGAAACCATTTGGATTTATGTTTTAGTCTTGGGTTTTTAGTAATCACCATTACTATAGTCTGTTTCATTTATCACCATCCAGTTTTCTTTTGCGTACAATGTTATTCGATCTATTAGACGTTGTAACCCCACTTTTGTATGGCTAAGAAGGATGACATCATCTGCGTACAGCAAGTTAGATATTTGTTTGTTGGCTAATTTAGGCGGGTGTGCATTTATTTAGTTCAGTAAATCAGTAAGATCTGCTAAAAACAGGTTTAAAAGTAATGAGGCCAGTACGCACCCTTACTTCAGTTCTGCTGTTGTTAATATTTCCTTTGTTAGTGTTAGGCCAGCCCCCATCCGCACTCTAACACAGTTGTTGGTATACAAAAGTTGAATTAATTTTAACAGTGGCACGGGAATATCTTGCTCCTGTAATTTTCTCCACCAATATTGTCTGTGCATGCAATCAAAAGCCAATCTAAAGTCGACAAAGCACAAATATAAGGGTTGTTTCATTGAAATAGATTCATCCATTAGTACGGATAGGGCTAATATATTTGTAGTGGTTCCTAGTCCTCTAATAAATCCGGTTTGATTTATTTTATTTATTTATTTGTGCGTTTTTATATAGCGCGGACTTTACCCGAAGGTGTCAGAACGCTTCACAATAGGAACAGAACTGATCCATGAGAACATTACAAGTGAACAAAATACAAAAGCAAACGTTACATTAAATGAAGCAAAAAAGACAATCGTGAGCCAACAAAATACAAGAGGTAGCAAACGGTGCATTACAGGAGGAAAAAGTGACGTATGCAGGTTACAAAAGCGTACAAAGTAAACTTAGAGGTGTAATACTGCAATATATGGAGGGCACTCAAGCACAAGAACAAACATTACGTAGGCCATGGTGGCACTTGTGCAGGTATCGAAAATAAACAAATGTAAGAGGTAGAAAACAGTGTGTTACACGAGAAAGTGATGGGTGCATGTTACACACGAGTACCAAACACAGGAAGAAAGATAATACTGCAATAAATGGCAGACTCTCAAACCACAAGAACACACTGGGAAGACACTTCCATAGTCATGTAAAGTAGATTTTTCTATAATGGAAGGGCTTCCTTCAGATAATAGAGAGGGCATGGATTACATTTGGAAGTGTCTTTGAAGGAGGAGAACTTTGAGGTTAGTTTTGAAAGCCTGGGAGGAGGTGGTGGTCCAGAGCTGCGGCGGAAGGGAGTTCCAGATTCTCACCGCGTTGCCTGAAAAGGATTGTGCCATCGTTCTTTCCTTCTTGAAAGTGGGAGGTTCAAGCAGGAGATTTTCCGCATTACGTGATGGTCTAGAGCCTCCAGAGAGTTTCAGTTTATTCGCCAGGTAGCGAGAAGAGGAGGAGAGCAAGGCTTTGTGGGTGATACAAGCAGTCTTGTAGATGGCTCTAGTCTCGATTGGAAGCCAGCGGAGGGTGGATAACATTGGTGTGTTGTCGCTTCTTTTGGCCCCGTAAATGAAACGAGCTGCTGAATGGAAGACCGATTTAAGGGGGGACAGGTGGGATTTGGGGAGGCCAGTAAGAAGAGAATTGCAGTAGTCAAGTCTGGAGAGGAACAGCGATTGCACCAGGGTTATAAGGTCCTGCTCCGGGAAAAAGCAACGGATTCCCCAAAGAAGGCGCAGATGGTAACGAGCAGACTTTGCAATGTAATTGATGTGGGGGTTAGATTGAGTTTTTTGTCGAGGATGACACCTAGGGATTTTGCGCTGTCGGCAATGATGGGTTTAGTGTTCAGTAGATTCAACTGATCCATCCATGATTGCACCGGGGGAGGAGAGATTGAAGAGGAGAAGAGGAGGAATTCGGTTTTGGAGGGGTTCAGAATCAGTTGATGAGTAAACATCCAGTTATGAATGGAGTCGAGAGTAGAGCTTAGGATCGAGAGATCGTGAGTAGAGGCAACCTTGAGGTAGATTTGAGTATCGTCAGCATAGAGATGATAGTGGATCCCGGATTTACTTAGGAGATTTCCTAGTGGTTCTAAATAGAGGTTGAGCAATGTGGGTGCAAGTATAGAGCCTTGAGGAACACCTTGACCTACCGCCACAGGAGATGAAAAACTGTTCGCTATTTTGATCATTTGTGATCTATCAGAGAGGAAGGAGGCAAACCATTTAAGCACAGTGCCCTCCATGCCCATTCTCTGTTTAAGAATGTTGAGGAGGGTGTTGTGATTGACAGTGTCAAAGGCTGCAGAAAGGTCAAGGAGAATTAGAAGACAGGACCCCCCCGAGTCGAGGATCCTCAGAGCGTCCTCAACCACTTGCAGTAGGGCTGTTTCAGTGCTGCAGTTTTGAATGAAGCCAGACTGGAAATTGTCAAGAAGATCATTGTCCTTGATATGACGAGAGAGTTGTTTCGCTACACATCTTTCTGTAACCTTCGCAAGAAAGGGTAAGTTAGTGATGGGGTGGAAGTTGTTGAGGTTAGACGCATCAGCAGTTGGTTTTTTAAGAAGCGGGGTGACCTGCCCAGTTTTGAAGGAGACAGGAAGGGAGCCTTGATAGAGGGAGAGGTTGACCAGAGTGGTCCAGTAGGAGAGGGAAAGGGTATAAAAGTCAATGGCAATGGCACTGGGGATGGGGTCCAGATGATGGTTGGAGGGCTTTGTTTCGTGGATGCACTTGAGAAGGGCATCTTCAGATATGGGGTCAAAGTTTTGCCAAATGGCTAAGGACTTGCACTCCTCTGGAGGGGTAGGATGAGAGACCTGATCCACAAGAGATTTCACTTTTTCGTCGAAGAATATAGCACAATCCGCTGCTCTCTTTGCAGAATCCTCCAACTTGGAGGAAGGGGGAGAGCGGTCAGGACTCTTGATGAGATAGAATAGTTTTTTGGGTCTATTTTTGGCTGAGTCAAGGAGGGTTTTGAAGTGCGCCGCTTTCCCAAGGAAGATGTGTTTGTGGTACTTGGATCTTGCGGAGCGAAGCGTGGACAAGTTATCGGTGGAGGGCACTTGCCTCCATTGTTTCTCCAGGAATCTTAGCTGCTTCCTTTCTTCATAGAGGGATTTGTTGAACCAAGGTGCTGAGGGGGTGGGCCTTAACCTTTTGCTTTTGAGCGGAGCGACGTTGTTGATTTCATCTGCAAGAACTGTGAGGCATTGGGAGGTGAGAGCGCCAACATCTAGGTTCGGGTCTAGCCTTGGAAGTGATAACACAGCTGATTCACAGAGGGGACCGACAACAATATTTTTAACATCACGGAACCATGAGATAGCCCTCTTGGGTTGGCCAAGTGTAATAGCGTGTGATAGTTGAATAGAGAATGGGATGAGGAGGTGGTCAGACCAGTCTACGTGAATAGGGGTAGAGATGGAAAGCATGCCTGCTTTAGAAATAACAAGGTCCAGGATTGAGCCCTTAGAGTGAGTTGATTCTGTGCAGTGTTGGATGAGATTGTTAACAGAGAGGAAGGTGGCCAGGGAGTTTTCGGAAGAGTCTTGCGGTGAGCCCCAGTGGAGATTGAAGTCACCCACGAAGGTCTGATTGTCACTTTGCGAGTATTGGTCACTGATGAAGTCAGTGAGTTCCTCCAAAAACGCAGGGCCGCTACGAGGCGGGCGGTAAATGACATGGAAACGAAGGGGTGAACGGTGATGCACTTGTAACTCAAAAGAAAGGCATTCAAAGGTGAGGAAGGAGCTGATAGGAGAGGCCTTAAGTTGAAGGGAGTTTCTAAAGATGACTGCAACACCTCCCCCCGTGTTTTCAGTACTGTCATTCCTAAGTATAGAATAGTCTGTAGGTAATAGGAGATCAAACATAGAACGCGAGGTATCTTTGAACCAGGTCTCTGTGAGGAAGAGCATGTCAATATTGTGGTGGGTGATGGTATCTGAGATTTCAAGTTTGTGTTTAACTGCAGATCTGCAGTTGTGGAGCAGACAACGCAGCTCTGTCAGGACTGTTTTGGTGACGGGTCACTTGGGCTCTGAAGGGTGATCGGGATGTTGTGCTTATGTGGGGGTGCTCGGGAGGGTTTAGGTGGTTGCTTGGTTCTGACAGAGGAGATGGTTGGAATAGTGTAGATAGTATAGGGTTGCTAGGGTATGCAGGTTGAGGAAGGGCGGTGTTCAAAGGCTTGTGCGAATTAACAAAGTTTGCAGACGACTGATTGAGTTTGGCTAAATTGAGGTGAGGGGGCAAGGTGCATCTCGTAGGAAGTTGGGACGGAGAGGGGGTGCACGGAAAGGTGGAAATCTTAGAGCTTAGCAGTGAAATTGCATCTGTAAGCTGGGAGATGTAGGTGATAAGGGAACCTAGCTTATTTTCCAGCAAGAGTAATGCAGAGCACGGAAGGTTGGGTGGATCGATTGTCACAGGTGGGGGTGGAATTGGTGGTGGAAGGCAGGGAGAGGTGGGGGGATAGGAGGTGAGTTGGGGTGTAAGGTTCAAAAGTGGGGAAAGGTGGAGGTTGAGAGCGGGAGTTAACAAATCGGAGGTTAAGGGAGAGTTGCCTTTGTTGGTGTTGCAAGAAGGAGAGGTATTAGGGAGAACTTTAGGGGGAGAAGCGTGCGGAACACAGCGGTAGGGAAAAAGGAGAGGGGAGGACTGTGTGGAGTCATGGGAATGAAGGAGGTTTGGGAGGAAAAGAGGTGAGGTGGTTGTGGAGGGCATGTCAGGTAGGAGAGGATGCTGAGAGAGAACGGGCATCTGGCAGAGTGGGGGGGGGTTGAGATAGAGGGAAGTTGGGGAAAGGAAGTGGTACTGTTGGACCAGAGGGAGTGAAATGGACAGGGTTACGGGGGGAAAGGGAGTAGCATAGCATTGCTGGAGGAGTGGGAGGGAGGAGAGAGATGCAGTGGGATTGAGGCGAAATCCGGGTGAATAACGAGGGGAGCGGGAAGTGGACAGGAAGTATGGAAGAAGGGATAAGGGGAGCGTAGGGATAGTTCACTTGGGGAGAAGGTTGGAGGAGAGGTGGACTAAAAAGGGGGGTGACTGGAAGGAAAATGGGGGGGGAGAAGAGATTGGAGTACCGGGATGATGCAGATTGGACGAGGAGCGCATTAGCTAGCGGTGAGGCTGGAGTGAAGTGGGAGGGGGCATATCGTGAGGGGGAGGAATAGGAGAGGAGGTCACAGGGGAGAGGGCGGGAGGAGGGCCGACCTGTGAGTCTTGAGAGTGCAGCCAATTGGAGTGTAGGGGGGTCAAGGGAGGAGAGAGGGAGTACTGGGTGGAGCTAGAAGGAGAGTCGGGTGAAAACCCGGTCGCAGCGGAGGGGAGTAGAGAGGGGAAGAGGTGGTCAAAGAGCGAGGCGGGAGTATCTGTTTATACGTTGCCCAATCCAATAGTAGAGGGGCTGAGGTCTTCGCCATCCTCTTCTTGGTCCGCAAGCCAGATGGTTCCTGCTGGTCCATCTTGGGCATTATGATTCACAGCCATTCGGTCTGTCACCGGCTCCTCGCATCTTCACGGGGGTCTTGACCCTGTCGGTAGGTGTTTGTATCTTCGCTGGGTTCCCTGGATTTCCTTTACTTGATGGTTGTTTGCCATAGGTTTCCTCTCTTCCTCGTCCTCTTTTGGCAGTGGAGGTTTCATATGCTCTGATTCAGCAGTTGCAATTCTGACTGACCCTTGCATATTCGGGCCACGGATTTGCGGTTGAATTTATCACTGTACACTTCATCATTCAGGAGGGGCAGTTTCTGCCTTCTGCCTGGAGTGCAGTTCGGCAAGGTCTCTTGAAGGTTGTCTTGTCACCTCATGTCAGCTCATTAGGAGTGGGTGAGTGTCCTGGGATTGGGAGTATCAACCACTGCAGTCTATCTTTGGGCTCATCCCCATCTCTGTCCTCTCATCCATCATCTGTTGTCCCACTGGGGTCCCTCTCTTGCATCTTCCCTGTTTCTTTTCTCCTGCTCTGTTTTCAGGGCTTTAACTGCTGGTTGCTTGTTCCCTTGGCGAGGGATCAGTTTCAGCTCCCTCTATTTTTCTTGCCCACAGTTGCCAGTTTGTGGGGTGGGTGGCCTCTCTGGGGTCTTTTAAAGCAAGTGGTCTATGGTCCCAGGGGGTATGGGCTTGTCCCTCCATTTGGTGGGAGTTGGCTGCAGTTTGGAAAGTTGTTCTTGTGTTTCCTTCCCAGATAAGGGGGGCGATTCTGCTGACGCTAGTTGCTCTTTGAATAACCAGGCTGGTCTTCGGGGTGCACCTTGGGATCATCTGACATCCCTGCTTGGTTCTTGGAGGGAGTCTCATCTCCTAGCATTGTGTGCTGTTTCCATCCTAAGTTCTCAGCCGATGGTTTGGGCCGCAATCTACCATCCTTTGTCTTTTCTGCTCTGCCAAGGTCCTTTTCGGGGTTCTTTCTTTCTTGTTCAGGGTTTCCTGTCCCTCTCTCTTAGCCTTGCCCCACACAGTCCTACTTCCTGAGTTCTGCTTGGAGTTGGTCTGTTCCCAGGTTTGGTCAGGTGGATGCTCTCTCGTTTTCTTGGTCCTTCTGAACTGTATGCGTCTCTTCCAATTCCTCCTGGAAGGTGGAAGATTTGGGTGGAGATGATGTTGATGCCCTTGTTTGCCCATTTTGGCCTCATCGCTCTTGGTTTCCTCTGCTGCTCCAGTTTGTCCAGGGGGTCCTTTGTCAGGTTACCCTCGATCCCGTCCCCACTTTGTTTTCCATTGCTGTCCTTGCCCCTCCCTGCCGCCTGTATTTGACGGCTTGGCTCTTGTCATTGGGGCCATTAAGGTGCTCTTCTCTGTGGGTGGCTGTTGTTTGGAAGTCCTCAAGGATTCTACTTCTTCCTCTTGCATAATGGACTGTGGTCCATTTGTGCTGTGGTGTGCGGTTCATGGGCTCCAGTTCCGTTTTGGTCAGTTTTTGTTCTTTTGGCCCCCACTGCTTTGGCTGCTCAGTGGGCTGCTGTATGACCTTGTAGGGGTCTGGCACTGCTCTGGCTGAGCTTACTACTTTGGGGTGGCCATTGTTAGATTTTGCGGTTTTGTCTCAAGTTTCTCTAGTTAATGTTCCAGCCTAAGTCTTGCCTTCTATTCTTCAGGTCTCCGATTGCCCTTTTTTGGCCCTTTGGTTGAGGCTGCCCTACTGCGGTTGTCTGTTGCGATGGCTTTTCGGTTGGCCACTTCTTCGGTTTGAACATGGGTGGAGTTGAGGGCTTTTACTAGTGTCCTCTCCATTTGTACTGTTTCTGCATGATAGTATGGTTTTATTGTTTAATCTGGCCTTCGCTCGTGCAATTTCTTTGCAGTTCCATTTGCAACAGGAGATTTGATTTCTTCCTATTTTTTCTGGTGTTGGTGATGTTGTCTTTCGGATCTATGTCTGTGGCGTCCTAGCCTGAGCTTGCGAGTTTGCTGGTGGGAACCAGGTTCGTGTTTTCAGCGTTTGCATTAACATCTGGTGATTCTGGATTTCTTGATCTACCCTTCAATCATTTCCTCGAGACACTCACATGTGATTTGCTGCGCTTTACAAATCCTGGATTTATTTGCTGCACACTAGGGTTTTTCGCTTTGTCCTGCTCTCTTGTCTTTTTCGGAGGGTTTACTCTGGGGTTCTTAGTTGCTACCTCTACTCTTAGTGTGGGGTTGCAGCTGGCACTTGGTCAATCTTATTCACGGGCCTGGTTTCTCCTGTTCTGGTTCAGGTGCACCCTGCCTCCTGTCTCTGCTCTTGGACTGAGGCCGCAAGGTTTTCTGTCCAGACATTCTGTGCGATTGTCGCTTTACACTTTTATTGGATGCTCTTGCCTGGATGCGTGGCATGCTTCCATGATTAATTTGACTATTATTGTTGTGAGGCAGGTTTGTCATAATCTTGAGTATTACAATTGGGTTTCCCGCTGTGTTTGTGTCAAGCTTATTTTTTGATCGAGCTTGTGAAGTCCTCATACTGTAATGACATAGCCAAGGAGGACCTATGAGGGGTTAATGGGCCGTTACTTACCGGTAATCTTCATTACCCCGACTAAGGCTCTCCTCGTCCCAGTAATGTCCCCTCCCCCCCACCCCCCTCTATTGTTGTGTCTGGCCTTGTTACTAGCAGGGCCAGGAGAAAGGTTTGGGTCCTATCTCTGAACTGGCCTGGACCACTCCAACGTACTAAACAAACAAAATAGCCAGACAGAACTATTTTTTATTTGAATTTATTGATCCCACCCAGCCAATTAATTCTGGAGGGTCATCAAATCTATACAGTGCTACCCCTAGTTTCTGTAACCCTATGATTTATTTTTCTATCCCTGGTTTAGTAAGACAGGCAGGCAGTGCTTTCTGAACTGTTCTTCCGCCTGTCTCTTTGTACCTAATGTAAAGGGCTGGTTCCTAATATAATTGTTGTTAGGTATTTGATTCATTGTTTCTGGTGTTGTTTGTATAAAATGACAGTATTGATTTTTAACATTGTATAGCACTTGTATATTTATGCACACTTTATTTTTTTGTATGTATTTTTTTCACTGTTTGATGACTGTTTGCTTGATGACATATCCAAACTAAATGTTTAAATGTTTTCCTAAAAATACAAAAAATACTAAAATAAAATAGATGACCCTCCAGAATTAATTGGCTGGGTGGGATCAATAAATTCAAATAAAAAATAGTTCTGTCTTGTTACTAGCAGGCATGGAGGTGGGTGGGAAGCGCCTTTATTCACTAAAACTATAAGCACGCCTGTCGGGAGGCAGAACCGCCTCAGACTGTAATGACTGGGAAGAGGGGGACCTTAATTGGGTTAATGAAGATTACTGGTAAGTAACTGCCCCTTCCCTACTTTTAATTTCTGGCATTTGAGTCTCATGTTTGTTGAATATATTATTTGAAAATGGCACAGGCAGCTCCTATAGTAATATACGTAAACTACAGGTACCTCAACATCTCCTTGCTAGGGATGTTCCTAACACAGAAGGTAGGGTGCCATTTGTTATAAATACATATGCTGCATACCTTTTTGAAGTATTTTACTTATGGATGGACTTTGATCCAGTAGATCCCAACACAGAACTTTCATACATTCAGATCTGCACGAAGCCAGCTAATTATGTACCCTACTCTGACATGGAAGTCCCATATAGTTCTGAATGTCAGAATGGGACCACTAAGTAATGAGGGGCACACTTAGCCTTTATCAGTTAATGAATGTCTACAGACTTAAACATATGTGTTACAAACATACGTTTCAGCTCCTCCTTCGACCTGTGCCACAAGTGCATGCCATGGTACAGGCAATCAGTATACAGACCATAAATGCCATTAAAGGTAAAACACCGACCAAATTAGATGAAATTCTATTCTTTATTGCTTAAAAGACCAACCAATTGGAAGCTGTCTATCCTCTTACAGTACCCCTGGATTAGCATAGAATTTTGACAGTTTCCATCCCTTGGGGCGCTGCCACCTGTAGATGAAAGCAACAGCTTGGTAAGTGTATTTACATGATTTATAGTACTACGCATGGGGCCACCTCCTGGTGTTACCAGAGGTGTTAAAACAAGTACAGAGCTGCACCAGGCTTGGATTTAGGGATAACATTGATGGTCAATTTTAAACAGTCTCCTCAATTATTCTGAGCAACGTATGAGTAGAATCTGCAGTTTTGACAGTATGCCAGAGTTTGGCAACAGTCTCAGTTCAAGATCGTGAACCGGAATTTCTCAAAATTATTTTGAGATGTTTACAACTCTGTTTGGTTCTGATACCTTTGCAGGCCCTTAAGCCTTATCACAAAGTACATAAGGATACTGAGGGTTCGGGCCAGGTGAAAGCCCTGCTGCAGACTAAAAAGCAGAAAGTAAAACTGAAAACAAGGACTGTATCTCCTTCAGCACATGTATTCAGCCGGGGTGGATATAATATCAACAGATGCGTATGTCAAGCAGAAAAGTGAATCAGGGCATAAGGCTGAGATTAGTGTAAAGAAGGAAGTAAAATGTTCGGACTCTAAGACACATTTTAACAAGCATTGGCATAGCCAATAGGTCTCTCCTTTGGGACCTTATAAGTATTTAGTTATGCAGCACAATATCCTTGGTGCAACAACATCAACTGTTGCATGGCTAAACACTTATAAGGTCCCAAAGGCGAGACCTATTGGCTATGCACTCATGCAACTCCTCACATAAAATGCCAAAGTTAAGCTGTAGTATGTCTGTTCTTGCTTATGTTCCTTTGATGTGGTACCAGTTCTGGATGGACTGCCTCTTCTGGTCCGGGCCTAATGGGTTTGCACATAATGGGCTCCTTCTTTAATGGCCCTGAGGAGTCAAACAGCAAAGAAATAGAATGCACACTAGAAGCACTCTGATGGAATTGAATGCTGCCAGAGGAATGGTGGCTAATGGCATGTACCCAGTGGAATTCCAGAGGAATGGAATGCTTCAAAGTGGAAATGCAAGTAGTTAATATTGATCCCAGTAAACTGCCATTCGTTTAATTGGCCTCATGGTTGCAGCTATATAAAAATGCACAAATATTTCAATGTATCAGCAGGTAATCAAGTCTATACCTAAATCTATTACCTTAAGGGCATGTTATTACACTTTGTAAGGAATATGTTAGGCACTATTCCGTCATATCATCTTAATGTAGTGTGTTTTGAAAGCAATGTGAAGTGGGATTAAGCCAGGATTGTAGCGATATACACTTCACAGTAGTTACGTAGGTAAAAAACAATCACAAGGGCTGTGAGCACTACCCTATGAAGCTAAGCATCCATACTGCAAAATGGACAGATACGATGGGTTTGGTGGTTTTATGTTTTTATGCAGATTCACATATGTTGCATTCAATCTTCATGGTGTCTAATGGCGTGTTGCGAAGTTACAGATACAGTCAAGCTTACCATACACATTTTAAAGCACTGCAAAGATGGCTTCCCTCCAGATTATGGTCAACAAGCAACACGTTTAGCTCAGCCTGTCCAGTATATCGTCACAAAGAATTCTGCTTCAAGCTAAGTAAAATGAGAGTATTTCATGAAGTTAAAACTCGGTGAAAGACGTCTGAGTTATTAATTGAGACTTTAAGGAGGGTCTGCTGAGCGGTGGCCAAAACAGCCTTCAAAGTGCTTGTCTGTCTATGGTTAATGCACTTGTTGGACGTATCATCACGGCCACTAAACACTTACTGTAGCAGATCAAGAAACCCTGACAAAGAACACACTTCTAGGCCAGCTCCATATTTCTCTCACCACAACTAAACAACCGCTTTTCACCTCTAACACTAAGCTGGGGTGAGTGCAACATAATTAGTTTTGGAGACATGGTTACCGCTTATTCAACATAAAGGATGACTTTTAACCCCTTAAGTGCTGCCGTGCTGCGCACGTCCAACGGCTGACGCGCCCCGCCCGTTTTGCGGAAGTGCCGCACTGCCGCGAAATCGCAGCCACGGCAAAGGGGTTAAAACTGCACTCCGTGTGATCTTAGGCTCAGCCACTTCCAATCACTATTACCACCTTTCCTTGTTTTATTAAATACTGTAGAAATGGCGACTTGTCTGCTGTACTGGTAGCTGACTCGAATTCTCGTACTGTACTGTGTGTGAGACACTTGGCGGCCACATTTTGGGCCCGATTCACAGAATGAACTTAAGACTAAATCCTAAACTTACTTCTATTTGGTATTCACAGAATGCAAGTGCTACTTTTGGGATTCACAGAGTGAACTTACTACTTTCGGGATTCACAGAATAAACTTACTACTTTCGGTATTCACAGAATAGATTTAAGACTACTAACTCTAAGTCCGAACTCCGGCCGGAAATTCCGGCCCGGAGGCGGAGCTTCCGGCTTGGGGGGCGGAGCTTGCGGTCCGGAGGCGGAGCTTCCAGCCTGGAGGCGGAGCTTACGGCTTGGAGGCAGAGCTTCCGGCTCGGAGGTGGGGATTTTAGCCATGGCTGAAATCTCCACCTCTGGGCCGCAAGCTCCGACTCCTGGCCGGAAGCTCTGTCCCCAAGCCGGAAGCTCCGCCTCCGGGCTGGAATTTCCGGCCCGAGTTCGGACTTAGAGTTAGTAGTCTTAAATCTATTCTGTGAATATCGAAAGTTGTAAGTTTATTCTGTGAATCCCGAAAGTAGTAAGTTCACTCTGTGAATCCCGAAAATAGTAAGTGCATTCTGTGAATACCAAATAGTAGTAAGTTTAGGATTTAGTCTTAAGTTCATTCTGTGAATCAGGCCCAATGTGAGCAGATCTCAGCCTAAAGACCTTTGGTACGCTTTCAGACGAAAAATAAAGTCAACAAACACTGGACAAAATGTTTACTCTGAAAGACATGCATTCTTTTTTAAATTCCTTTGCGAAGAGGGAGTGGCCACATACTTGGTTAGAAAGCTCTGTTTCACCAAACAATGAACTCACAAGGTCAAACTGCTGTGCGTCGCTTTCTTCTGTGCGCAAGCAACAGGAATTCCAGGGCTCATTTCGGCTTGGAAAAATATCCTAGCAGAAATGAAATCTTTCATCAAAGTAATGTCGAAGTTGGTTGAAAATAATAACATTTGTACTAGGATTCAACACCGTATCAACATCAAAGCGTCAATTAATCTGTTCCTTCTCCTTTTTCCCCAAGTGCAAGCAAATATCTAATCCTAAAAAATAAAGTATACATTTCCAGAATAACATAGAAGTACTTTGCAGCTTTTATTTTGATTAATTTCTTGTGCTGAAAATAAAAGGCATCGACTGCTTTTCGTTCGTCATGTCAAGAGAGGGCAGTATAGCATTGTGCACAGTGTCATGCTGTTGGCAGAAAAGTGCATATCAACTGATTGCTGGCGATTTTCCACGGTGCTAGAATAAAAAAAGAAAGCTGCAGGGGTGAAAAGTGCCTAAGCAAGTACTGGAGTAGAAATGACAACCAACTATTTTGGAGAGAATAACAATTAGTGGATGTGTTAACAAGAGAATAAATGCCCCAAAACTGTTTCACGCAAATTATTCTCAAAAAATATGTTTCTCAATGGAAGCAAAAGGTACAACAGCCTTCTGTGCATTTATCAAAAAACTGAGAACAAAACAAGTATAATTCAACCGGCATAAAATTAGGTAATAAAAGGCTGATTTATGTCTTCTTATATAAATGGATTTCAATACATAAAGTACGTCACCTCTAGATTTCAAATGAATGAGATTATTTAGTGCTCAAAGAACGTAGCGTGCAAGAACCTTAACGTATCTGAGAACCACTCTGCCAAAATATGAGGGTTCTAACCACCCGTCCTCATCTTATAATCATGCCAAAAGTGTATTTTGTAGTCAAGTTTGTCTTTTTGCAAATATTAGATATGGACTGGACACCACTCTGATGTCTTTTACTGAGACAGCAATCCATATTGTCGAACAATCGGGAATCATCTATATGAACAAGTGCTTGTTGCTGTCTGGATCAGGTAGTGGCAGCGACGCTCCAGGCTGTGGCGCAGTATGCAGCACAACTGAAGCCGTGTGTGTGTTGCCCAGGATGATCGGAAGTGCACGAGCGACGAGAAAAGTGAAAGGAGGCTGGTGAGTGGTGTGCGATGTGCGCGCACCATGACAAGAGAGGAGAGCCAGATGACGCCTCTGCTCATCATTGTGCGCGTAACCGCACGCTCTGCTCCAGCAAAAGCGTGTGGTTGGACTTTTAAAAGCCCACACACTAAGGGGTCGATTCCGATTCGGGAAAAAAAACGTCCGTACGATTCGTATTAGGAGCCCTCTCCGTATGAATCGTAAACATGCCGTATGACCCGACGAGTACGATCCGGAACGGGGTATGAGGACGCGATTCGTACGGTCCACGTCAGGTAAGGGCGATTCGTACGGAAAAGCACACAATCACATACACACCGTACGGTCCGTACACCCCATGATCCTGGGGTACGGTGCGTACCCCTGTGATCATGGGGTGTACGCACCGTACCCCTGCGATCGCAGAGTTTACGCACCGTACACCCTGCGAACATGGGGTACGGTCCGTACACCCCATGATCGCAGGGGTACACACCGTACCCCTGCGATCATGGGGGTACGTTCCGTACCTGTTTCGAGGCGAACTCTGCTTTTATGGCAGTTTTCAGCTCCCGTAGAAAAAGGGTCGTACGGTGCGTATCCGACACAAAACGTACTTGCTGGGTCGGAAAAACCAGCCGCGAACCATACGGGTGTCGCGTACAGCGGGTTCTGAGGGAGAATCGTATGGGGATTTGATTTGTACGGTCTCTGTACGATTTGAACGGAGTCCAGCTCCTGGTACGAATCGTACTTCGTCGTACGTACGGGGGACGTTGCAGGGTACGATTCGTATGGGAAAAACGCTCCGAACAGCTATTCGGAGCGTTTTTTCCCCGAATCGGAATCGACCCCTAAATGTCTCGCCAGAGACTACGCATGCGCTGGCTCAGACGAGACCTAAAAAGGAGAAGATTGCTGAACTAACAAAAAATATACCCTGCAAACAGGACCTGGGTGATACCACTTCGAGGCAACGCAGCAGAAGTAACGATAGGCTGCCAGACTCTCAGAGCATCTGGTGGTGTCTCCAACTAAAATATACATATACAGGCTGAACCGCCAAATAGACATGTAAACCCTCCAGATAAGGTTTATCATCTAGTAATACAAATTGAGGGGGATGCAATTTATTGTACAAACACAATATTCTGACCTCATTTATCAGAAGCTTATGATATAATTCTTGCAGAAGTTAATAGGCCTCCGGTTTTTGTAAGAGATGCACTCTGAGGAGAGGAGGTAACAATGTAAGCATTCTCCTCTTTGGTACCTGAGGAGCTCACATAAAAATATGCAAGCAAATGGGTTTTACAACTGGCTCCCGTGTATTACAGAAACCAAGCAGGGTGAGACAAAGGATCAGTTCTGCATCATTCTCTTAAGGATTGCAGGCTCACTAGCCTCTGAAGGCAGAAACTAAACACAACATAAAAAGCATTTTTGATCTACTACAATTTCATGGTAAAACCGTGCTTTGTAGTTCTACTATGAACACTCTTTTTCCCAATATTAAAACCTGATGGATCTTATTGAATAGCTCAATATTATAAAAATATTAACACATACATACTCATGCTGTACAAAATTCTCACGGTACGGGACTGATGATGAATGTAGTGCAAAAGAAATAGAAAACATACCTTGACCTATCTATTGGGGTTTTCAGCCAAATATAGTACTTACAAGCCAATATTTATGCATATTCTCATTCAGTGGATTTCAATATTTGAATATGATATTACCTTGGACCTGCCTTCCTGCAGAAATATGCTTCTTTACAACCTCCAAATACGTTGAGGAAATGTCAAGTCCTGATAGGATTTCTTTCCTGTGTTTACAAAACATGTTTTTTGTAGTGATTGTTAAAAAGTATATTTATAATTTAAAGGTTAAATAATGCAGGCCATGTAGCATTTCCCCATTGGCATTGTATCTAATTGACATATTAGACTGTATCTGATACAGACTTCTAGCTGCATATTTCTTACTTTAGAATATTCCCCAGGCCTCAGACTGGATCCGGAAACTTTTGGTGAGCAGTACCCTTAGACGCCGGTAGGTGGCGTAATTCATATCCATCTAGTGACTTCGCCCATGCCAAAAGTGACGTACACAGTGCCTATATAGGCACCACCTCAGCACGCGGGAGGCAGTTCTTTTCTTTCTATGCCAGTCAGCGCAAGATCTGAAGAGGGCTACCTCCAGTCACTTTTTGACTGATCCTTTTCGATCTTTTGTTAAAGATTTTTTGAGACTTTGTCTCCTGATGTGCGGGATACCTACCAGAAAGATAGATTTTAAATCATGCAGCGCCTGACACTGACAGATGTCAGTGACCGACCCGCACTTGGTTTGTCTTTGGTCAAAGTTTATTGATCAATCGAAAAAGAAATGTTATCATCAAAATTAGCAAAACGGCAAGCATCAATACATCATAAAAGATAGTAATAATTACAATTAATTAAAAATCCAGTACATACACAGGAAACAAGTTAAAATTAAAATGGAGATTGGTAGATGTTCCCCACACATACTTACATTAAAATGTTTGCCAACATTTTTTGTCTCATAGACCATACTGTATAGAGGCACTTCGAACTTGCCACCACTACCACAGATCCTAATGGCATGGATGCCATTGGTCAAGTCTAGACACTGGTAAAGTGTAAAGATCCACTTGCATCTAGATTTGGCCTATTTAGGAAAAAACATCAAATGTTCCTCTGTTTTCTCAAGAAAAGTGCAAAAGCTACACTGTGAGTGCCTGGCCTTAGAGGAGTCCCACTTTCCGTGTGCCTGGCTATTGGGAGAGTCCCATACCTAAATTGCAGAAACAGCGAACAGGCATGTCCTGGGTAAACATAATATAGGAATTCATCTGCCTTGGGCACAGGTTTCTGCATTAAGAAACACTCAGTGAGCCAGCCTCTATAGTGTATTCATTTTGGCCAGCAACTCTCTCACACTATCTTAGTTTGACCATCAGACCGGCATTGGCAGGGATGGATGAAGGCTCTTCACAAAAATTGTCTCGACCCAACTTTTTTAATGTAAGCCAGCCACTTGATCTTGATTGAGGATTTGAGTTTAATAATGTCAGTAAGCCCTGCTCTATAGTCGTGAAATTCACCAGTAGCCAAAATACGCACCCAGTAGAGCAGTGGTCTCAAGGCCGCCAGGTCAGTGACAGGGTTGATGTCAAGTTCCAATGAGAATGGCACCAAGGGTTCCCCCCCTACCTCTGTGGGGGCTCTAATAAAGATATTTTTTTTATTGCCCAAGGTACCCAAATTACAGTGTCCTCATAATTCAGCCCCATATAGTACCACACCCTGTGCTTGTATTTTGTAAATTTCCATTGCAGGGGCAATTGGGAACAAAGAAGCCTTCTTTGCAAGCCTAAGGATCTCCCTGCTCTATGGGTTACCATATGCAAGCTTGTTGTTAATCTGTGGCACCCAAAAGCCAGAGTTGGCCAAGCAGCTACCTTGATAATTAAATTCTCTGACCCTTTTCAGTACTTCACTTCCCAGTTTTCCAATGCCCTTCACCCTTTTCTTCCTAGAAAAGGTAATCTGCCTAGACTTAGAGACTTTAACTTCAAGGCTATAATCAGAGCAAAACAGACTAAAGGTATCCACAGGGGTTTGGAGACCCACCTTCATTTTAGCCAGTAGGAGAGTGTTGTCAGCAAAGAAGAGAGCCAGAATTTTCTGCCCTGCAAAGGTAGGAGAATCATTGACACAATTGGCCAGATACTTGACACAATATTTTGAATAGAGAAGCAAAAGGGTAGGAGCCAGGACACACCCCTGTCGCACATCCTTATCAATAGATATTGAATCAGTGAACTCTCCCTTTATGCCACATTGAACCCTGGCAAAATTCTCCTCATGGAGGTGTACAATGATCTTTAACAGGTAACATGGGATCCCTGTCTCATATAAGAACTAACCCTGGGCGAAGTACTACACCGTCCTGACTCACTCAGAAGCGGTCGCTCCACCACGCTCCCTGGCCACTTAAGTATCTGTGCTTCGTTTGATCTCATCGCGCATTGCTTGTTTGTTGCATTTCCTGTGGCGCTTTTAACCTCATATCGTCTGTGCCTGATTTAAATCGCAGCGATTCATTGCGATCAGTGCTCACTGTCATAATTGCATGTGATGTGCCATTACAAAATTGTAAGCTTCGCTTTGTAAAACATATTCCTCAGTGCTTTCATATAGTCATAGCGCTTCATTGCTCCCAGTGCTCATTGCTGTAACTGTAATCTCTCTGCGCCTGGAATCAATTTGTTTATCTTGCGGCCATTTTGCTGTTTGTTGTTCTGCCTCCTGGCCCGTCTGTACACCCCGCCCCCCGCCTCCCAGCTGACCCTCCCTCGCCCCTCCCCCTCCACTATCCCCATATGATAGATGCCTTTGCGCGCAGCGTTCACGCGCAGCGGTCGCGCCCCATTCGCGGCAAAGGTGCGCCAAAGGTAAGCCCGTCTACGCCCGTCCGCGCCTGGACCGCGCCCAGCACCAGACCCCCTGGTCCTCGCAAATTCCCCTCCACCCGCATAACGTATGACGCCGCCACCCTCCTAGCCCTTAACCCCGGACGCACACCTCTATGCTACGAAGCTGCCCCGGGACGTACCCACGGTCCTTTCGCCTGCCACTCCTGCAAATTTACCAGCATCAAGACCCATACCACTTCCACTAACCCCAAACACAGCTCCGACTCCAACCACCTGAATTGCATCCTGCTGAACACCCGCTCGGTCCACAGACACGCCACCGAACTCTGGGATCTACTTGACACTACATCACCGGACGTCGCCTTCCTTACTGAAACATGGATGAACGCATCATCAACACCCGACATCGCCATAGCCATCCCGGACAATTACAAGATCATCCGAAAAGACCGCACCGTCCAAACAGGAGGAGGCATCGCCATCGTCCATAAGAACACCATCAAAATCACGACCAGCTCCGACGATAACCTTACAACCGCCGAACACCTCCACTTCCAGATCCACACCGACCCTAGGACCACACTCAGAGGCACCCTCATCTATAGGCCTCCAGGAACCCGTAAACAATTCAGCGAAGACATCACTGACTTCATCAGTCCACATGCCCTCGCCTCCGAGAACTACATTCTTCTAGGAGACCTCAACTTCCACCTGGAAAAGAAAAACGACTGCAACACCACCACCCTTCTTGACAACCTGGCCAATCTCGGTCTCAAGCAACTCGTTGACACCCCCACCCATGTAGCCGGACATACGCTCGACCCAATATTCACCTCCAGCAAACACATCTCCTTCGATCGCACCACAGCACTCCATTGGACGGACCACAGTTTTGTTCACTTCAGCTACAAAACCACCTCGACCCACAACCCCCCACAACCTATCCCCCGAAGAAAATGGAACAAAATCACCACCGACCAACTCCTCACATCGCTCAACCAAAACCCACCCGCCCTCTCATCGGACCCAAACCAAGCTGCCATCAAATTCAAACAATGGATCACTCACAGCGCTGACGAATTAGCACCCTTGAAAAACCATCACACCAAACAAGACAGCAAAAAGGCCCCCTGGTTCAACGATGACCTTAAGAAATCCAAAAAGCTATGCCGTACTCACGAGAAAACATGGAGAAAAAACCCAACCACCGACAACATGACCACTTTCAAGGCAGCCACCCGCAAACACCACCAGCTGATTCGATCCACCAAGAAATCAGCATTCAAGGATCGACTCGACAACAACGCCCATAACAGCAAGGAACTATTCAACATCGTCAAAGAATTCACCAACCCCACCGCAGCCTCAAACGACATCACTCCCTCCCAAGACCTCTGCGATTCGTTATCCTCCTTCTTCTACAACAAAATTGCCAACATACATAACAGCTTCGAAAACAGTCCCAACAAACAATCCTCTCCACCCCCCTCAGAACCTAAACCGCCCTCTAACAACCTCAGAGCCTGGAACCCAATCACCACTGAAGACACCATCCGCCTAATGAATTCCATCCACTCTGGCTCGCCAACCGACCCATGTCCCCACCACATCTTCAACAAAGCAGACTCCATCATCGCACCCCATCTCCGTGATGTCATCAACTGCTCCTTCATCTCTGCTACCTTCCCAGAAAGCTGGAAACATGCCGAAGTCAGCGCCCTCCTGAAGAAACCCACAGCAGACCCCTCTGAACTTAAAAACTACCGCCCCATATCCCTCCTCCCATTCCCGGCCAAAGTCATTGAGAAAGCCGTCAATAGCCAACTCGCCGCCTTCCTCGAATCCAACAACTCCCTCGATCCCTCACAGTCCGGCTTTCAAGCCAAACACAGCACCGAAACCGCCCTCATCGCAGCAACAGACGACATCCGAACACTACTGGACAACGGAGAAACAGTGGCCCTCATTTTACTCGACCTCTCCGCCGCCTTCGACACGGTCTGTCACAGCACCCTCATACAACGCCTCAGCAACATCGGCATCAAAGGAAAAGCCTAGGACTGGATCATCTCGTTCCTAGCTGGAAGAACTCAGAGAGTCCGACTTCCCCCATTCAAATCAGAGGCCACCGAAGTCATCTGCGGTGTACCACAAGGATCATCACTCAGTCCCACCCTCTTCAACGTTTACATGAGTCCCCTCGCTTCCATCGCGTGTCAACACAACCTTAACATCATCTCCTACGCTGACGACACCCAGCTGATCCTCTCCCTCACCAAAGACCCCAACACCTCCAAAACCAATCTTCACGAAGGCATGAAAGAAGTAGCCGTATGGATGAAAAACAGCCGCCTTAAACTTAACTCAGACAAAACGGAAGTGCTCATCCTAGGATCATCCCCCTCTGCCTTGGACGACTCTTGGTGGCCTTCGGATCTGGGCTCAGCACCCATACCCACAGACCACGCACGTAACCTTGGCTTCATCCTAGACTCCTCACTCTCGATGTCCAAACAAGTCAACGCCGTCTCATCCTCCTGCTTCAACGTACTTCGTATGCTCAAAAAAATCTTCCATTGGATCCCCGCCGAAACAAGAAAGACTGTCACCCACGCACTGGTTACGAGTCGACTAGACTACGGAAACACCCTCTACGCCGGAATTACAGCCAAATTACAGAAAAAACTCCAACGCATCCAAAACGCATCAGCGAGACTCATTTTGGACATCCCTCGCCAAGATCACATCACCGGCCACCTGAAAGACCTCCACTGGCTTCCCGTCAACAAGAGAATAACATTCCATCTCCTCACCCACGCACACAAGGCCCTCTACAAACTAGGGCCCGAATGCCTCAACACTCGACTATCCTTCTACACACCCACCTGCCAACTAAGATCCTCCAATCAAGGCCTCGCCGCAGTTCCGCGTATCCAAAGATCCACCATGGGAGGTAGATCCTTCTCCTACTTGGCGGCCAAGACCTGGAACTCACTCCCCACTCACCTCCGCCTTACACAGAACCACATCTCCTTCAGAAAAGAACTTAAAACCTGGCTATTCGATAAATAATGAACCCCTCCCCAAGCGCCTTGAGACCCTCTGGGTGAGTAGTGCGCTATATAAATTCCTGAACTTGAACTTGAACTACACTACGCTCGCGTAGTTTGCGAAGTTTGCGCTACTCCGCACTATGCGAATTGCACGCAGCACAGTGCAAACACGCTTAGTGGTCATTTTTTTGCTTGCTCGCGGTCCTCACTGTCAAGTTGGCGACCGCGAGCGAGCAAAATGACATCCCGGGGAGACTTTTTCCTCGTTTGCGATCAGCAACATCAAGTTGCCGATCGCGAACGTGGAAAATAAACCTCCGGGCGAGATTCTCAATGTGGGGAGGTCAGGTTTCTCAGTGCGAGTGGTCGCGTATGTTTGTGACCGCTCGCGGTAAGAAACTACCAGTCCGCATTGAGAAAGCTGCTGCTAGAGTAGAAATCTACTTGAGCGGCAGAAAACGACCGCTTGCACTGTACAAGGTGCGGTTTGCACTGATTGCACAGTGCGGACAAGCATCCAGCACTGTGCAATCAGTGAAAACAGCAATTTGCACAGTGCACTACGCAGTTCGCGTAGCTACACATAGCTCACGCAGTGCGAAGTGCAATTTGCGTAGCTATGCGTAGCGCTACTACGCGAACTACACCCAGGGTTAATAAGAACGCCCATCGTTTTTTCATTGGTACCAGATCAAATGCGGCATGGAGATTGACAAATGCCACAAAAAGTTCACCCCCAACTATATCAACAGTTTTCAACTTAAGAAAGAGGAGGCGAAGGACCTGAACGATTGAGCTGGATTTGGATCTGAAACCGGCTTCAAAGTTAGAAAAAATATGGTTATCATGAATCCACTCTAATAGTCACTCCGGGACTTGTTTGCAGAAAACCTTCTGGATGTTGTTCAGGAGGCTAATTGGGCAATAGTTAGAAGGGATGCTAGGACTCCCCTTCTTAAAAACAGGGACATTCTCTTCCCCTCTCCATGTAGATGGCATAGCTGCCCCTGCTGCAACTGCATTTGAGACATAGTTAATGTAGGAAACCAAAATATTGGAGTCAGATTTGAAGAGGTCCGTTGGGATCCTGCCTCATCCCGGAGCCTTAACATGTTTCAATGATTCAACCGCAAGGGTGGTCTCCGCTAGAGAGAACACTACGGGAGTAGAGTGCAAATTCAGAGTAAGTTTGTCTTTGAGTTCAGTAGGGACTGGGTCCGTGTCATGCACACATGAGCAACGAGACCAAAGTGGGCAACCCACTCACAGGGTAATATAGACGACTGAGCAGGAATCCTAGAAATCCCACCACTTGCACTAAACAGCAGAATTTCTTCTGATCCTTAGCAGATGAAGCCTCTAGGAAGTCTGACTTAGTTTTACACTTCCAGGCAGCTTTTGCTTGCTTTATTTCAAACAGATATTGCACTCTGTGAGGTATATTTACAAGAGAATGGCGGAGCACGGCGCTAAGCCAAAATTGCTAACGCCGTGCTCCACCATTCTAAAAATGCAGGGATTGTAAATACAGCGCACTCGTGCATTTTCCCTAGCACTGGCGCTAAATTCATCTACCTAGCGCCAAATTGGCATCCTTGCACTGTAGTTCAAGGGTGCCTGCTTTCAGGGGACTGATTGTTTATGTGCAGGATGATTCATGGCAATTTACTGTTTCTGTGTGTGTCGGACAATGCAACACACATAGAAACAGCAAAAACAAGGAGAAATTAATCATTTCCTCTTATTTTGCCGTGTTAAGACCAGGTTTTTTTTGTCCTAATTTTGGTGCTGCACCATATTTACACCACTCTTATAAAGAGGGGGCAGCCTCAAAAAGCAATGGGTGTTGTGGCAGAACGCCCACCACAAGACACATTGCCTTCCCCTTTCACGAGGAGTGCTGCGTGAAAGGGGGCCTTATTCACAAAGCAGCATTAATTCACGTTAAGTGGCTTAACGCCGCCTTGTAAATAAGGCGAAGGGTTTATCACCACAGGAACGTCATAAAAAATGATGTTCCAGTGGAGATAAACTCTTGTAAATAAGCTCCAACATTTCCTAATCTCCTGGCTAATTCCCTTTTTGATTGCCCTATGGAGCAAATGATTTGCCTCTCTACAGGACTGAGTGAATCGCCCTCCCCCGAAGCCTTCCTTGACTCAATAAGGAGAAAAAACAATTTGAGCGGTCAAAAAGTTTCACTTTGCTGGATCCCCAGTTGTTGCAATTGACCTCCATCTGTGTGGTTTCCACTGGGTACATGCCTAATAGAGCTTTGGGAGAGGAGGGCACTGCCTCCCACTCAGTGGCATATGAAGGGGGGTGCGTTGGGTGTGGGCCGCCCCGAGTATCATCACTGAGGAGGGTGACAAAATGGCAAAAATATGTTTTAAACACATATTTGTGCCATTTTGTCAAGCCGGGGGTGACAAGAAATTTTCCGCACTGGGTACCACCTGACCTTGCTACGCTACTACTCGCCACTACAAAGCCAGGTTTGACAATTGTTTCAGATGTGGCATTGTATCAAAAACCATTGTTGGTAGCATTGGAAGGCCAACAACCACCCATAAAACACTCCTTGGATAAATGTAGTGCAGCTTTGTATCAATTTGCATGGCTTTGAGGCAGCAGAATGTCTCTATATAACTGCCCCAAGATAAGGATTTAAGTGCAAGTAGGGGTGTATTGAGGATATTAGAGGCCATTAAAGAGGAGCTGAAGGCAAGTTATATTGATCTTCTCCATTGTGTGGCATGCTCCTAGAGGCAACAGAGGTATCTGGATCCTGGTAGGATGGAGCTGAGGGTGTGAAGGGTCTATGATGGCCAAATAATGGTCGATGATGGGCAGCTGAGGGTTTGTGAATGCCAGCTGAGAGAATGTGCGGGCCTGGTAACTGCTTCTGAGAGTTAAGGGTGATATGGGTCCAGCTGAAGCCATCATGGGTCCTCTGTCTGCAGGCCCTTAGCCCATTATATTAGAGGGTATTTACAAACTGGGTGCAAGCAGGTATGATTAGGAGTAATTGATGAATAACCCTTTCCTTACTGGGATTTTTGTGCATCTTTGTGCTGCAGTTTATTTAAAAGAAATCGGCATTATGTACATTATATGCATGAACGTCTTTATTCTCAATGTGAAAAAATACAAACTGCATGTTTTTGGCACATTCAAGGCAATGTATTGGTGCAAATTATGTAAAAATATCTCATTGCATTCTGAATATACACAATGAAAAATGGAGAGAGGACATCACATTTTTAAACAACTTAGCTCAATATTTTGTCACATTTCTCAAATGGGGAAAGCAATCATGGAATGCTGACCAAGGAAATGTTGCATTGAATGTCTGGAGTCCTGCAACACTAAACATGTGTTGGTTTTCCTAGGAAATGAAGTCTGCACAACTAATTATATAACATTAGCGCAGATCTCTAAATTGTGTTAGGATCACTGTGTATGGTAACCTGCTCATTTGATGACTGATATTACCCTCAGGACTAAATAGAAAGTATATATACTATGGGGCATATATTTACTAATGTTTCACACAATGCAGGGCAGCAAACAAAGTTGCTGTGATGTGTTGAGAGAAACAGAGATAGCAGAAATGCATCATATCTAATAAGATATGGTGCACTGCGTGCTGCCTAGTGTCAACACAGGCACCCTTTGCGGCAAGCTGCAAAGATGCCTGCGTTACGAGAAGGATTGGTTTTGTTCAGGAAGGGGTACCTTCATGCACAAAAACAATCAAAAGAGGGATTTTCCTCTTTCTATGCAGGATGCATCACGAATAGAAAGACGAAATAACAAGAAGAAAAAAGGTTCTTCTCCGCGTTGCACTATCCTCTGGCAGGTGTACCGATGCAATGCAATCCCAGGTTTACAAACCTTTGTAAATCTGGATCATGCCAACTATAACGTTTGATTTCTTTCAGTAAAGTTTTTTACATTTATTTATTCAGTAAAGTAATATTTTATTATCATACATAGCTATGCCAACCCCCACTGCGCACGGCCAAGACAGTGTGCTTTTGGGGTTAGCCTTCATCCATATGCATAGTGGGGTTGGCTGCTGGGGCTGGGCTGTGGCCAGCCCATGTGCCCAACTCCCTGCGGACAGCTGACTTCCCACTGTGCTTGGCATGGGGTTAGCTGCAGTGCTAACCACCTGTACACAACCAACCCACCACAGACAATCACGCTCAAACCCTTTTTTAAAAAAAAAAAAAGGGTTTCGAGACTCTGGCGGAGCCAACGCCGCCCCATGTGGTCCTGTGGGACTCTCACAGGAGCAGGAGAACCCCTCTGGCTCCCGTGAGAGTGCAGTGGGATTGATGCAAGCCAGAATTTTTTTCTTTTAGTTTGGTCCTAGGGAGGGTCCTTTTGGGACCCCCCCACAAGGACAGAGTACCCATGTCCTGAAATGGCACCCGTAACAATTCTCCTTATCTTGCGACCAGCCATCAGAGCATGAGCTCCTGCAGTACTTTCAAACACCGCTTAATCGCATGGGAGCGAGACTGCCAACAGGTTAATGAGTCCCTCCTGGCCAATCACACTGCTCTATTATTTAAAGTTGCATGCCAGCGAGACTCCTGCGAGAGTCCCTCAAACCCAGTAGTCCAGATATACATACATTTTTTGCTTTAATCTCGCAACAACTACCGAACAGATGTACACTGAATCACAAAAAAGCATGATTTCTAGGTAAAGATATAGATGCATTCAGCTGTTCAGTCTGTAGCGCAGTTCAAATATCCTTAAGGAAACTACATGGACTCCCTTTTTACTCGGGATGTGCTTGATGGATTACCCTGAAACTTTTAAGGAAGGAGCTGAAGTTGATGAACTTTTTTGGGAAAGTTTTGTGATGATCCAAAATAGGGTTTGCGAGTCACTATTAGGACGGGGCAGCCAGTATGTAGGAATGCTTTGCAACCGTGAATGCGGTCGCATAACATTTGCAGCTTACCATCAATTTCAAATTGCTGGTAAGCCATTCACAAACAGGAAGGGGTCCCCAAGTGACCCCGTTCCCTTTGTGAAATGGGGGTGCCAATATTTTTTCAGAGCGGGCAGTGGTCCCATGGACTGTGTGTGTGTCGGACAATGCAACACACATAGAAACAGCAAAAACAAGGAGAAATTAATCATTTCCTCTTATTTTGCCGTGTTAAGACCAGGTTTTTTTTGTCCTAATTTTGGTGCTGCACCATATTTACACCACTCTTATAAAGAGGGGGCAGCCTCAAAAAGCAATGGGTGTTGTGGCAGAACGCCCACCACAAGACACATTACCTTCCCCTTTCACGAGTAGTGCTGCGTGAAAGGGGGCCTTATTCACAAAGCAGCATTAATTCACGTTAAGTGGCTTAACGCCGCCTTGTAAATAAGGCGAAGGGTTTATCACCACAGGAACGTCATAAAAAATGATGTTCCAGTGGAGATAAACTCTTGTAAATAAGCTCCAACATGTCCTAATCTCCTGGCTAATTCCCTTTTTGATTGCCCTATGGAGCAAATGATTTGCCTCTCTACAGGACTGAGTGAATCGCCCTCCCCCGAAGCCTTCCTTGACTCAATAAGGAGAAAAAACAATTTGAGCGGTCAAAAAGTTTCACTTTGCTGGATCCCCAGTTGTTGCAATTGACCTCCATCTGTGTGGCTGGCACTGAGTACATGCCTAATAGAGCTTTGGGAGAGGAGGGCACTGCCTCCCACTCAGTGGCATATGAAGGGGGGTGCATTGGGTGTGGGCCGCCCGAGTATCATCACTGAGGAGGGTGACAAAATGGCAAAAATATGTTTTAAACACATATTTGTGCCATTTTGTCAAGCCGGGGGTGACAAGAAATTTTCCGCACTGGGTACCACCTGACCTTGCTACGCTACTACTCGCCACTACAAAGCCAGGTTTGACAATTGTTTCAGATGTGGCATTGTATCAAAAACCATTGTTGGTAGCATTGGAAGCCATTAGATTAATGGGGTGTTCACCCACAAAATCAAAAAGGACCTGGGTATTTATGGTATAATAACAGTGGTCCTTGACTATAGATTTAAAATGAAATCATCAGTAAACCAATATACATTCCGTAATGCGAATCAATCTGCATTTATCAAGACTAAATCTGTATGGGAGAAAAAAGACTTTTTTTATAAGCTCTCTGTATGGCCTACAGAGACAGTACCCAAGGGGAACAACTAAATTTACAAGGAAATGAACCAAACAATAATGGTATAGTCTCAATTTCAAATTTTATCAGCAAAAAAACTAACAATCACATTTATTTACAGTACCAACAGGGACAGTGCTGTTGATATCCGGCGCAAGTGCTAGAAAAGAAGGAGAGAAAAAGGGGTGCTCAAGTGTTTTAAGTGAGAAATGAAGAAATCATGCTAAAAAACAGTTCCAATATTTACAACAATATACACAAGCGATAGCTTTCCGCAATTAATAATACAAACAAAAAAGCCTGTTCACTTCCTTCCAGGAAGAATAATGGAAGGGGGGGGGGGGGGGTTGGGAGAAACTATGATACAGGCGATTTACAAATTGGGCGTCGACGTTTCGACCCTATTGCACGTGGGGAGTTTACTACCTCGGCGGCGGGTCTTCTTCAGGACAATAAGGGGGAGGGGGGGGGGGGGAAGAGGACAGAAGGGCTTGGCCACAATTCACTAGGATTCTGGATAGTCACCTGTAAAACAGAATTATGGTGGATTTTAGCCCAAATGTTGCTTAAAAGGCTGGTTTGTTTAAAAAGACATTTTTTGGGGGGGGGGTTACATTACCAATTAGTCTTATTTGGTCCAGATTCCGTCAATTGGAGTGGGTCACCTGTTGGGTACAAGGTAGGATAGTGGTCAGTGATCTGCTCCCTACAAATCACTAACTACAGTTAACCAAACCTCCTTGTGCGGAGTATTCTTCAACTCACCTGTCTGTGAGGCAGTTTAATTGTCGGTGAGTGGACTCGGGCAGTCTGGGGGTCCAGTCTATAGGAGAGGAATACCCTAGTTAATTCCAAGTGGGACATGAAGCCCATCTGCCTTCAAGTTAAATGGTAGATGTGGAATTTACACTTACCAATATATTTTTCTAGTAGGCTGTAGATTACCGGCGCCCCCACGGGCCGTCCGGTAAAGACTTAGACAGATCACGCCTTTGTTTCAGATCAGGTTGCAGCGTGTACTCGCTGGTTGAATGGCCGTCGTGTTTCAGCACGAGCCGATATCTAATTAAAAGATTTAAAAAGCAGACACATTACTTGTGTGACCGCTTCGCGTTTTGCCGTTACTGTCTGCAAGGGGCGGGGGTCATGTATCTCAAGAGCCTGTTTAGCAAAGGTGTCTTACCTAAATTCAGGCTCTCTCCAAGAAATGGCCCAAGTCGAGGATTATTATTTCCCAAACGGGACGAGTCAAGCGTCCGGATTCTGTAGTCACTACCGCGTAGTGGTGATAGCGCGTGACTTTGTCAACCAATACCCTTAGGTTTGGTTCGCGCTTACATACTGGTTCGAGCAACCTCAGACGCTACTGGCCCGCTATCACGTGTGCTGTTTGGTCCAATAGCCTTACACTTGGCCCAGCGCGTAAACACAAAGGGGGGACTACAATTTGCCTTACACTTGGCCCAGCGCGTAAACACAAAGGGGGGACTACAAATTTATCATATTAGATCAAATATAAAGAAAGGAAGGACTTCTTTAGTTTGCTTTCGGGTTCTTTTAAACCCCGTCCTATATGAAATATTCATTTAATACTTTTAGATGACCTGTGCTGCTCGCAACAGATTTGAAACATTTTTAACTCAAATATATGCACAGTTGATTCATAGTTGTAGTGCTTCTTATTAACACAATAGATTACACATAAACAATAATACAAATGTTATAATATACATAATGTGTCAATACAATACACAAGACATCTATTACATGTACATTGACTCTCAATTCTACATCATTTGTCACCTGAGCACAACAGTTGACAGAGTGGCCTCTAGGTGTACTAAACTAGGGACTGAACGCAATGTATAAAATTGTTCCCATCTGCCATGTGTCAACTATCAACAGCTGTGGCTATCGATAGGGGGTGAAATCTAGGTACAGATAAGGTGCGGACTAGGTACAGTGTCCCGTTGGTCATTTATCTATTCCTAATTGCCACCATCTGTCTCATGACCTCCTCACGGTCATTCAGCCCACGGTTTACTGTGTCGAAGAGGTGCATCCAACGGCATTCGCGGGTACTCAATACTTTAGCATAGTTGCCCCCTCGTGGATTTTTGGTCACCTTCTCTATTATCCACCATTTGAGACTTTCAGGGTGGTGGTTAAACTGGAGAAAGTGATCAACAAGTGGGGCACCTAATACTTTGCAGCGTATTTTGCTGCAGTGCTGCAAGATGCGGGTTTTCGTTTTTTGTGTGGTTTGCCCTATGTACATGAACCCACACGGGCACACTATGGCATAAATAGCACCCATTGTGTTGCAATTTGTGTGTTGTTGCATTGTATGTGTGTGGTCATTGTAAGTGCATGTCGTACATTCAGTTGTCATTGTACATGCCTTGCAACTGCCGCATTTGTGGTGGCCTAATATTGGCGGAATATTCCACAATGCCGTTTGGCTCTCAATATTTTTCTGCGCCAGCAGTGACTGCACCACATAGTCCTTTACACTTCGACCCTTACGGAACGCATGCATCGGAGGGTCAGTAATGCCTACCTCATCAGCAACTATGTGCCAATGTGTGTTAATTAGTTGTTTGATCTCAGAACTCCGTGTATTGAATGTTGTTACACATATGAGTCTATTGTCAATGGTTGCCACTTGTTGTTTGGGTTGAAGTAATGTATCTCTATCATTAAACCACGCTCGTTTTCGAGCCTTCCTAATCAAGCCTCTTGGGTACCCTCTCTCCTGTAATCTTTTTATCAGGATATCAGATTCCTTGAAATAATCATGTTTTTTGGTGCAATTCCGTCGCAACCTCAGGAATTGCCCAAAGGGTAAATTGTCCCTGAGGTTGCGAGGATGGTGACTTGAGTATCTAAGGAGGGTATTCCTCTCGGAGGGTTTCCTGAACAGTGTAGTATACAGGACGCCCTCTTCAGCCATGATGGTCAGGTCAAGGAAATTGATGCTCTTATTACTTTGTTCAATGGTGAACTGTATGTTACTGTCTCTTTGGTTTAACCAACTATGGAAAGACATTAGGTCATTCACTGTGCCCCTCCAAATGAGGAGCACATCGTCTATATATCGACGCCATTCTGTGATTCTGGTTCTATAAGGGTTGTTGTCATTTAATATCCATCGATGCTCAAAGGCATCCATGAAGATGATCGCGAGATTGGGGGCAAAGCTAGCCCCCATCGCTACTCCGCTGGTTTGCTCATAGAACTTACCGTCAAAGATGAAATAATTGCGTCTCATAGCTATTTCCAACAGTGATAGAATAAAGCTGGTGGGGACCCTATGCGGACGTGTTCGGTTATCAAGTGTCCTTTCCTTGTATACGAGTATTCCACAACAAGCAGCTATGACCACAATGGAAAGGACACTTGATAACCGAACACGTCCGCATAGGGTCCCCACCAGCTTTATTCTATCACTGTTGGAAATAGCTATGAGACGCAATTATTTCATCTTTGACGGTAAGTTCTATGAGCAAACCAGCGGAGTAGCGATGGGGGCTAGCTTTGCCCCCAATCTCGCGATCATCTTCATGGATGCCTTTGAGCATCGATGGATATTAAATGACAACAACCCTTATAGAACCAGAATCACAGAATGGCGTCGATATATAGACGATGTGCTCCTCATTTGGAGGGGCACAGTGAATGACCTAATGTCTTTCCATAGTTGGTTAAACCAAAGAGACAGTAACATACAGTTCACCATTGAACAAAGTAATAAGAGCATCAATTTCCTTGACCTGACCATCATGGCTGAAGAGGGCGTCCTGTATACTACACTGTTCAGGAAACCCTCCGAGAGGAATACCCTCCTTAGATACTCAAGTCACCATCCTCGCAACCTCAGGGACAATTTACCCTTTGGGCAATTCCTGAGGTTGCGACGGAATTGCACCAAAAAACATGATTATTTCAAGGAATCTGATATCCTGATAAAAAGATTACAGGAGAGAGGGTACCCAAGAGGCTTGATTAGGAAGGCTCGAAAACGAGCGTGGTTTAATGATAGAGATACATTACTTCAACCCAAACAACAAGTGGCAACCATTGACAATAGACTCATATGTGTAACAACATTCAATACACGGAGTTCTGAGATCAAACAACTAATTAACACACATTGGCACATAGTTGCTGATGAGGTAGGCATTACTGACCCTCCGATGCATGCGTTCCGTAAGGGTCGAAGTGTAAAGGACTATGTGGTGCAGTCACTGCTGGCGCAGAAAAATATTGAGAGCCAAACGGCATTGTGGAATATTCCGCCAATATTAGGCCACCACAAATGCGGCAGTTGCAAGGCATGTACAATGACAACTGAATGTACGACATGCACTTACAATGACCACACACATACAATGCAACAACACACAAATTGCAACACAATGGGTGCTATTTATGCCATAGTGTGCCCGTGTGGGTTCATGTACATAGGGCAAACCACACAAAAAACGAAAACCCGCATCTTGCAGCACTGCAGCAAAATACGCTGCAAAGTATTAGGTGCCCCACTTGTTGATCACTTTCTCCAGTTTAACCACCACCCTGAAAGTCTCAAATGGTGGATAATAGAGAAGGTGACCAAAAATCCACGAGGGGGCAACTATGCTAAAGTATTGAGTACCCGCGAATGCCGTTGGATGCACCTCTTCGACACAGTAAACCGTGGGCTGAATGACCGTGAGGAGGTCATGAGACAGATGGTGGCAATTAGGAATAGATAAATGACCAACGGGACACTGTACCTAGTCCGCACCTTATCTGTACCTAGATTTCACCCCCTATCGATAGCCACAGCTGTTGATAGTTGACACATGGCAGATGGGAACAATTTTATACATTGCGTTCAGTCCCTAGTTTAGTACACCTAGAGGCCACTCTGTCAACTGTTGTGCTCAGGTGACAAATGATGTAGAATTGAGAGTCAATGTACATGTAATAGATGTCTTGTGTATTGTATTGACACATTATGTATATTATAACATTTGTATTATTGTTTATGTGTAATCTATTGTGTTAATAAGAAGCACTACAACTATGAATCAACTGTGCATATATTTGAGTTAAAAATGTTTCAAATCTGTTGCGAGCAGCACAGGTCATCTAAAAGTATTAAATGAATATTTCATATAGGACGGGGTTTAAAAGAACCCGAAAGCAAACTAAAGAAGTCCTTCCTTTCTTTATATTTGATCTAATATGATAAATTTGTAGTCCCCCCTTTGTGTTTACGCGCTGGGCCAAGTGTAAGGCAAATTGTAGTCCCCCCTTTGTGTTTACGCGCTGGGCCAAGTGTAAGGCTATTGGACCAAACAGCACACGTGATAGCGGGCCAGTAGCGTCTGAGGTTGCTCGAACCAGTATGTAAGCGCGAACCAAACCTAAGGGTATTGGTTGACAAAGTCACGCGCTATCACCACTACGCGGTAGTGACTACAGAATCCGGACGCTTGACTCGTCCCGTTTGGGAAATAATAATCCTCGACTTGGGCCATTTCTTGGAGAGAGCCTGAATTTAGGTAAGACACCTTTGCTAAACAGGCTCTTGAGATACATGACCCCCGCCCCTTGCAGACAGTAACGGCAAAACGCGAAGCGGTCACACAAGTAATGTGTCTGCTTTTTAAATCTTTTAATTAGATATCGGCTCGTGCTGAAACACGACGGCCATTCAACCAGCGAGTACACGCTGCAACCTGATCTGAAACAAAGGCGTGATCTGTCTAAGTCTTTACCGGACGGCCCGTGGGGGCGCCGGTAATCTACAGCCTACTAGAAAAATATATTGGTAAGTGTAAATTCCACATCTACCATTTAACTTGAAGGCAGATGGGCTTCATGTCCCACTTGGAATTAACTAGGGTATTCCTCTCCTATAGACTGGACCCCCAGACTGCCCGAGTCCACTCACCGACAATTAAACTGCCTCACAGACAGGTGAGTTGAAGAATACTCCGCACAAGGAGGTTTGGTTAACTGTAGTTAGTGATTTGTAGGGAGCAGATCACTGACCACTATCCTACCTTGTACCCAACAGGTGACCCACTCCAATTGACGGAATCTGGACCAAATAAGACTAATTGGTAATGTAACCCCCCCCCAAAAAATGTCTTTTTAAACAAACCAGCCTTTTAAGCAACATTTGGGCTAAAATCCACCATAATTCTGTTTTACAGGTGACTATCCAGAATCCTAGTGAATTGTGGCCAAGCCCTTCTGTCCTCTTCCCCCCCCCCCCTCCCCCTTATTGTCCTGAAGAAGACCCGCCGCCGAGGTAGTAAACTCCCCACGTGCAATAGGGTCGAAACGTCGACGCCCAATTTGTAAATCGCCTGTATCATAGTTTCTCCCAACCCCCCCCCCCCCCCCCCCTTCCATTATTCTTCCTGGAAGGAAGTGAACAGGCTTTTTTGTTTGTATTATTAATTGCGGAAAGCTATCGCTTGTGTATATTGTTGTAAATATTGGAACTGTTTTTTAGCATGATTTCTTCATTTCTCACTTAAAACACTTGAGCACCCCTTTTTCTCTCCTTCTTTTCTAGCACTTGCGCCGGATATCAACAGCACTGTCCCTGTTGGTACTGTAAATAAATGTGATTGTTAGTTTTTTTGCTGATAAAATTTGAAATTGAGACTATACCATTATTGTTTGGTTCATTTCCTTGTAAATTTAGTTGTTCCCCTTGGGTACTGTCTCTGTAGGCCATACAGAGAGCTTATAAAAAAAGTCTTTTTTCTCCCATACAGATTTAGTCTTGATAAATGCAGATTGATTCGCATTACGGAATGTATATTGGTTTACTGATGATTCCGTTGGTAGCATTGGAAGGCCAACAACCACCCATAAAACACTCCTTGGATAAATGTAGTGCAGCTTTGTATCAATTTGCATGGCTTTGAGGCAGCAGAATGTCTCTATATAACTGCCCCAAGATAAGGATTTAAGTGCAAGTAGGGGTGTATTGAGGATATTAGAGGCCATTAAAGAGGAGCTGAAGGCAAGTTATATTGATCTTCTCCATTGTGTGGCATGCTCCTAGAGGCAACAGAGGTATCTGGATCCTGGTAGGATGGAGCTGAGGGTGTGAAGGGTCTATGATGGCCAAATAATGGTCGATGATGGGCAGCTGAGGGTTTGTGAATGCCAGCTGAGAGAATGTGCGGGCCTGGTAACTGCTTCTGAGAGTTAAGGGTGACATGGGTCCAGCTGAAGCCATCATGGGTCCTCTGTCTGCAGGCCCTTAGCCCATTATATTAGAGGGTATTTACAAACTGGGTGCAAGCAGGTATGATTAGGAGTAATTGATGAATACCCTTTCCTTACTGGGATTTTTGTGCATCTTTGTGCTGCAGTTTATTTAAAAGAAATCGGCATTATGTACATTATATGCATGAACGTCTTTATTCTCAATGTGAAAAAATACAAACTGCATGTTTTTGGCACATTCAAGGCAATGTATTGGTGCAAATTATGTAAAAATATCTCATTGCATTCTGAATATACACAATGAAAAATGGAGAGAGGACATCACATTTTTAAACAACTTAGCTCAATATTTTGTCACATTTCTCAAATGGGGAAAGCAATCATGGAATGCTGACCAAGGAAATGTTGCATTGAATGTCTGGAGTCCTGCAACACTAAACATGTGTTGGTTTTCCTAGGAAATGAAGTCTGCACAACTAATTATATAACATTAGCGCAGATCTCTAAATTGTGTTAGGATCACTGTGTATGGTAACCTGCTCATTTGATGACTGATATTACCCTCAGGACTAAATAGAAAGTATATATACTATGGGGCATATATTTACTAATGTTTCACACAATGCAGGGCAGCAAACAAAGTTGCTGTGATGTGTTGAGAGAAACAGAGATAGCAGAAATGCATCATATCTAATAAGATATGGTGCACTGCGTGCTGCCTAGTGTCAACACAGGCACCCTTTGCGGCAAGCTGCAAAGATGCCTGCGTTACGAGAAGGATTGGTTTTGTTCAGGAAGGGGTACCTTCATGCACAAAAACAATCAAAAGAGGGATTTTCCTCTTTCTATGCAGGATGCATCACGAATAGAAAGACGAAATAACAAGAAGAAAAAAGGTTCTTCTCCGCGTTGCACTATCCTCTGGCAGGTGTACCGATGCAATGCAATCCCAGGTTTACAAACCTTTGTAAATCTGGATCATGCCAACTATAACGTTTGATTTCTTTCAGTAAATTTTTTTACATTTATTTATTCAGTAAAGTAATATTTTATTATCATACATAGCTATGCCAACCCCCACTGCGCACGGCCAAGACAGTGTGCTTTTGGGGTTAGCCTTCATCCATATGCAAAGTGGGGTTGGCTGCTGGGCCTGGGCTGTGGCCAGCCCATGTGCCCAACTCCCTGCGGACAGCTGACTTCCCACTGGGCTTGGCATGGGGTTAGCTGCAGTGCTAACCACCTGTACACAACCAACCCACCACAAACAATCACGCTCAAACCCTTTTTTTTTTTTTTTTTTTAAAAAGGGTTTCGAGACTCTGGTGGAGCCAACGCCGCCCCATGTGGTCCTGTGGGACTCTCACAGGAGCAGGAGAACCCCTCTGGCTCCCGTGAGAGTGCAGTGGGATTGATGCAAGCCAGAATTTTTTTCTTTTAGTTTGGTCCTAGGGAGGGTCCTTTTGGGACCCCCCCACAAGGACAGAGTACCCATGTCCTGAAATGGCACCCGTAACAATTCTCCTTATCTTGCGACCAGCCATCAGAGCATGAGCTCCTGCAGTACTTTCAAACACCGCTTAATCGCATGGGAGCGAGACTGCCAACAGGTTAATGAGTCCCTCCTGGCCAATCACACTGCTCTATTATTTAAAGTTGCATGCCAGCGAGACTCCTGCGAGAGTCCCTCAAACCCAGTAGTCCAGATATACATACATTTTTTGCTTTAATCTCGCAACAACTACCGAACAGATGTACACTGAATCACAAAAAAGCATGATTTCTAGGTAAAGATATAGATGCATTCAGCTGTTCAGTCTGTAGCGCAGTTCAAATATCCTTAAGGAAACTACATGGACTCCCTTTTTACTCGGGATGTGCTTGATGGATTACCCTGAAACTTTTAAGGAAGGAGCTGAAGTTGATGAACTTTTTTGGGAAAGTTTTGTGATGATCCAAAATAGGGTTTGCGAGTCACTATTAGGACGGGGCAGCCAGTATGTAGGAATGCTTTGCAACCGTGAATGCGGTCGCATAACATTTGCAGCTTACCATCAATTTCAAATTGCTGGTAAGCCATTCACAAACAGGAAGGGGTCCCCAAGTGACCCCGTTCCCTTTGTGAAATGGGGGTGCCAATATTTTTTCAGAGCGGGCAGTGGTCCCATGGACTGTGTGTGTGTCGGAACAATGCAACACACATAGAAACAGCAAAAACAAGGAGAAATTAATCATTTCCTCTTATTTTGCCGTGTTAAGACCAGGTTTTTTTTGTCCTAATTTTGGTGCTGCACCATATTTACACCACTCTTATAAAGAGGGGGCAGCCTCAAAAAGCAATGGGTGTTGTGGCAGAACGCCCACCACAAGACACATTACCTTCCCCTTTCACGAGTAGTGCTGCGTGAAAGGGGGCCTTATTCACAAAGCAGCATTAATTCACGTTAAGTGGCTTAACGCCGCCTTGTAAATAAGGCGAAGGGTTTATCACCACAGGAACGTCATAAAAAATGATGTTCCAGTGGAGATAAACTCTTGTAAATAAGCTCCAACATGTCCTAATCTCCTGGCTAATTCCCTTTTTGATTGCCCTATGGAGCAAATGATTTGCCTCTCTACAGGACTGAGTGAATCGCCCTCCCCCGAAGCCTTCCTTGACTCAATAAGGAGAAAAAACAATTTGAGTGGTCAAAAAGTTTCACTTTGCTGGATCCCCAGTTGTTGCAATTGACCTCCATCTGTGTGGCTGGCACTGAGTACATGCCTAATAGAGCTTTGGGAGAGGAGGGCACTGCCTCCCACTTAGTGGCATATGAAGGGGGGTGCGTTGGGTGTGGGCCGCCCCGAGTATCATCACTGAGGAGGGTGACAAAATGGCAAAAATATGTTTTAAACACATATTTGTGCCATTTTGTCAAGCCGGGGGTGACAAGAAATTTTCCGCACTGGGTACCACCTGACCTTGCTACGCTACTACTCGCCACTACAAAGCCAGGTTTGACAATTGTTTCAGATGTGGCATTGTATCAAAAACCATTGTTGGTAGCATTGGAAGGCCAACAACCACCCATAAAACACTCCTTGGATAAATGTAGTGCAGCTTTATATCAATTTGCATGGCTTTGAGACAGCAGAATGTCTCTATATAACTGCCCCAAGATAAGGATTTAAGTGCAAGTAGGGGTGTATTGAGGATATTAGAGGCCATTAAAGAGGAGCTGAAGGCAAGTTATAATGATCTTCTCCATTGTGTGGCATGCTCCTAGAGGCAACAGAGGTATCTGGATCCTGGTAGGATGGAGCTGAGGGTGTGAAGGGTCTATGATGGCCAAATAATGGTCGATGATGGGCAGCTGAGGGTTTGTGAATGCCAGCTGAGAGAATGTGCGGGCCTGGTAACTGCTTCTGAGAGTTAAGGGTGACATGAGTCCAGCTGAAGCCATCATGGGTCCTCTGTCTGCAGGCCCTTAGCCCATTATATTAGAGGGTATTTACAAACTGGGTGCAAGCAGGTATGATTAGGAGTAATTGATGAATAACCCTTTCCTTACCGGGATTTTTGTGCATCTTTGTGCTGCAGTTTATTTAAAAGAAATCGGCATTATGTACTTTATATGCATGAACGTCTTTATTCTCAATGTGAAAAAATACAAACTGCATGTTTTTGGCACATTCAAGGCAATGTATTGGTGCAAATTCTGTAAAAATATCTCATTGCATTCTGAATATACACAATGAAAAATGGAGAGAGGACATCACATTTTTAAACAACTTAGCTCAATATTTTGTCACATTTCTCAAATGGGGAAAGCAATCATGGAATGCTGACCAAGGAAATGTTGCCCTGAATGTCTGGAGTCCTGCAACACTAAACATGTGTTGGTTTTCCTAGGAAATGAAGTCTGCACAACTAATTATATAACATTAGCGCAGATCTCTAAATTGTGTTAGGATCACTGTGTATGGTAACCTGCTCATTTGATGACTGATATTACCCTCAGGACTAAATAGAAAGTATATATACTATGGGGCATATATTTACTAATGTTTCACACAATGCAGGGCAGCAAACAAATTTGCTGTGATGTGTTGAGAGAAACAGAGATAGCAGAAATGCATCATATCTAATAAGATATGGTGCACTGCGTGCTGCCTAGTGTCAACACAGGCACCCTTTGCGGCAAGTTGCAAAGATGCCTGCATTACGAGAAGGATTGGTTTTGTTCAGGAAGGGGTACCTTCATGCACAAAAACAATCAAAAGAGGGATTTTCCTCTTTCTATGCAGGATGCATCACGAATAGAAAGACGAAATAACAAGAAGAAAAAAGGTTCTTCTCCGCGTTGCACTATCCTCTGGCAGGTGTACCGATGCAATGCAATCCCAGGTTTACAAACCTTTGTAAATCTGGTTCATGCCAACTATAACGTTTGATTTCTTTCAGTAAATTTTTTTACATTTATTTTTTCAGTAAAGTAATATTTTATTATCATACATAGCTATGCCAACCCCCACTGCGCACGGCCAAGACAGTGTGCTTTTGGGGTTAGCCTTCATCCATATGGAAAGTGGGGTTGGCTGCTGGGCCTGGGCTGTGGCCAGCCCATGTGCCCAACTCCCTGCGGACAGCTGACTTCCCACTGTGCTTGGCATGGGGTTAGCTGCAGTGCTAACCACCTGTACACAACCAACCCACCACAGACAATCACGCTCAAACCCTTTTTTTTAAAAAAAAAAGGGTTTCGAGACTCTGGCGGAGCCAACGCCGCCCCATGTGGTCCTGTGGGACTCTCACAGGAGCAGGAGAACCCCTCTGGCTCCCGTGAGAGTGCAGTGGGATTGATGCAAGCCAGAATTTTTTTCTTTTAGTTTGGTCCCAGGGAGGGTCCTTTTGGGACCCCCCCACAAGGACAGAGTACCCATGTCCTGAAATGGCACCCGTAACAATTCTCCTTATCTTGCGACCAGCCATCAGAGCATGAGCTCCTGCAGTACTTTCAAACACCGCTTAATCGCATGGGAGAGAGACTGCCAACAGGTTAATGAGTCCCTCCTGGCCAATCACACTGCTCTATTATTTAAAGTTGCATGCCAGCGAGACTCCTGCGAGAGTCCCTCAAACCCAGTAGTCCAGATATACATACATTTTTTGCTTTAATCTCGCAACAACTACCGAACAGATGTACACTGAATCACAAAAAAGCATGATTTCTAGGTAAAGATATAGATGCATTCAGCTGTTCAGTCTGTAGCGCAGTTCAAATATCCTTAAGGAAACTACATGGAGTCCCTTTTTACTCGGGATGTGCTTGATGGATTACCCTGAAACTTTTAAGGAAGGAGCTGAAGTTGATGAACTTTTTTGGGAAAGTTTTGTGATGATCCAAAATAGGGTTTGCGAGTCACTATTAGGACGGGGCAGCCAGTATGTAGGAATGCTTTGCAACCGTGAATGCGGTCGCATAACATTTGCAGCTTACCATCAATTTCAAATTGCTGGTAAGCCATTCACAAACAGGAAGGGGTCCCCAAGTGACCCCGTTCCCTTTGTGAAATGGGGGTGCCAATATTTTTTCAGAGCGGGCAGTGGTCCCATGGACCACTGTCCACTCTGAAAGAATTAAAAGAAAACTTTTCATTTAATTTTTGAAAAGCATCCAGTTTTCTTTTAAGGAAAACAGGCTGTTTAAAAATTGATTCTTTATTTAAAGCAGTCACAGACATGGTGGTCTGCTGACCCCAGCAAGCTACCTTCCCTGTGAGTGCCGGCCATTCCCAATGGGTTGCAAATTGCGACCTGTCTCATGAATATTAATGAGGCAGGTCCCTTGCGACCCATCAGGGAATCGTAAATTGTGAGCCACTAAAAATCGCAACTTGCGAGTCGGTAAAAATTGCAATTTACAATTTGCAGACCCTGATGGTCGTACATCTGGCCCATGGAGAATAAAGATGTTCATGCATATAAAGTACATTTAAAAAGCTGCAGCACAAAGATGTGCAAACATCCCAGTATGGAAAGGGTTATCAATCAATTACTTCTAATGATGCTAAGATACTACTCATACCTGCCTGCACCCAATTTGTAAATACCCTCCAATGTAATGGGCTACAGGCCTGCAGACAGAGGGGCCATGATGGCTTTAGCTGTATCCATGTCACCCTTACCTCTCAGAATCACTTACCAGGCCCGCACATTCCCTCAGCTGGCCTTCACAAACCCTCAGCTGCCCCTCGTCGACCATCATTTGGCCATCAAAGACTCTTCACACCCTTCCAGTACCAGAGACCCCAAGATACCTCTGTTGCCTTTAGGAGCATGCCACACAATGGAGAAGATCACTAAAACTTGCCTTCAGCTCCTCTTTACTGGCCTCTGATATCCTAAAAAAAACCCTGCTGGCACTTAGGGGTATATTACCAACAACTAGCGATAGTTTTTGTCTCTAACTTGTTTAGAGACAAAAATTATCGCCGCAAACCGGCGATTTTTATCGCAGATAAACCTTGCTATTAGCAAGGTTTATCGCAAATGCGATAAAAAACGGCCGCAATGCATGAATATCGCTGAAAAGTCGGTGATATTCATGCATTATCGAGCAAATGCTCTTAGCCATGTTATCCACCTCCCATTGGATAACATGGCTAAGAACTGCTCAGGGCAGGTGTTAGCTTTTGGAGATATTCGCGCTTAGCGCGAATATCTCCAAAAGTTGGTAATAGGAGATAGCGATGTTAGCGACTGTTTCCAGTCGCTAACATCTTGGCACGCCCACTTTGCATGTCATTAGTGATAAATATCACTGACATGCAAAGTGGGGCCCATGATGGTCGCTATCTCCTATTAGCTGTCGCTAACTGGTGTTAGCGACAGCTTGGTAATAGGGAGATAATTTTATCTCCGCTTTCTTGGCTTTTAAAGCCAAAAAAGCGGAGATAAAACCCCTTGATAATATACCCCTTAGTTCCTCATTTTGGGGCAGGTATATAGAGACATTTTTCAGCCTCAATGTCATGCAAAGTGATACAAAGCGGCACAAAGTCTTGATAAAAAACCATTTGAACAGGAAAGTTGCCCTTTTTGTGGTGGAAGTGGCGCTTTGCGCTGCATTGCACAACATTTATTCAAGGAGTGTTCTATGGGTGGTCGTTTGACTTCCAATGCTAACACCAAAGCCGCTTCTGCAATAATTGTGTAAAAAGAACGCCTTCCTGAGGCAGGTGCAAAGTCTGAGACATGTTTTAGTTTCTCCTAACATTTTAAAAGTTGCATGTATGCTGGACCATACTGCACACATGCCATGTGGGAAAAGTACTAGAAGGGCAGCCCTCCAGTAAAAACCTATGCTAGACATCACACACAGACCACTGCATTATTTTGCAATAGTTTGTGTACAGTGCACGGCAGCCTATGAATGCGCCAACACAGAGGAAGTCAACAGCAGGCCATATGTAGTAAATATGGCTCTGCTGTGCTCTCTCTCCTGGCACAATGGAGCACACCAACACTTATTGCTGCATTGTGCTATAGCTTTGTGAATCTGCCCCTTTGTCTATTAAGATAACCTCAAACCCTCTGAGCCATTTTCTCCACCTCCTCCACTCGTCCCACTGCCCCTTACATGGCCTTCATGAGATTCCTTAACAGTCTTCTCTCAACACCCCAGACAATAGGACCTCAGGCATCTGCATTCAGAGTCCAACAAGGGTCTTCAGTAATGTGCAGCTCCTAGGGTACTGCTGGCACCCTTTCTTCAAGCTCAGGAGGACATGATGCGCTGCCTGTTGGAAAGAGTTAGCACTGTGTTAAAATATTTATTAACATTGTTTATGACTGGCAAGACTGTGGTAAAAAAGTGCATGTTAAAGAGTGCCAGTGGCGTAACGAAACCTGAGGGGCCCCCCCTGCAAAGTACATGGGGGGGGCCCCCTATCCACCTACCACTTTGCCACACCGCCCAAAAATCTGCTATATTTTTAATTCAAACCTCCAACATTTAATGAAATACCTCTATATTTGCTTGCTCAAAGTTCTAATATGAAAGTGAGAAACACTCTTAACATATAAGCTACGCCATTTGTAACATTATTGTCAAGAGCTGATTATTTAACTAAGACAGAAATCAGAACAATAGCAAGGAGCTGTCCTATTGTCTTAGGAATTGCCTATCGTGAAGAACAAAGAACAACAACATAGGGTCCGAATTAGAATTGACATGGATGGAAAATAACTTTAAACTTTGAAATAGAACCCCAAACCTGCAATTTCGCAGACTTGACCGACAATATTCACGAGTAGTACACAAGATTTACCTCTGTATCCTGCCAGCTCCAAGAGAAATAAACTTGGGTGAATTATGTGCATGTCACACACTTCTGTCTGTCAGGGGTTGTGTATGAAAATACCCACCCTATAGTATTTAAAATTAACTGAGGAAACAATTTCAATTTCTACCATCATGGCTTTTTTAGGCAAACAAGGCAGAGGATGGACACTGCTTGGATGCTTCAGAACATTGATGCAGATCTTTGCCTGTATTCATCATTTCTGTATTGTAAACAATTACAAGATTTAAGGTGCAAATGTTATAGACCAGTACGAACAACACCATAAATAACACATTATGAAAGATAAAAACAAACCATACCAGCAAGTACCTAATGACAGAGTCTATACTAACTGTAACTGATGAAGCAAAGGAAAAAGTGCAAATACATACAAAGTGCATAATAAAACAATCATAAATCCAGCAATATACAAAACTCAAGGGTGTTTTGTAAAGCAATCCCCCTTTCTTCTTGCATCAAGGTGAAAACACTTTCAAAGTGCATGATAAAAACAAGTCCAGCAGTATGCAGAAATGAAGCCAGGTTAGTCAAACAATTCCCCCTTTGGTTTGTGCATGAAGGTGCAAATATTTCAGAGTGACTGGTTAAACAGTAGCAAGCACAGCAGCATACAAATATGAAACCAGTTTAATCAGACTATGGCCCTTTGGTTTGTGAATGAAGGTGCAAATATTTCACAGTGACTTTTTAAACAATTACAAGTACAGCAGGCAGCAGCATACAAAAATCAAACCAGTTTATTCAACCAATGCCCCTTTGGTTTGTGCATGAAGGTGCAAATATTTCAATGTGACTGGTTACACAATAACAAGCACAGCAGCATACAAAAATCAAACCAGTTAAGTCAACCAATGGTTGTGCATGAAGGTGCACATTTTTAAAAGTGACTGTTGAAATAATAATAGGTACAGCATGCAGCAGCATACACAAACCCCTGTACTGTACTCTTCCCAGACACACACACATCTAGAGTCACTACTCCTGCACAGCACTACACATCTACCTGAAGTAGGTCAAGGGTGAGTCAAGCACACTGAACTTTCAAAAAAGTGAGTTGGCCTGTAGGCCTCACTCCAATGACACAGGGTTAAAAGGACTTGTTCACTACTACTGGTCACTACACAGTATGCTGCCACCAACGCCCTTGTGCTGCTTAACTCCTGGTGAAGGAGGTGGCCTTCCACCACTATGAGGATAGCACTTTGGGTGCTCCTCCTGATCCAACAAGACCATGTTCCGTGAGACAGGCCTATGTTATGACACACCTGCATGATCTGTGCTCACCTATGACAAAACAAATCAGCAATAGGCATACAGACAACTGAGCAGGGGTGTATGTCTTTAAACATGCAGAGGACTTTTGACAGACAGACAGACAGACAGACAGACAGACAGACAGACAGACAGACAGATAGATAGATAGATAGATAGATAGATAGATAGATAGATAGATAGATAGATAGATAGATAGATAGATAGATAGATAGATAGATAGATAGAATTTTCTTTAGGGGGAAAAAGTCATTTTTATGCAATTATTAAGGCATTTCATGCCAGGATCAAGATCTTGATTGTAGGTTTCAAAAACCTCTCTCTGAAACCATAATAGTATAGGCAAATGGCTTGTTTTTCTTTTCCTCGAGCCGGAAGGTGGGCATGGCACCATAAATTGAGGTAACATGTAGATTTTCTATATCATCTCATCTTTTACTTTATTGTCTATTTTGAGTTTCTTACTGCTAAAAAAAGATCCACTAATATTTATCTTCAAGATTACATATTTTGCAATCTCTTTTGAATGCTAAAGTGGTATTCCTCACTATGGTTATACAAGCAGAACATGCAGCAGTTAAGGATCATTGGGCAGCCACTCAAGGGAATCCAATTCAATATTTCACCAAAAATGGCGCAGAGAAAATGAATTGGTTTAAATCAAAGGAAACACTTGGCCCCCAATTACAAGTGGTTTGGATTAGGATGCCAGTATACCGTCTAGCCAGAAAGAGCGATTCCAAATGGTATATCCAAATTTATCAAGTCAAGTCAAAAATTTATTGTTTGATTATTTTAAATCATTAAAAATCGCAATAAAAAAATAATCTATAAAATTTCAAACAATTTATAATACACATTTCATAAAATTGTCATCCGATTACCTTGTCCAATAGCATGTACAATCATCATGGAAATCATTGGGGGGTTTAATTTATTCAGCGTTAAATAAGTGGGTGATTGGTCCATAAAAAGTTTTGAGTTGAGCGTTTCATTTTAGCTCATTATAAACATATTTTACAAACTTGCTAAAGTTATCTGTCAAGCATTGAGGTTACTGGTTCCTTCTTTACTTGTATCCCCAAGTTCGGCTTGTCGTAGGAGAGATTGTACTTTCCTCATGTTTTTGACCCCCCTACAAGCCAACATTGGTGACGATCCCTCCAGCCATCGAATTACAGCTTGCCTGCATGTGCGAATGTTCAATTTGTTAAAAATATCCTTTAAAAGCCATCTCCTTAGGTCCATAAGAGACGCATAACACGCATAACAGATGGGGCAGTGATTCTTTTTGGTAACCACATAAGCGACAGCGAGGATCCGTATAAACGCCTTTCCAAGATGGTTGTAAGTCTTTCAAAAGGTGTAAGCCCAGCCGAAATTCTATATATATCTCTTCTTTAGCATTATGCTAAAGTGACTTTCTAGGTATGCCTGGGATTTTGTCAAAGAATATGAGTTAATCACTGTCCATCCATGTTGGCGCTTGGAGATTGCAGATTTGTCTTCCAGAAAGGACTTCCATTTTGCGGCGTTATTTGTTACTTTCTCTATCTCTATCTGGACTGGTGTCCCATGTCAATTGGATTTCTAACTCCTGCAAGGATTTGCTCAGGTAAGCTCCCCAACCGCTTAAGGTAGTTTGCTTCAACTGATTTTCGATTTCTTTCCAACACATGCTGTCTAATGAACCCTGTGCTGACAGGCACAATTTGTGGCACAGTTTCACAAAACTATTCTTACCCTGAAACTTCTGGTTCCGCAACCCAAATTCCAATCGAACCTGTGCCGGCGAGGCTGATTTTAAAAGGTTGAAAACTGCTTTGTATACCTTTGTTTGAAGGTTGTTTAACAACCCAGCCTCTTTTCCACACCAAGTAACCAGAGCGTACGACAGAGTGGGTAGAGTTTGTGATGATATCACCTTTAGAAGATGCATGTAATTAGGACAATCCAATTTTTTATATAATAGCCTATACGCGTAGATCAAGGAATGTGTTTTCGCCTTTAGGCCCAATTTATGTTCTTTGTGGGTCAATCCTCGCCCCAACTTTAGACCTAAATATTTGTAAGACGCTTCCTCTTTTATTGGTGATCCTTTTGCGTACCATTTAAAATTCGATTTTTTTGGGGTCTACTAAGCGTACCACCTTGGTTTTCTCCTTGTTGAATTCCAAGTTTTCGTGCTCTAGAGGGGTAACAAGGTTGTTAATCAATCTTTGAAGACCTATAGGTGTTTGGCTCAGTACCACAATATCGTCGGCATATTGTAAACAAGCATTAGAAATGCAATCGGGCTCAGATTTATTTGAGTTTGAGCTAATGGCATTGTAAATGCCAATGTCTTTTTGCCATGTGTTATGGAGTGTGTGCATGTGGTGTGTAGTGGAAGTATGTTAGTTGAATTGTAATTTTACCAATGGTGGCATGCTGTGCTTTATATGAATATGTTTAAAAGTAAAGTGTACCATACTGCGATTGCTTGGTGGAAAAGTGCACTGCCGGCTGGAGGTGTGTGTGCCTGGTGGAAGGGTGCACTGACGGCTGGTGGGTGTGTGCTTGGTAAAAGCGTGCACAGATGGATGATGGTTGATGGTGTTTGTGCATGGTGAAAGCATTCATTGACGGCTGGGGGTGTGTTGTTGTGTGTGTTGTTTTCTGTGTGCTGGTGAGTGTGTGGTGGTGAGTCTGTGGGGGTGAGCCTGGGGAGTGAGTGTGGTGGTGAGTGTGTTGTGTTGAGAGGTGACAAGTGTGTGGTGTTGAGAGACTGAGGTGTGTGGTTTGTGTGTGCGTTATGTGTGTGTGGTGTATGTGTGTGTGGTGTTTTCTGCACACTCACACACTGCCCCTACACATTCACACACTGCTCACCCGCACACTCCCAATGTCACCCTGCATAGTCACACACTGTTTACCCTGCACACTCATTCTGCACACTCACACAATGTGCACCCTGACACACTGTCTCTGCAGTCACTCTACACTCACTGTCACTCTGCACTCACTGTCACTCTGCACTCCCTGTCACTCTGCACTCACTGTCACTCACTCACTCACTGTCACTCTGCACTCACTGTCACTCTGCACTCACTGTCACTCTGCACTCACTGTCACTCTGCACTCACTATCACTCTGCTGTCACTCTGCACTCACTGTCACTCTGCACTCACTGTCACTCTGCCCTCACTGTCACTCTGCACTCACTGTCACTGTGCTGTCACTCTGCACTCACTGTCACTCTGCACTCACTGTCACTCCACTCACTGTCACTCTGCACTCACTGTCACTCTGCACTCACTCTGCACTTACTCTACAGTCACTCTGCACTCACTGTCACTCTGCACTCACTGTCACTCTGCACTCACTGTCACTCTGCACTCACTGTCACTCTGCACTCTACAGTCACTCTGCACTCTACAGTCACTCTGCACTCTACAGTCACTCTGCACTCACTGTCACTCTGCACTCACTGTCACTCTGCACTCACTGTCACTCTGCACTCTACAGTCACTCTGCACTCTACTGTCACTCTGCACTCTACAGTCACTCTGCACTCTACTGTCACTCTGCACTCACTGTCACTCTGCACTCACTGTCACTCTGCACTCACTGTCACTCTGCACTCACTGTCACTCTGCACTCACTGTCACTCTGCACTCACTCTGCACTCACTGTCACTCTGCACTCACTCTGCACTCACTCTACAGTCACTCTGCCCTCACTGTCACTCTGCACTCACTGTCACTGTGCTGTCACTCTGCAATCACTGTCACTCTGCACTCTACAGTCACTCTGCACTCTACTGTCACTCTGCACTCACTGTCACTCTGCACTCACTGTCACTCTGCACTCACTGTCACTCTGCACTCACTGTCACTCTGCACTCACTGTCACTCTGCACTCACTGTCACTCTGCACTCACTCTACAGTCACTCTGCCCTCACTGTCACTCTGTACTCACTGTCACTGTGCTGTCACTCTGCAATCACTGTCACTCTGCACTCTACAGTCACTCTGCACTCTACAGTCACTCTGCACTCTACTGTCACTCTGCACTCACTGCCACTCTGCACTCACTGCCACTCTGCACTCACTGCCACTCTGCACTCACTGCCACTCTGCACTCACTGCCACTCTGCACTCACTGTCACTCTGCACTCACTGTCACTCTGCACTCACTGTCACTCTGCACTCACTGCCACTCTGCACTCACTGTCACTCTGCAATCTACAGTCACTCTGCACTCTACAGTCACTCTGCACTCACTGCCACTCTGCACTCACTGCCACTCTGCACTCACTGTCACTCTGCTGTCACTCTGCACTCACTGTCACTCTGCACTCACTGTCAATCTGCACTCACTGTCACTCTGCACTCACTGCCACTCTGCACTCACTGTCACTCTGCTGTCACTCTGCACTCACTGTCACTCTGCACTCACTGTCACTCTGCACTCACTGTCACTCTGCACTCACTGTCACTCTGCACTCACTGCCACTCTGCACTCACTGTCACTCTGCTGTCACTCTGCACTCACTGTCACTCTGCACTCACTGCCACTCAGCACTCTCAAACTGCACTCTAAAAATGCACTCTCAATCTGCACTCTCAATCTGCACTCTGCACTCTCAAACTGCACTCTCAAACTGCACTCTCAAACTGCACTCTGCACTCTGATTCTGCACTCTGATTCTGCACTCTGATTCTGCACTCTCAAACTGCACTCTCAATCTGCACTCTCATACTGCACTCTCATACTGCACTCTCATACTGCACTCTCAAACTGCACTCTCAAACTGCACTCTCAAACTGCACTCTCAAACTGCACTCTCAATCTGCACTCTCAAACTGCACTCTCAAACTGCACTCTCAAACTGCACTCTCAAACTGCACTCTGCACTCTCAAACTGCACTCTGCACTCTCAAACACCACTCTCAAACTGCACTCTGCACTCTCAAACTGCACTCTGCACTCTCAAACACCACTCTCAAACTGCACTCTCAAACTGCACTCTCAAACTGCACTCTCAAACTGCACTCTCAACTCTCAAACTGCACTCACAACTCTCATGCTGCACTCTGTAACTGCACTCTCAACTCTGAAACTGCACTCAACTCTGAAACTGCACTTCTCTCAAACTGCACTCTCAACTCTCAAACTGCACTCTCAAATCTCAAACTGCACTCTCAACTCTCAATGTGCACTCTCAACGTGCACTCTCAACTCTCAATCTGCAATCTGCACTCTCAAACTGCACTCTCAAACTGCACTCTCAATCTGCACTCTGAACTCTCAAACTGCACTCAAACTGCACTCTCAAACTGCTCTCAAACTGCACTTTTACTTGTACCAGAGGACTCGTTTACCATAGCTTTCTAGGGCTTACAAATAAAGGGTATTTTTCCCATCACATGCAAAGCGAAATTTACGCTATTTGTAATAACACTAAAACATGGCAAGAATGTAAATCTGCTGAAACGTCATCATGTCGTGTACATGTTGCAATTCCCCTACTGTGTGTGTTCCTTCTCTCGAAGCGATTTCAAATATAATCAAAGAAGGGTCAGGGGCTTAGTCGGGGAAGGTCGCCAGACATCTATGTAGGTCTGCAACTCCTTAATATGTTTAGCTGATTCATTGGTGTCTGCATCAATACCACGCCTGGGCAGCAGCAAATGGCTACACGGCTGCATTAACTGAGGGCAACTAGGCACACGTGTTAAAACACCCACACGCCTCCCCTTTAGCAGCCGACAACAGACATCATCCTTTAACTCTACAAAAGTTACCAGTCGGTACCAAACCAGAATAACCGAGAAACGCATGCAAAATAGCCATTTTCAAGAAAACAAAAACATGGCTTACCACTGGCAACTTGTGTAAGATACCTCGCACCTAGTAACAACCAGCGACCACTAAAAAGAAAGGTTTGCGCCGCGGATGCTGCAGTGTGGTAAAGGTGGGCTGGGTGTGTGCAGGCTGGACATTTCAACTACACCCGCTGGCCTCTCATTTTTCCCGAGGCACACTCATTCGACATTTTTTCGGCCCCTTCATACTGTGATCTGACTCTTTGAAGCAAGTTTGGCAGTTTAATCAGGCCTCCTGTCAGCAAACCCGCTTATCAGGACAGTGTGACTGAACAAGGCTGCTCCTATCTCTTCCCCCCAGGCGTGAATGCCCATTCCCTGGCGGCTGCTGCAGGGCGCCCTTTCCATGATCACTGTGAGGCCCTCTCTGCCTCGCCTTCTCCACTAATGGCAAGGAAAACAGCTTCGTAATCGCTCCCTATTCGCACCTCTCTTCAGCCGAACACAGGGTACAGAAAAGCTCCACCAAACTATGCTACAACGAGGGGTGAATCAGCTACTCTTTGCACGGTACAAGAAAGTGAACAATTATTTCGGATGGCCGCTCGCAGTAGAACACTGAACATTGGCGTTTTCTTTTCTTCCTTGCCGCTGTTACAAACCCTCTGCTTTTTCCCTGCCACGGACGCTGGGACCCTGTGAGCTTGTGGAGTTATCGGAATACGAGGAGTTCCCTGACTACGAGGATAATTAGCGGCAGCTCGGGACTGGAGCAGCTGCGCGCTGAGCGCTGCTGAATGGTGAACGCGCCCGGCCATCTGGATTCACTTACGGAGGCACCCTGACAGCTCCTAATTATAATTAATGTACTTCTTTGCGCGAGCACGAACGAAAAATGCCCAAGATGGCGGAACAAAACTACATTTACCCTATCACTTCAAGCCTATTAAAACGACAACACAACGAAGACGAATCACTGGCCAGATGACAGAACACACTAAAGAATGTGTGGAATTTGTCTCGCCAAAGCCCTAGGAGATACTTTTTTTTTCTCTTCTTTAACATTAGGATCTCGAAACTCCTCCCACTTACGTGGGCGGAGGCCTCGCCCTAAAAAGGAATTGGACTATTTGCCAGGTTCGGTGGATGACCTTCCCCTACCTGCATGTGTTTAACAATATCTGCCATGTATAGGTTGAATAAACTAGGGGCCAGGACGCAGCCTTGTTTTAAACCATATCCAGATTTAAATCCTGCTGTTCTGAGTACTGGTCCCTAGAATGTGAATTAACACATGAACTGGGAATTAGCTGGTCCACAAAAGCATGTGGAGCCTCCCTTCTGTGGATAACACTGTTTTGATTCACCACCAGCTATTATGAGGTGATAAATGGGTGTAGGACCAGGTCAGCCTTTGTAGGGTGAGTAGGGCTACTGGGAGTATTAGAGGCAATGGATTCAGATGTCGTAGGAGGGGACCAGAGAATGGTTTGTATTCTTGGAGCTGAATGCCAATAGTAAGCCAGGAGTTTTCCTGGTTCATTAATGAAATTCAGAAGTAAGCCAAGAGTAATGCAAGAATATGTCATACCTACTCGTAACAAACCTTTTGTGAATCAGGTGGTGTGTGAATTGAGCTTCATGAGCCAATTCAGAAAAGATTTGCAGGAAATGGATGAGACTTACACATATAGTACTTCTATTGTACTAATGTCAGTCAGTCAAAATTAACTTTATTTGGTTTGCCACAACCATAAAGTATACATATACAGTTTACAAATAAAAAAAACAAAATATTTCATTTTCTTAAAATATTTTTCTATTTTTTCGGTTCTTTAAAAGTAACACATTATTTTACAGTCCACACTCTTAAGTTAGTTCGGCCTTTGAAAGCAAAGTCTCTACTTTTTTCATAAATTTCACACCGCGGCATATTAAATTTGTTCGAGCCTGCACCCATCCAGCTGGTGATTGCCTGCCTGCAGGTACGGATCTGAAAAGCATTTAGAACTGATTTCAGCAAAGTTCTTCTCTCCTCTTTTATTGACTTGCACGTACATAATAAGTGACTTAAGGTTTCTGTGTGATATCCGCATAATCTACATCTTGTTTTTTGTTGTGTGTTTTTCCAAGATGGGATCAGATCTTTAGAAGAGTGGTCGCCCAGTCTAAAAGCTAAAAATTTCATTTTTAAAGATAGACGGAAATGTGCCGCAAGGTAAGGTTGTGGTTTTAATTGTTTATATGAATTTAATACATTCCAGGCATGTCGACGTTTGGCCAAGGTCTTTTTATCTTCTACCAGGGAGAGAGCTTTTGCGTTTAATTTGCAGATCTTTTTGAATGAAGCTTCTTCCAACTGGCTGTTCCATATTTCCTCTATTTTAAGGGTTTCCAAGGTTGTTCGCAAATCCTCACCCCAAGAGTTTGGTTCACATTGCTCCTACTGTTTCTTGATTTCCAGCCAGCATAGATTATTTAGTGAACCTGGTTCTGCTGATCTGAGCTTCCAACACCATTTCGCTAAGACTGCTTTCCTTTGGTAGGTTTGATTTTGCAGGCCAAATTCCAATCTTATTTGTGCTGGAGCTGATCCTTTGTAAAGATTGAACACCGATTTGTATATTTTTGTCTGGAGTGTATTCAGAATGTCGATTTCTTTCCCGTGCCATATTTTTAGCCCATAGGACAGAGATGGTAATACTTGGGCTGCCATCACCTTCAGAAGATGTTCGTAGGACGGACATTTAAGTTTCTTTTGGAGTGTTCTGTACGCGAAATTCAGTGATTGGGCTCTCGCCTTGATGTTTCTTTTTTGGTGTACTATGGACATGTTTTTACTTAGTGTGACTCCTAAGTATTTATATGATGTTGTTTCTTCGATATGTTTGTCCTTAGTGTACCATTTGAATGGTCGTCTGCCTGTGCCTGCCAATCTCACCACTTTCGTTTTTTTGATGTTTAGTTCCAGACCTTCTAAGTCAAAATACTCAGTTAATTTAGTTATCACTCTTAGGAGGCCTATCGGTGTTTGACTTAAGACCACAATGTCGTCCGCATATTGTAAGAACTGGATGCATTCATTGGCTAATTTTGGTGGGTGTCCGTTTACGTTGTGCAGGTGGCTTTCTAAGTCTGCCAGGTATATGTTGAAGAGGCTTGGCGAGAGCACACAGCCCTGTTTGAGGCCATTTCTTGTTTTTAATTCTGCGGATATTCGTCTCCCATCCCCTAGCTTTACTTTTGCCCACGTTCCGCTATATAAAGCTATTATAATATCAATTAATTTCTGCGGGAGGCCCCATGGTCCAAGTTTATTCCACAAGCGGCCTCTTGGCACGCGGTCAAACGCGGATTTCAAATCTATATAACAAGCTAGTAGTCCGGTCTTCTTTTTTCCTGCTCCTTCAATAAGCAGCGCCAGCGCTGACAGATTAGTTGTACAACCTGTGCCTTCCATAAAGCCCGTTTGGAATTTTGGCACAATTTTGTTTTTATTTATCCATTGTCGAAGGTGAATCAATATACAAGATGAAAAAAGCTTTGCCTCAACATCAATTAGGGCTATTAATCTGTAATTTCCCGGTTCCATTCTACATCCGTTTTTATATATTGGGTGGAAGATGTTACCCTGCCAGGACTGCGGTATCTTTTTTTCCTTGAATATTTGGTTAAATAATGGTGTGAGATACTTTGCCCAAAAATCGGGATCATATTTGAATAGAGCGTTTGGGAGCCCATTGGGGCCTGATGCTCCTTCCGCTTTCAATTTTTTTATCATGATGGTTGTTTGTTTTACTGTTGTAAGCGAAGTTAGGTCTTCTGGATCTCTATTGGAAGAATTTTCATACCGGTCATCTTTTGCGTGTCCAGTGTCAGCTTCTTTCTGAACCATTCCTTTTATAGAATCATTATTTAGTTCTTTGTGTGGTTGATGCCTGAATGTGTTATATAGGCTTTCAATGTAATGTAGCCATGTGGTTTCACTAATTACTATGTTGTGCTGTCCGCCCGTTCCTTTTGCTAGTTTATTTATTATACTCCAGAATTCACTGCTATTAGATAGTTTGCTCGAACGTAGCAGATCTTCCCAAATTCTCTCCGTGTGCGATCTTTTCGCTGTTCTACATTCCTCTTTGTATTCTTTTCTCATTTTCGATATTTCGTGATTATCTACTTCTTTTCCCAGCCTTTTGTCTACAGCTTTTATTCTTAGCTTTTTTGCGATTTCCCTTTTTTTTATCTCTTAATTTAGTAGTGTACCAGGGCTCATTGTTAAAGTCTTGTCCATGTTTTATTGATGTTTTTACTGGAAATTTTCGTAGCACAAGCTTATGTAAGTTCTCCCATTTTTCTTCGAGCGATTGGTTTCCAGTGGCCTCCATGATTTTTACTTGCTCAAACACCGTTTCCATTATTTCTTTTTTTATATGACCCCTCCATCTGAGTTTCTTCAAGTTGTATACTTCTGGAATACTAACTAATGATACTATCTTCATTTTTTCTTCTGAGTTTATACTCAGTATCGTCTCTTGTGGGAAATGATCACTTTCCGGTCGGGTTAATATTTTGAAATGATCGACCGTCTTTATAAGATCTTTACTAATCAGTGTGAAATCTAGTATGGAGTTTTTCTTTCCACTCGAGAAGGTGAATCTTGCGGGTCGATCTCCCTTCATATTTCCATTTAGGATCGTTAATCCTAATGATTCCAGCTCGTTCCATATTTTTTGGATATTGTTTTTGTCTTGCATAACACTTGTTAGATTACTATTAAAGTAGCCTGAAATAAGCATCCCGTGGAATTGGTATGTTTTTTGTAGGGTTTTTATCAAATTTAATAGCGTTAGTAATTTTTTGACTTTTGTTGTTTTTTCAAGATGGATGTATATGTTTATGATCAATAACCTCCATCCCAAGCTGTCTTTACATGCTTTGTTTTCTAGTTTGATGACTTGTATCCAATTCACCCCTGAATCGAGTGCTTCTGTTTTCCAGGTTAAGTCGTTTGTTATAAAAGTGGATAATCCTCCCCTCGGATGTCCATATTTAGCAATTTTCTCCGCCATTACGTGATGTTCTTCATATCCCATGATTTGTCTCGGGATTTCATTCCATGTTTCCTGAAGAAGTATAATATCGAATTTGCTCAGAAAAGCCATTGTCTCTTAATCTTGAATCATTTCTTTAAAACCATGAACGTTCCACGAGCAAATTTTTATTTTCCTCTCTGGTTTCTGGCCTACCTTGATGTTTTGCTTTTGCTTGTTTCGGGCCGAGTTACTGCCATCAGGATCGATGCGAGTTTAGGGCTGGTGCTATCCAAGACCAATCTTCGTTATCTTTCGACCCATTGTTAACTTGTGTTATTTTTATGCAGTTCGACTGGTGTTGCGTAATTGTTTTGTTTCTTGCCCCCTTTAGGATTGAATGTGTTTTTTCGATTGTGTTCTTAGGTTGGGAAGTCATGTTGTTTAGTAAAGGGAATGGATACTTGATAGGCGTTGGGAGTTCTAATGTTATTCCCCATTCTGCAAAGTAAGATCTTGTCGAAAGAATCAGCTCTACTATATCCTTTGATGCCCACGTAGTGCTGCTTATTTCCTCTTCTTTCTCTTTATATAGTTGGACGAATTCTACTGATATGAGGTCACTTGTTGTTATTCCCCTTAATTTGGGTATCTCTCCAAACAATCTCAGTATGTTCCCCCGATTCAACGTGTCCGATTTTCCTCTTGTTTGGAATTCCGGCCTAAATAGTAGTTTACAGCCTATTTCTGGGGATGCCGTTTGGGGATTCTCTTTCTGGTAGACTTCTCTTTTTCCCTCTCTTTGGTCCAGTTGAATATATGGTGTGTGTTGATATTGTCGTTCCGTGGTTGTTGTTTCTTGTCGATTGGGTCCCAGTACTGTCACCACTTTTTGGAGTTCCATTAGTTCTCGCTCTGATGGTCCATTACTTATATTTTGCCCCGTCTTATCATTTGGTAGAGTTCCATATGAAGCATTACATGTTCTTCCTTTTTTTCCTACCATTATGGTTAGGCGGGTATTTGTCTCCCTGACTTGGTCTACTTGTATTTTTTGGCTTTCTACTTTTTCCATTATATTCCGACCATATGACTCGTTTTCTCCTATTGGCCATTTTAAACAGTTTTGTGCCGATAGTTCATGCTTGGATTTTTGTATTAATGCATTTTCTTGTACTTTTTGTTGTTCTGTGTCCAGGCCAAGAATTGTTTTTGATATCTCGTCTTCTTTATATGTTGTTTTATTCTGTGTGATTATATCAGCTTTTTCCTCGTCCTTTGGTTTTCCTTGCGAGATTGATGTTTTCTCATTCTGCCATGAGCATTTTGAGTGTTCCTCAACCTCTTCTTTTTTTGTCTCTTGGTTACCTGCTTCTTTAATAACCTTTTCTTTGACCGGTTCATTTGGGATCTCTTTCTTTTTTCGTTCGAAGATGGCAAAGAATTGTTTTTCTTGCTTGATTTTAATGGGATTTTTCCTTGCCTTCCTTGCACGTTTGCGTTGTCTTTTGGTTTGATGTTCTGTTATGTCAGATGACCCCAATGCTTTATTTTCATCTTGTCCTTTCTCAGTAATTTCATTCTCTTCTGATCCATTTAGGGTTTTTTCCTTTTCAACGGGGGGAAAATGTTCTGTTTTGTTTTCCAATATTTATAGCCTCGCTGTTGGAAATTTCACCTTGGATGTTTTTTGAATGTGTTACGGCAAGTATTTCTCTCAAAATATCTGGTAATGTTGCTAATGTATCTATTATTTCCCCACAGACGGAATTTTGTTCCATTAGCTTTGCTTTCCATTGTTTTTCTTCCTCCTTTTCTTTTGTGAGGTACACCGAGATTTTATCCACTTTGGAATTTATTCCCACTATGTGTGTTGCAATTAAGTTCATCAATTCCACCTGAACATCAAGTTTGTTTGATTGGAAGTTTAAAGCGTTAATCGCTTGTTCTAAGCTTTTTAATAGAGCGTCACCCCAGAACGCTGACTGTGCTATGTTTTGTTGCGTCCGGGTCCTTGTGGTTGAATTAAAGCTACCTGCAGAAGAGATAGTTATTGGCGAGTCTTCTTCTTTCCCCTCTTTTACTTCATCCGACTCCTTGGTTTTAGTGTTCAGCTGTCTGATTGGACTTGATGTAAGTTTTTTTGGAGAAAGTGTAGTTTCCTGATTCTCATCATCTTCATTTATTCCCAAATTTTCGGATTCTTTCACTTCTACGTTCCTGCATCGTTCTGGTTCCGCTTCCTTATGTGTATTGTCTTCGAGCATTTTCAGAAGTTCTGCTTCTTCAAAAATAGAAAAAGATTTTGACCAGTCTATTTTTTGTATACTTCTATGAGATTTTGTTTGTAGCCCTGATTGACTAAGGTCGATAAGTATTAAGCTTTTATCATTGCCCTCAGTAGGTTTTTTGTTTGGTGTAGACATTGCTTGGCCATTAGGTACATGGATTTGTGCCGTAGTTTTTACCAACCAGTTTTTTATTGTTGATTGTTCTTTGAACTGAGTGCCTGAACTTAATTCTGATTCATTTCTCTTTTTGCTTTTTTTGCTTGATGAGGATAAGTTTAGTGGTTTTATCGGGCTTTGTAGGGTTTTTACTTCTTCACTTATGCTGTGAATTACAGCCATTTGATCTTTTAAAAAATGAAATTTGTGCTTGAATTTTCCCTCCCCAAACTTGAAAGGCTCTGCCATGGGGACTAGTGTCGGGTCTGTTTGTTCTTCGCTGGGCACTTCGTCTAACCTAATTTTATTTCCTTGTTTGTTTCTTTCCTTTGCCACTAACCTTCTTTTTATTTTCTGTATTGGGGTTTGTCGTATTTTTCCAGACCGCATATCCTACTTCTGTTATTCTGTCCTGTGGTCTGTGGTCTGTTTTAAATGTGTCTAGGATCTTATTTTATTTTTCGTGGTATTGCTGTATCTGGTTATCCGTTTGTTTTTTAAAATTATTTCTGTTTCCTTTTACAAAGTGTAAATTTTCATTCCAACTCTTAATTTTTCAGACTGGTCTGGGATTGCTAATTTACTGATTAGCAAACGGCGTAATATGGTTACCCCAGCAGTTTTCTTTGAGGTCACTGGGCTCAGACTCGTTACGTAGAGTGATATGGTCCCCCTGCTGCTTGTAACCACCTTCACATTTACCCTCACACTTACACTTGCAATCCCCAAACCCCCCAAGCCTGTCTGCCCCTTTGGTCTGGAACAGCTGCTGTCAGGGAGGGAGCGGGAGCGGTAAGGTAGGTGCTGGGCAGTGCGTCCGTCGTTATGCTGTCTTTATGCTGTCTTGATGAAAAATAGTAGGAAAAATAGTAGGAATAGATAAGCCAAGATCAGCTGTGACTGTTGCTGCTTTTCCCCCGGGCGCGTCAGCTCTTGTATTTCCCGGAATGGAGTTCTGCGTGCCTGCTTGATGTCTACTTGATGCCTGCTTGATGTTCCGCAGGGAGTTGGAGGGGTGGGAGACTTTTATTACGTTATTACGTTTTATATTTGTCAGGGCAGGGATAGGGGTCTGCTGTGTCTGTGGAATGGTTTCCACAGTTCACCCCCCCCCTCCTCTGACTCCTTTGACTCCTCTGACTGTGTTCCTGTCCCTGTCTCCTTCCCCTTCAAACCACCCCTTTCTCTTTATCTCTATCTTTAGTTCAAATCTGTTTTATTTTGAACACAGCGTTAAGCCTACAACCTCATGCCGAGGCCGGCCGCGTATGTGATAGCTCTTGTGTTTCTGCGCCAGCTTGGACGGGAGAGGAGCTTTATCACAGCGCCTTGCCTACAATTTATCTCTATCTTTGATAGTCTTAATTCCCAAGTAAAATGGAGCTTGGTACTCACGAATCCTTGACCACAGTTCGCCCTCCTGAATGCTTCTCACACCCTCTCAGCCTCTTTTCATGCCTTATGCTGCTTGCAATGACTGGGCTTGGGTCTGGGCTTGGGCGGGATGTTAACGTCGGGCAGCCGGTGCCTCCTGCACAAATCCCGAGTATGTGGCCGAATCCTGGGTCTCTTATGGCTCCACCAACTTCGTCCCCACCACCGGCCGCGGCCGCGGCACCAGCAAGCTCTCTGCTTAGCCCTCTGGGCGTCTCCTGCGTCTCCCGCGGTTTCCTGGCTTTCGTGGCCTCTACACGCCGCCGCCGCTTCAGGGACTCTCAGCGCTTGGCGCTTTTCTGATGAGGGCGCTACGGCAAAATTTCTCATGTGTCCCGCTTTGCCCGCTCGCTGCCTGGTCACTTGGCAGCGGCTTTCGCGGGACACTGCCGCCGCCTCTGTTATCGCTAAAGCAGCAGCTCCTCGCAGCTCCTCGCTGCTCCGCCACTCCGCTGTTTGCTGCTGCTTGCTTGCCTCGATCATTTGTACTAATGAATAGTAGACATAAGGTAGACTGTTCTGAGCTTGCTCCTGCCTTGCTCACAGAATTCAAGAGTAAGCCAGGAGTACTACAAAAATTGAACCATAGCAAAAACTTAGGAGATATTGGCCTGTATCTTCCACTGTGCAATGCCATTACACATTAAAAAGATCTGGAAAAGGTAAACTCGCATACACATTTTTCCTCTTGGCTAGCTTTGTTGAAAGTTAAAATATATATTGCTATGCAGAAAAAATGATTACACTATGCAGAGACAAACTTTGCGGGATTGCAAGCTTCGCAAATGGAAAAATGTGGACACTGTAAATCTTTGCAAGTTAAAAGTGGCATCCATATGCACTCTAACCCTTAAACCTGTTGTGCATCAAATGTCCGCTTTTGGCTGACACTATTCATTCTTTTATTGTATGGTTTGTAAAATCGATATTACACTCAGAACTGAGACAAATTAATGACATGAGTGTCTCTGAGTACTTTCAATGCTCGGTAAGTAATATAACTTAAATAAAGGGTCAGTAAATACAACAATAAATTAAAATGTGAATGATGGCCACAACAAACCACAAAACAAAAAACTGCACGGTCAAGCATTCCCCAAAAAGTACACACTCTCTATATTCAGAAATGTGTATGCATCTTAAAGGACCTTTAGTATGCCTAATATAATCCAGACCATTGGAAGAAGTTTACATAATTTTCCAAGCAAAGGTGACCTGATCCTTTCATGCTGTTCACAGTGCAGCCAAAATGACCCTAATAAATGACGGAGGATTACCCAGACACTAAGGCAAACAACTGTGCATAGTACACATCTGGACATTTCCATAGCACACTCCATCTTTGCCTTTGGCAACATGTAGATCAAGCCTGGATTTCTAGCCAACATTTCCCAAGGCGGTTGATAAGTCTGGATGGACAATCTTTGTATGGAGGGTTAGTTAAGAGTTCAAATTGGTTTTTATTCAACCTGTAACATGGGATTGCTTTCAGTGTGCACAAGGTGCCACGCGGAACTGCATGCCGGACTCACATGATTGTATTGTAATTGTTTTTATATAGTGCTTACTGACGAGGCGTCAAAGCGCTTTTTCGGAGAGTAGCACTTTACTCCAGGACCCATAAAGGATTAGTGTTGTATTAGTATAGTGAAATATGAAAGTAATTAAAGTGGTGAATAGGTTAGTCAGTGATTTGGATTCGGAAGGATAGCAGAAGGATAGAAGAGGAAAAAGGTTTGTATTTATATAGCGCTTGTTACCCCTTATTGGGTGTTGAAGCGCCTTTTGTTTTTTGGGTGAGTAGCACTCTACTCTTGAACCCATAAGGATAAGTGTTGAATTAGTATAGTGAAATATGAAAGTAGTTTGAGTGGTGGATATGTTAGTCACTTATTTGAATTGAGAAGGGTTGAGGAGGGGTAGAAATGAGATACGGTTTGCAGTTATATAGCGCTAGTAACCCTAATGGGGTGTTGAAGCGCTTTATTGGTGAGTAGCACGCTACTCCGGAACCCATAAAGGATTAGAGTTGAAGATTAGCGTAGGGAAATATGAAAGTAGTTTGAGTGGTGGATGTGTTATTCAGGTGGATAGAGAAAGGTAGCAGAGGGATAGAAGAAGGAAAAAAGGTTTGCATTTATATAATGCTTGCTTAACTCTGATGAGGAGATGAAGCCCTCTTTTGGCGAGTAGCATGCTACTCTGGGGGCCATCAGGGGTTAGTGGTGAATTAGTATAGTGGAACATGAAATTTGTGATGATAAAAGTATTTTAAAGCTTGTAGGGACAATACTTAAATAGCAAATTAACATTCCAAATGAAAAAATAAACTTTGGAAGCACAGAATTATAAAAAATACTAGGAACTCACTTAATTTATTTTCTTAACCCCTTTGCTGCAGGCCCGATTCCCCTGCTGTGCTGGGGGAGGGGGGCGCGCACAGCGCCCCCGTGCACATGACGAGTTCTCGTGTGCTCATGACCAGCTGAGCTTTTAACAGACACGCCTGTTTCAATAGAACGCTCAGCACAGCAGGGGAATTATCCCCGTGTGTGAGAGTTCTAACGGACGTATGAGCACACGAGAACCATGGCTCATGACGAGCTGAGCTTGTCATGAGCGTGGGAGGGGTTAAGCATAAGTTTGCTGTCGATGTTTTGATTAATGTTCGCTGGGAAACATGACCTGGCATGGCATAGACCTTGAGTGCCTTTTACACTCACCCAAGGTTTTTTTATATTCATTTTATTGTTTGCAGTACTTGAGGCCCTACCATCCAATGCTTAGAGGCTGGTGAAAGATGCATCTGTTTTTTTTGTTTTGCTTGCTGTTCGCATCACATGTACGATGTGGGAAAGAAGATGATGCTAGTGTGTAACTGCAAAAAATAAAAAGTATCACTTTCCTAACATGCAGTTTTATATAGCACAAACTTGGCCCAGAGGCACTGGAGCACCTTACATGAGCAACAGATAACACATTAGAGTAATTAACTTCTTTAGGTTCATGTAGATTAAGTGATTTGCCCAGGATCACTGGATGTTGAGCTGGCGCTGGGGATTAAACCTTGGTTCCCAGTTTCAAAGTCAACCAATGCCACACCTGTCCCCACTGACTGCAGTAATTGATATCTTGCAGACAAAGAAGAAGAGTGTGAGTATTTGGCCTGGTGTATGATGTTCACTATTCTAGTGAGTACCTTGTACCAGTCCAAACAACCCTTATGGTGATTGGTTGTAAGTCAACCTTATAGACCAGCTATCCTAGGGGTAGCATGGACAAAAGCAGTCTTAGGCTAAACTCAAGAGGGCATGTGAAGCCAGCTGTTTTACCATATGCAATCCTTTTAATACCAAATGAAAGGACACCACACAAGTTATATATTATAAACTATATGTATTTATTACTAGAATAATCCCCTGTACTCTTTATGTACTCTTTATGAGCACAGAAGCACAAGCGTTAAACAAAGAACTTCATATAACATACAAAAGTTGAACAAATATGGATAGGCCCTGGTGGCCCTTAAAACCATATACTAAAATAGTGGTATAAGAACCACGTCACGAACAATGGTAAGGCCTAGGGCCTTGAGAATCACTGGGGCTACACTGGACTAACAGAAGTTAGGACGGGGCGGCCCACAGGATGCGGGTGCAGTGTCTAAATGCACACGCGTGCACCAATGCAAGTCAATGGTGCGTAAAAGTTAGAAAGTTGCAGTTTTGGAAGTCTTCTGACTGGACTAGAACTTAACCACTTAAAACTAGGACACTAGGGATGTATATCTCTACAGGAGCACCGTAGTGCTGGCGTTACCTCACCCACAGGAAGCGGGTGCATAGGTGTCAAAGTGTGTCGGGTTTCGTCGTGGAGTTCTATGGAGCCTGGAGGAAAAGATGTTGCAGGCGACCAGAGAGTCCGGTTGGATCCAAGGGTGGATCAAAGATGTAGAGTACCTGAAAGCAGAGGGGACAGAGTCTGGGTCACCAGCCAGTGACCAGGAAGGAACCAGGCGATGTTGGGCGCAATCAGGTGGTTGTTGTGAAGCTTGTCTCCGCTGCCACGTGGACCCGGGGGCATCGACGATGACCAGGAGTCGGACACGGACTGTCCCACAAAGGCTCTCGCTGTCGGCGGTGTCGGCTTCCAGATTGGAGTCAACAGGCTTTGGCAAATGCAACCCACGCAGGAATCAAAGATGGCTTCTGGATCAGACCAGCAAGGTCTGATGGGCTGCTCCTTTTCGGGGGAGCAAGGGCCAGTCTGGAGCAACCAGACCAGCATTGTAAATTTGAAGGTTCGTCGTCGCAGAGGCCACTAGCCAACCGGCAAGTGACCGGACAGACGCGTCGAGCAGGAAAATGCAAAAGGGCCCCACACAGCACTCGGTGAGTGTGGAGAGGTGATCTTTGGTGCAAAAGCTGCTCGGGGCTGGAGCTTCTCAATCCCCAATACACAGCTTCAAGGGTGCCTCGGGAGCTGCACGGGAAGCACTTTGCTGGCTTTCCAAGATGGCCTGTCCCACGTCTCACGTCGCCTCCACAGGTCTCAGCTTTGCTGTGGCTGTGGATCGGGCTGTTGGATGTCTGGAAGTCTGGTTCTTGTTGGTCTCTGTCGTTCGAGCTCCGGTGGGTGCAACAACAAAGAAAACCTTTGAGCGCTAATGGTGCCTGCTTGTGCAGGGTGGTCACTCCTTGACCACAAGGGAGATTCTTCAGTCTTCTACGTCGAGTAGGATGTTGAAGGGCTCAGAGTTATGTATCAAAGTTTCAGTCAGGATTATCTAAAATCTTGGGACTTAGCTCCTACCTTTATTCCAAATCAAGGGGCTGGATTACCTGCTAGGTCCCTCCTATGGGTGGGACCCAAGAAGGGGTGGTTATACCCCTTTCCCTTTGTCCAGTTTCACGTCAGAGCTGGTTTGAACCGGGCTATGCATGGGACAACTTGTGTGCCCCAGGCAGTGTCTAGTTTCACTCAGCCCTCCCTGCCCCAATCCACTATCTCCTGTCTGGGGTGGTGTTAGCACCTCCCTGTGACAGGAAACCTTTTGTCCAAGCCTCCCCTGCCAAGTTTCGGTCAGCAGCAGGAGGCCAGACTCGTGTCTGTGGCAGCATCATCCATTTTGTGATGCTGAGGCTCTGGTTAGTTTTAACCGCGTTTAAGTAAAGTAACATGTCTTCTCCCTTTAGAAGGGTGGAATGCTACCCCCGTCGCCAGAACTGGCAAGGGGGTAGTATTCCAAAGTGTATGACACCTTACACAACATGTTGTGATAAAGCCAAGCCAAAGTTAGCAATAACCGCAAGGATTATAATGCATTTAAGAGTATATGGTATGGCAATATCATAGAACAGCTATAAGGACATGGTTCCGAAAGCTGCAGACAGGCTCAGCTCATGCTAGAGTACCATCTCACATAAAACCAAGCACTCTGCCTCCACGATTGTTAAGGCCTGCCATAGGAGTGACTTATAGGTGTATATGTGTCTATATGTAAAGTTAGATATATTAATACTATACCTAAGCAAGGGGTGATTACACCACCTTGCCCCAGCTGAGTGATCAGCCAGTTGTGTCGAATTGGAAGGCCAGCCAGGGGTGGCAAAAGATATGCTGCAGCCCCTGGTAGGCCTGGGGTGCACCTATGGCCATGGTTGCCTATGGCACACTGTACAGGGACTCACAAGAGTGATCCAAATACCAATTGGTGATGTACCTAAAGTACACGGTGTTGAATTTAGAGAGAGAACAGCAGGGCTGTGGGTCTGATTAGCAGGCCAACAGCCACATTAAGTCGAAAACCAGTGAAGCAAAAAGCAAAAAATGGGGTGACCATAGGAAAGCAGACCCTACTCTCCTGCATAACCCCCCCCAAACGCAGGGACATTAAACTTATCCTTGACCAGATAAGTCTTCATGTTCTAAGTGGAAGCCCCTGGAGAGACCATCTGCATTGCCATGGTCAGTCCCTGGTCTGTGCTCCAGTGTAAAGTCCATCCCCTGTAGGGAAATGGACCACCTCAGTAGTTTGGGATTTTCACCCTTCATTTGATTTAGCCACAAGAGGGGCTTATGGTCTGTCTGAATCTTGAAGTGAGTGCCAAACAAGTATGGTCCCAACTTCTTCAGGGCCCAAACCACAGCAAAGGTCTCCCTCTCAATAGCTGACCAACGTTTCTCTCTAGGGGTCAGCCTTCTGCTAATAAAAGCAATGGGCTGGTCTTGACCATCTACATTAAGTTATGAAAGCACAGCTCCCACCCCCAACTCAGAAGCATCTGTTTGGACAATGAACTCTTTGGAGTAGTCAGGACTCTTTAAGATAGGTGCAGAGCACATGGCCTTCTTCAGGTCATCAAATGCCTTTTGACAGCTAACTGTCTACTGAACCTTCTTTGGCCTTTTCCTGGATGTTAGATCATTGAGTTGTGTGACAATGGACCCATAATTCTTGACAAATTTTCTGTAGTACCCAGACAGGCCCAAGAAAGCTCTGACCTGTGTCTGGGTGGTTGGAGGAGCTCAGTCCTGTATGGTCTGGATCTTACTCTCCAGTGGTTGAACCTGACCCCCACCTACAAGGTGGCCCAGGTACACAACCTTACTCTGCCCTATCTGGCACTTTGTGGCCTTGATAGTTAGGCCTGCCTTTTGCAGGGCCTCTAAAACCTTCTTCAGGGGGATCAGGTGATCCTCCCAGGTGGAGCTGAAGACAGCAATATCATCAAGATAAGCTGCACAAAAGTCATCCAACCCAGAAAGGACTTGGTTCACCAACCTTTGGAAAGTGGCAGGTGCATTCTGCAATTCAAAGGGCATTACCACAAATTGATAATGGCCTCCATGGGTTGAGTAAGCTGTTTTGGCATTGGACTCCTCAGCTAACCTGATTTGCCAATAGCCAGATGTCAAATCAAATGTTCTCAGAAATTTGGCAGAAGTCAATCTATCAATGAGCTCATCTGCTCTTGGAATGGGGTGAGCATCTGTCCTAGTGACAGCACTGAGACCTCTATAGTCCACACAGAACCTCATCTCTCTCTTACCATCTTGGGTGTGAGGGTTTGGTACAAGGACTACTGGGCTGGCCCAGGGGCTCTCTGATGGCTCAATTACTCCAAGTTCAAGCATTTTCTGCACCTCAGTCTTTATACAATCCCTGACATGGTCAGGTTGCCTGTAGATCTTACTCTTCACAGGCAGACTGTCACCAGTGTCCACCTCATGGGTGCACCAGTTAGTCTGACTAGGTGTTAATGAAAACATATGTCTGTGAGCCTGTAGAACTTGTCTGCAGTCCCATTGCTGCTGGTCAGAGAGGCTGCCTGCCAAGGCTACTCCATCCACTGAACCATCATCAGGGTTTTGGGATAACAGGTCTGGGAGAGGGTCACTCTCTTCCTCCTGTTTCCCATCTGTAGCCATGAGCAAGCCCATGTCTGCCCTGTCCACATATGCCTTCAATCTGTTGACATGGAGCACCCTGTGGGGGCTCCTAGGGGTGCCAAGGTCCACCAAGTAGGTGACCTCTCCCTTTTTCTCAATTATGGTGTGGGGTCCAGACCATTTGTCTTGGAGGGCCGCTGGGGCTACTGGCTCCAACACCCACACCTTCTGTCCTGGCTGGTACTCAGTCAGCACAGCCTTTTGGTCATGCCAAGCTTTTTGGAGTTCTTGGCTGGCCTCAGGGTTTTTGGAAGCCTTCTCCATGTATTCAGCCATCCTGGAGCGGAGACCAAGTACATAGTCCACTATGTCAAGTTTAGGCTTTTTGAGAGGTAACTCCCATCCTTCCTTCACAAGACATAGGGGCCCCCGTACAGGGTGCCCAAACAAAAGTTCAAAAGGGCTGTAGCCAACCCCCTTTTGTGGGACCTTTCTGTAAGCAAATAGAAGGCAGGATAAAAGGATGTCCCTTCTTCGCCTAAGCTTTTCAGGTAACCCTTTTATCATCCCTTGTAGGGTCTTGTTGAACCTTTCCACAAGCCCATCGCACTGTGGATGGTAGGGTGTGGTGAACTTATAGTTAAGAAAAGAAGAGGTTCCCTTGAACCGGATTCAATTAATTGAATCCGGTTCAAGGGAACCTCTTCTTTTCTCAACGGTTGGTTAACCCTACTTCCCTTGACTTTCATTAAGGGGTACCTCTCCATTGTTTTCTCTGAACTTATAGTTAACACCACACTCTTTCCACATTGCTTTTAAATATCCAGACATGAAGTTGGTACCTCTGTCTGAAAGTACCTCCTTTGGAAAGCCCACTCTGGAGAAAACTCCAAGTAGGGCCCTTGCCACAACAGGAGCTGTTGTGGTCCTCAGGGGAATTGCCTCTGGGTACCTGGTGGCATGATCCACTACCACCAGTATAAATCTGTGCCCAGATGCTGTTTGGGGGTCCATTGGGCCAACAATGTCTATTTCCACTCTTTCAAAGGGTACCCCCACCACAGGTAGTGGTATGAGGGGGGCCTTTGTTGTGCCACCTGATTTGCCACTGGCTTGGCAGGTATAATAATAATAAATCCACATTTGTAAAGCGCGCAATCACCCGCAAGGGTCTCTAGGCGCTGGGGCCGTCGGGAAGATTAAGCAAGCTATTGCCCAGAGTCACCTGGTGCTGGGCTAATCTGCTGCCGGTGCCGGGGATCGAACCGGGATCCCCAGATTTCGGAGTCAGTCGCCCTGGCCGCGCCGCCACACCTCTTCCACCAGGCAGGTCACACAGGAGCGACAAAACTCCTTGGCATCTTCTGACATATGGGGCCAGTGAAAGTGAGGGACAATCCTGTCCCAAGTCTTGTTCTGGCCTAAGTGTCCTGCTAGAGGAATTTCATGGGCCAAGGTTAGAAGGAAGCCCCTAAATTGCAGAGGTATAACCAACCCCCTGATAGCACCAGGCTTGGGTTCTCTAGCCTCTGAATAAAGGAGCCCATCATCCCAATATACTTTATGGGTACCTTGAGCATTCCCAGCAGCCTCAGCAGCAGCCTGCTGTCTGAGGGGTTCAAGAGAAGGGCAAGTTAACTGAGCCTGCCCCAGGTCTGCCCTTGAGGTTCCCCCTGTCCCCAGAAACTCAACCTGATCAGGTTCAAGCTCTTCCAGGACAGTCTCCTCTTGGATCACAGAATCACCCTCCTGAGAGGGCTGATCCTCAACCTGGGGCAAGGGGAAGGCACTGCCTTAACCCTCTTGCTCTTCCTCTTGGGTTGGGACTGGTCTATAGTTTCAAGATCCAGCTCAGGTTCAGGTAGGCACTTCTTGGCCTGGGGCCTGGTTACAGCAAGGACATGTGCTGAAATACCTAGCATCTCTGCATGAGTCCTATACTCCACTTCTGACCATACTGAGTCCTCTAGATCATTGCCCAAAAGACATTAAACTGGGAGGTCTGCACTCACCACAATTCTTTTGAGGCCAGTTACCCCTCCCCAGGAGAAATTAACAACTGCCACACTATGATGGGTAGTGACATTGCTAGCATTGGTCACTAGGTAATTATCACCCAGTATAATTTGTCCAGGGTCCAAAAAGTTAGGTGTCACCATAGTGACACTGGCACATGTGACCCTGTAGGCCTGAGCCACTTTATCATTAATCAAAGGCGTCTGCCTGTACTTGCCCAAAGTATTGGGACTCATTGTAGTGGACATAGCCATGTCCACATCACAGATCAAGACTGCCTGAGTAGGAATTCTGACTAAGCTAGACTCCATCTCAGTACCCATGGTTAACCCCACTATAGCTTTAGTTTGGGGGCTGCCACTGCTGACTGTACTAGGGGGGGCAGGTGCCTTAGGGGCTGCAGTGGCAGGGGCTGTACCTTTCTTAGTGCACTCACTAAACCAGTGAGAGGCTGATTTACAGTAATTACACCAAGGTTTCTTTGGGTCAGTATTCTTCTTCCTTTTCTTTCCAGTTTGGGACTCCCCCTCCCCCCCCCCCCCCCCCCCATTAGAAGTATTTTGAGGGCCTGGAGAAGACTTCTGGTCTTTTTGTTTTTGATCTTCACCCTTCTGGTCTGCCTTTTTCTGATCACCTCCATGGTTCTGGGGTTTCTGCTTAACCCTGGTTCTGACCCATTTGCCTGCCTTCTTTCCCAATTCTTGGGGAGAGGTCAGATCTGAGTCAATCAGGTGTTGGTACAACAACTGGTTCTGGCAATTATTAAGGATCTGTTCTCTCATTATTAGATTGTACAATCCTGTATAGTCTGTAACTTTACTTCCCAGTAACCAACCTTCCAGAGCCTTAGTGGCACAATCAACAAAGTCAGTCCAGTCCTGAGTCTGAGCTTTTTGGTTATCTCTGAACAACAACCTGTATTGCTCAGTGGTTAGGACAAACCCATCAATAAGAGCACTCTTCAGGACAGTGTAGTTTTTAGCATCCCCAAATCTAACAGTGAGGAGCTTATCTCTTCCTTTTTCTGAAAAGGAGAGCCACAAGATTGCTGCCCACTGATCTTAGGGAACCTGCTGTACCATGCAGGCCCTCTCCAGAGCAGTCAACCATTTGTGGAGGTCATCCCCATCTTTGTAGGGGGGCACAATCTTACTCAGGTTTCTATGTTCATTGGACCTGTCTTTATCCTTAGGGATAATGCTGCCACCAGTGGAATCTAATCCACACAATTTTCTTTCCTTTGCTAAAGCAAGTTTAGCTTGGGCCAGGGCTGTTTCTTTTCTCTATCTGAAGTTGGACAGCTCTCATCCTAGCCTCATGCTCTTTTCTCTGAGGGGAAGTCATTCCCCTTTGAGAACCTCTTGAGGCATTAGATTGGAAAGGAGAGACTCCCTGGAAGGGGATCTTTCTCTTCTATTGCCTGGATTAAGTCTACTATTAGGCCTGGGAAGGTGCATCCCTTCTCCATTCCCATGTAAACTTAGGTTAGCCTGGCTAAGCCTTCTGACCTGAACCTGGCCCTCCCCTCCATCATCTGACTCATCCTAATCTACCTCCTCATCCTCGACTTCTGGGGTGATGGTCTCATCATCTATGGGGGTTACTCCTTCTCCTGAATTACCTGAGGGGCCTGTTTCAAGAACCTTCTCAAGATCTGCTGTCTCTAGGACATGTATCAGGATTGGGATGGTAGGGTTATGACCCTTTTTCAGCGTCCTTGAGGTACACAAGGCACTCAATTCTCTGAAGCTGAGTTTTTCATAGCTGGAGGGTGCCCTGGGAGGGTCACTTTCCACAGGTAGAGAACTGGACTGTTCACCTGTGCCAGACATGACTAGTGAGGTGTGGGTGTGTGCACCTACCTACACTATGTGTTTACCTACTAGAACCTTACTAGTGAGTTGTAGTCAGGGTGTGCTTAGCCCTTTGGGCTAAAACTACTAAGTTCAGTAGAACTTAAGTATTTAAAGATGTGTTTATGTGTACCTATGGTACTTGATGTGATCTTTCAAATGATATTGTCAAAGATTACAATTGGTAAAACAACAGCAAGCTCAAAATCCCAACCGCTGCACACCAATGTGAAAAGTTGGCCTGGTGTATGATGTTCACTATTCTAGTGAACACCTTGTACCAGTCCAAACAACCCTTATGGTGATTGGTTGTAAGTCAACCTTATAGACCAGCTATCCTAGGGGTAGCATGGACAAAAGCAGTCTTAGGCTAAACTCAAGAGGGCATGTGAAGCCAGCTGTTTTACCATATGCAATCCTTTTAATACCAAATGAAAGGACACCACACAAGTTATATATTATAAAATATATGTATTTATTACTAGAATAATCCCCTGTACTCTTTATGAGCACAGAAGCACAAGCGTTAAACAAAGTACGTCATATAACATACAAAAGTTGCACAAATATGGATAGGCCCTGGTGGCCCTTAAAACCATATACTAAAATAGTGGTATAAGAACCACGTCACGAACAATGGTAAGGCCTAGGGCCTTGAGAATCACTGGGGCTACACTGGACTAACAGAAGTTAGGACGGGGGCGGCCCAAAGGATGCGGGTGCAGTGTCTAAATGCACACGCGTGCACCAATGCAAGTCAATGGTGCGTAAAAGTTAGAAAGTTGCAGTTTTGGAAGTCTTCCGACTGGACTAGAACTTAACCACTTAAAGCTAGGAGACTAGGGATGTATATCTCTACAGGAGCACCATAGTGCTGGCGTTACCTCATCCACAGGAAGCGGGTGCATAGGTGTCAAAGTGTGTCGGGTTTCGACGTGGAGTTCTATGGAGCCTGGAGAAAAAGATGCTGCAGGCGACCAGGAGAGAAGAGTCCGGTTGGATCCAAGGGTGGATCGAAGATGTAGAGTACCTGAAAGCAGAGGGGACAGAGTCTGGGTCACTAGCCAGTGACCAGGAAGGAACCAGGAAGGAACCAGTCGATGTCGGGCGCAATCAGGTGGTTGTTGTGAAGCTTGTTTGCGCTGCCACGTGGACCCGGGGGCATCGACGATGACCAGGAGTCGAACACGGACTGTCCCACAAAGGCTCTCGCTGTTGGCGGTGTCGGCTTCTGGATTGGAGTCAACAGGCCTTGGCAAATGCAACCCACGCAGGAATCAAAGATGGCTTCTGGATCAGACCAGCAAGGTCTGATGGGCTGCTCCTTTTCAGGGGAGCAAGGGCCAGTCTGGAGCAACCAGACCAGCATTGTAAATTTGAAAGTTCGTCGCCGCAGAGGCCACTAGCCAACGGGCAAGTGACCGGACAGACACGTCAAGCAGAAAAATGCAAAAGGACCCCACGCAGCACTTGGTGAGTGTGGAGAGGTGATCTTTGGTGCAAAAGCTGCTCGGGGCTGGAGCTTCTCAATCCCCAATGCACAGCTTTGAGGGTGCCTCGGGAGCTGCACGGGAAGCACTTTGCTGGCTTTCCAAGATGGCCGGTCCCACGTCTCACGTCGCCTCCACGGGTCTCAGCTTTGCTGTGGCTGTGGATTGGGCTGTTGGATGTCTGGAAGTCTGGTTCTTGTTGGTCTCTGTCATTTGAGCTCCGGCGGGAGCAACAACAAAGAAAACCTTTGAGCGCTGATGGTGCCTGCTTGTGCAGGGTGGTCACTCCTTGACCACAAGGGAGATTCTTCAGTCTTCTACGTCGAGTAGGATGTCGAAGGGTCCAGAGTTATGTATCAAAGTTTCAGTCAGGATTATCTAAAGTCTTGGGACTCAGCTCCTACCTTTATTCCAAATCAAGGGGCTGGATTACCTGCTAGGTCCCTCCTATGGGTGGGACCCAGGAAGGGGGTGGTTAAACCCCTTTCCCTTTGTCCAGTTTCACGCCAGAGCAGGGGCTGGAGTGCCCCAGCACCGGTTTGAACCGAGCTATGCATGGGACACCTTGTGTGCCCCAGGCAGTGTCTAGTTTCACACAGCCCTCCCTGCCCCAATCCACTATCTCCTGTCTGGGGTGGTGTTAGCACCTCCCTGTGACAGGAAACCTTTTGTCCAAGCCTCCGCTGCCAAGTTTCGGTCAGCAGCAGGAGGCCAGACTCGTGTCTGTGGCAGCAGCATCCATTTTGTGATGCTGAGGCTCTGGTTAGTTTTAACCGCGTTTAAGCAAAGTAACATGTCTTCTCCCTCTAGAAGGGTGGAATGCTACCCCCGTCGCCAGAACTGGCGAGGGGGTGGTATTCCAAAGTGTATGACACCTTATACGACATGTTTTGATAAAGCCAAGCCAAAGTTGGCAATAACCGCGAGGATTATAATGCACTTAAGAGTATATGGGATGGCAATATCATAGAACAGCTATAAGGACATGGTTCCGAAAGCTGCAGACAGCTCAGCTCATGCTAGAGCACCATCTCACATAAAACCAAGCACTCTGCCTCCAGGATTGTTAAGGCCTGCCATAGGAGTGACTTATAGGTGCATATGTGTCTATATGTAAAGGTAGATATAGGAATACTATACCTAAGCAAGGGGTGATTACACCACCTTGTCCCAGCTGAGTGATCAGCCAGTTGTGTCGAATTGGAAGGCCAGCCAGGGGTGGCAAAAGATATGCTGCAGCCCCTGGTAGGCCTGGGGTGCACCTATGCCCTGGGTGCCTATGGCACACTGTACAGGGACTCACAAGAGTGATCCAAATACCAATTGGTGATGTACCTAAAGTACATGGTGTTGAATTTAGAGAGAGAACAGCAGGGCTGTGGGTCTGATTAGCAGGCCCACAGCCACATTAAGTCGAAAACCAGTGAAGCAAAAAGCAAAAAATGGGGTGACCATAGGAAAGCAGACCCTACTCTCCTACAAAGAGCATAAACTGATTTATCACTGCCTGTTGCGTGGAGAGGGACAAAAATAAACTGAGGAGCTCTCTCGCTGGCCTTCGCCATCCCCACCACTCCTCTACCCTGTGGCAGTCTCTCGCAAAGCAAGTGCTAATGGCTTCCCATCAGCTGCTCCTTGGGGCCTCATTCACACCTGGAGGACGCCAGACAGCAGGCAGAGCAGCCCATTTACATTCTGCCTCCAACATAGCCCCATTGGTCTGACTTCACGTGGATGGGTTCAGGCTCAGGATATGTTTGTTAAAGTTGTAACAAACACCAGCCTTTCTCGTTGTGCACTAGGGGTGGAGTCCTTGGTACGCAAAAAAAAATAGCCCACCAACTGGACTCGCCAGAGGCCAATCGACCAATCGCCCGCCTTATCAATCCGAGTCTCTGTCTGTGGTTTATGGGGTCTAATAAATGGTGTTAATTTGTATTATAGGCCCAGCGCTGAAACCCAAGCCACTTGCCATAAACAGGCAGAAACTTGAGAGGTAGGTGTTGAAGCCGAACAATTCACTGGAAAAAAAATTACATAATAAAGGAACACGCTGAATGAATATGAGCGGAGGTAAATGTGCCACATAACGCAAATCTTTTACAAAAACATTAAACAGGTTTTTTTTTTCTTGCTTGCCAAACTGGTCAACGATTCTGTTGCACAGCATAAAAATGCTCTGTTCTTGCTTAACAACTACCCCTTAAGAAGTGACCCCAGAAGTTTAAAAAAAAAAAAATCTTAGTCTGAGCACGAGACTGTTTTAAAATAATTAATACACGTGGGCGTGGATTATTTGGCATAATACCACCCTTTTAACGGACAATATTCACTGCACACCAGGCCAGAATGAATTGAGGAAGGCTTTTTACCTGAGGAGATATAGAAGGAGAGATGACTGTATTTAGTTGCTTGCTGCAGGCTGCTTCGGTAGCGTCCATGGGAGGCAGGCTCAGACGGCTGGTGCCGTTGCATGTGCAGTTCACACCACTGCGTGATTACCTACCCTGCCCCTCCCTACAGAACACTGCTGATGGCGCGCACTCGGCGCAAAAAATCTGAACGTGCATCACTGCGGCTGCGCACGCCTATGCTCTGTCTCTGAAGCCGAGCATTTTAATAATAGCCTGTCGCCCGTGCAGAGAGCCAGCAGTTGCAGTGCATGGGCGGCAGGCCATTGTCATTATTATAACACTCCTGCCCGAGTCAGAGACTGTGCCCAGCTGATGCTGCCATGACACTCACTGACTGTGACTGCCTGTTATTATGTAAGGTTATTTATTTGTCCCAGAGTCGAGCCAGTCTGCATTGTGCTGAGGCGGCCCCCCACACCGCGGGGGCTGCGGGGGCCTATGTTACGCCCCTAAAGAGTGCACATGTGTACACACACACACACACACACACTTGTATTTACATGAAATTTGTTGCCACATTTTTGCAGCTAGTAGCACTATTAATAAGTCTTCTGCATAGAATGAAATGTTAACCCATAGGTTTCAGGTTACAGTTTTAGGAGAACAGCACAGTGGGTTTATGCAGCTGTCACAAAGGCCCTTGTATAACATTCACAAACTGTGATCCTGGAAATTAGTTAATTGAGTTCTGTGTCTTTTGGAAAGTTCTACACGTGGTCAGACTGGTTTAAGCTTTAATCCCTGAAGGGTAAAATCAAATTGGATTTTTTCTCATGATACTAAGCAAGTGAAAGCTACTGAGCTCCTAGTAATCTCATTATGAAGTGCTAAAACCGATCCCGTTTGACTTGGTATTATGAAAAGTAATTCTTCGGTTAGTTGAACATAAACAGCCGCATTCATGATACATAAATATTACTGAAAATGCAAAACCGCAGTTTTTAATCACAGCTACTCTCGCATAGCATGTGTTTTTATATGTAAATCTGTTGAACAACCCAGGAAGTGGCGACCAGTGCGCATCTTGGGCCTCATTTATGAAGGCCTTGCGCCACTGGTACGTCGTTTTTTCCCATTTTAAAAGTGACGCACCGGCGGCGCAAGACCTTCATAAATAAGGCCCCTTGGGTTTCCTCCTGATGAGCTGCTGGACTTGGTTGTGGCCAGGAATGAGTACCAGAGCTGCATTCTCACCACTGCCACAATACAGTCAGTCAAAGGAAGGGCTGTGTGGTTTCTCTTTTATTCGGCCAATTGCCGAGGCTCTGGTTTACATCAGCAAGGATAGACTAGAAAAGCTTCTAAATAATGCAGAGTTCATTTGTTACTCATCAACAAAGTCAGTAATGGTCTAAACCTGTTGGCTTCTGTGGACCCCCACTGAGTCATTATTATAACTCAGGGGCCCCCACTGAATCATTACTGGAATCCGCTGATCCCCACTGAAGAATTATTGGAAGGTGGGACCCCCCAGTCGAAGCAACTTCTATGATTGGCACCTCAAAACAATACAGAAAGATTCAAAAGTGAGTATACACCTACTCAAATATTGAAATATTTTGTTTAATTCACAATCAAATACAGAAAAAAGGTTTCTAATTTTAAATTTTGTTTCTTTATTTGGGTATGCTTTATTAATTTAAATTTATTATTTTAATATTATTTAATTTTGTAAAACAGCCACAGATCCCCTGCATAGGCTTTGCGGAACGCCAGGAGTCCTTGACCACAATTTAAGAAGCTTTGGTTTAGAGCCATCAATTGGGAAACTGAATTCCTATTGGCAAGAAGACTATAGTTTGACCGTAGTCACAAGGGAGTTCCTATGATATGCTGATGATTCACTGCAAAAACAAGTTCAGAGCCAGCAGGAGCTATACACGGGTGAATGAGCAGCCATGGACATGTAGGGTGTTTACATCTAAATTAAAGACTTGTAACACACTGGGTGAGAAGTTGTTCTACCAGAATATCGAGTTTTTCACATCTAACTACAAAACTATTGTCTCCAGAATATCAACTATCACTACTCACCTATATACCTTGATAATTTGTATATCTTTAAATTATATAGATGTGGGGGGTTATTTAAATAAAAGATTGACCCAGGAGTCCAATTAATATAGTTCTGGGCAATAGCCAGGCTATCATATACGAAAAATAAATACTGTTCCCTAAGGACAAATTAATGATAAGCAATTCCAATCACAGAAGGAAAACATATATAGCCATAGAAAGCACAACATAATTGTGCATTTAATGTTGAGTTCCGATTTGAATGGTAGGAAAATACACATGTAGTGTAGGGGAACGGCAGCAAGAGCAGGAGGTGAAGTCAGTTTAACCAAGTATGCACAGTATACAAGCACTGAATCAAAATAAGATCAAGAAGTCAGAGTCCTATGCAATTAATCTTCTTGTGGACACTCTGTAGCCAGTTTGTTGGTTTCAATCCCATACCATAAATAGTGGGGTCTTATTCAGGACAAACAACAGTAAATAGCCAGCATGAGTCATTCAGGATAAAACCTTAAACAAAGAAGGCAACATATCTGATTGCTTAAAACCACAAGCAGCTTGATATAGAGAATATATCACAATCAAAGGAATTTGAGATTCAGAAGCCAGATAATTGGACAATAGCCACTGCACTCAAGCTAAGCACACTGATTGGTGTATATGCTTGACCTTGGCGTGGCAGTAGCTCCTGTAGTTTAATGTGTACATAGTAATAAAGATTATCACACCATACTGTACAGTGACAGGCTATGCCAAACCATACCCTACAATGACAGGCCATACCATACCATACCATAATATCGCCTGCCATACTATATTATACAATGATAAGCTGTACAATACTATAACCTAGTCTACAATGACACATCATCCCATTCCATACCATAATATACAAGGATAGACCATACCATAACATAGTTTACAGTGACAGGCCATGCCATGCCATACAATGACAGGCAATACCATACCATACTATACAATGATAAGCCATTCCATACCATACCATACCATACACTGAAGATTGTGTGTTCCGCAAGACAGCCTTGTTAGAGTGCCATCACAGGAGATGACATCAATCACAATCCAAAATTAGTAAATGTGGCTTTGTGTTGTTTTCCATCAACAAATTTCTTTTTTTGAAAACATATTTTATTGGTTTCATATGTGCATCTGACAATAGTCGTAATCATACATCATCATCTTAAGTCAAACATCTCAGTATTCCCCCCCACTTTATCCCACATGAACCATCCAATATTGATGCAATACCATAGTGTTTTGACGATTTATACATAGTCATATTATAGATCTCGAATTGCAAATCTTGATTGCACATTAAACTACCCACAACCCGCAACATTCTACCCTCCCCCTCCCTCCCCACAGGTGTGTGTTGCTGTAAGCATCTTTTTCCGTCTCATGTCGTGGTGCAGCTACTACTAAAAGCATCCCTCAATGTACCCGAAGTTGCAAGAGAACCCCTCGGAGCCCAGTTCCCTGCGCCTATTCCTCCTCTGTCTGGTGATCCGATAACGATTGAACCAATGCTTCCCATGCATTTGCGGAATCTAGTGCCTTGTCATTATTTAGTCGTCGCGCCTGTTGATACCTAAGTGTACTCTCACTTCTTGCCCATTTTAAAAACTCAGCCTTTCACCTCTCACTATTAGGGCCTTTTTTCGATTTCCAATGCCTCGTTATTTCTCTCTTCGCTAGCAATAGCCCCATGTCTACGAATTTGCTGGTCACCTTGGTCTTGGGAGTGTGAGGGAACCAGTGGGGGGCGAGAGAAGTATTGCTGAGGGGGCAGACCACAAGCCCCAGGATTCCTTGCAGGTGGAGCGGCCGACTCACGTTCCCTGCGCCTGGAGGCGCGTTTGAAATTCTGGGAAGCAACCTGTTGCCTGGAGGCTGAGAGAAACATTACGGAAGGGGCAGACCACAAGCCACAGGACAGTTTGCGGTTGGAGCTGCCGACTCATGTACCTTGCGCCTGGTGGTGCGTTTAAAATTCTGAAAAGTAGCCCGCTGCACAAGAGGCGCGCGGGTCGCACCCGTGCATGGCCTGGGTGAAGACTGGGACAAGAGTGGGCCTGTCTGCTCCCGTAATTGGCCGGAGGAGGCTGGGCTGGGCCCACACTCTTGGTTTTTTAGCAGCCCCATATCCTCCAAACTTTGTGGGGCAGGGGTAACAACAGCATCATATTGGTCAGCGGGACCCAAAAGAAGATTCCACAGTAAGTAGCTGTCCTATAGTGCTACAGCTCGGTGCCTCTGTCCCCCAGTAGTTGCAGCAGCAAGGAAAGGGATGCCGTCTTCTTGGTCAACTGCCACAATTAAACCGATTTTCAAGAAGGGGGATAAGAATAACCCCTTCTATTATCCCCCCATATCCCTCATTGACTCCATTGTTAAGGTTCTAGCTCAGGTTTTTCTGACTTGACTTTCTGGTGGGCTAACATGGACCAAATAATCTCTGAGGTGCAGTTTGGTTTCCGTTTGGGAAAATCAGCCACTGATATAGAGTCTTAGGGGCCCATTAGGATGTCGGGCGGATTGCCCCTGCCAGGCTGGCGGTAGCCACCGCCAGCCTGGCAGGGGCAATCCGCCCGACATCCACACTCGTTTCCCCCCCGCTATATTAGTATGGTGGGGGGGACCCCTCCGCTTTTCCGCCCGGTCGCCCTGCGGCCGGGGCGGAAAAGGAATAATATGGTGGAGGTGTCTATCAGACACCGCCAGCATATTATGATGGTTGTTTTAAGGTGCCTTTCCGCGGCGGCGAGGCCGCCACGGAAAGGCATGCGGTCTTCACTCTGGGGGCCCCCTGCGGGCCCCCAGAGTGAAGGAGAGGTGGGGGATGCACAGGGGGGGTACCTGTGGTACCCCCCTTCATTTGCATTTACAAAGCGGCAGCACCGCGCGGTGCCTGCCGCTTTGTAAATGCAAATGCTGAAATGCATTTTTAGCATTGTGGCTGGCGGTGCAGAGAGCACCGCCCGCCACAATGCTAAAAATACAGGATGTGCCCGCCACTGTGGCGGGCACATCCTAATACCCCCCACGAGACCCTCGCCCTTATGGCGGGCGGTCCCTATTACCACGAGGATGGCAGGCGGGCGAAATCCGCCCGCCATCCTAATGACCCCCTTAACCTCTTTTTAATAGTGTCCAAATACATGGTAGCTCAATCTGCTGCCCTTTTTTTAGGCTTCATGGACCTTATGTCCGCCTTTGACAGGGTGAACCGCAAGAAATACTTATTTCCTTGTGAGTTGAGCCCGCCATTGTAACTTTACTAACAAACCTTCATGCCCACACTATAGCAGCAGTCAGATATTCACATAGGGCGGGCCTCACAGAGTATTTTAACTGCACTAGGGTGTCCAAGGTTGAATTCTTGCCCCTTTTTAATTTACTATCTATATTAATGGCCTAGAAGCCGGCCTGCCCTCATTACAGTATGATTGCCCTTGAGTGGGCAGGAAAGCATTGCCAGTTCTTTTATATGCTGAAAATGCGGTGCTGCTGACACGCACACCAATGGGCCTCCAAGCTCCGATCAATGGGTCATTTTCTTTTATGGACGGGCTGGATCTGTCGGCCAACTTCACAAAATCGTAAGTTTTGGAAAGTTTGCCCTCGGGCGACTCGCTCCAAAAGATTTAAGGCAGATGTTTACACCTTAGCGAAGGTCCTGGCTTTCCCCTACCTGGGCATTTTATTTGATGCAAAACTCAACTGGAAAAAACTGAAGGAGGGAAAGTTGTACAACATGCACAAAGCTATGGGAGCTATTGCCAACTATGCCCACAGATTGTGTTATTGGTCCCCTGATATAATTTTATAGTCAAACCAGCCTATCTGTATGTCCACGGTCATGCACGGTTTCGAGGTTTGGGGGTATACAGCAGCCAACAAGTTACAGGCCGCTCAAAATACGTTTTTTAAGACTAATTTTGAAGTCCCACAGGGCACCCCCTCATTTACAGTAAAGAAAGCACTAGGAGTTAATTACATAGCAGATTTGGTGGCAGTGAAGCCCTTGTATTGGGTGAAGATCATGCATTTAAAATCCCCTGGCTACGGTATGTAAAGGATTCCTTTATGGCTCTAGGCAGTGCAGATATTTTTTGAAATGTGACTCAGTGAGGCCTCAGGACCTGAGAATAGTCAAGGAGCTCTTCTTAAACACGCAGCTGCTCGCTGCAAAAATACTGAGCTTATAAAACGAGCTGTGAGAGGGCATGTTTTGCTAAAATCAGTGCAAGGAATGGAGAACTATCTATTTACCCTTAAAAACCCTTCTGATAGATTTTTAGGAACCTGTTTTAGATTCAATCAGCTCCATCATCTCCTGGCATTCCCGTCTTGTATCTTACCTGCAAACTTGAGAGGGCCCTGTGGCTCCGACGACAGTCTTCCACAATACACCTTACACTTTATCCTCTTATGTAAATATTTTAGCCACCCCAGGAGATTGTTTCTTAGGCCCCTTTTAAAAGCTATGACATTTAGACAAGCCCAGGTTGCAGTTATGTATTTGCAGCTTTTGCTCAGCGACCATACCCTTTTTGTAGTCACAAATTTCCCGAGGGCTGCTTTTAGATCAAGAAGCACAAGATGTGACTGACTCTGCTTGGACCTTGCGACTTTGCACAATATTTCTTTCAATGAATTATAACTGTAATGTTCTTTTTATAGTCTTTTTATCTTTTATGGATGTGACTGCTTCCGAATAAAGATTGATTTATTATATTATCATATTCTTGCTGCAAGTGCAGTGCATAGGTATTCCATATGAGAATCGAAAATGCAATGAAGGAAGCTCTAATTTTCAATTAGGTAAAAAAGGCTATTTTAGAAACGAATGACTGAAAGTATAATAAATGTATGCCCTCTACAGAAATGTAACGTGATGCCTTCTGTAGACACCATAGTTGACTTCTTCTAAGATGACTAGGCTAAGAATGCAACCTCAATTAGGAGTTTCGGTGGGCCTCAAGTGTTTTTTAACGCAATGCAATAAGATGATGCTTTTGAAAGTAGATAAGACCCATCACAGTTTTCAAAAGATAATGGGCTGTAAATATCAATGTAAACAGGCTCTTTGGGGGTTTACCCCACAAATATTTGACATTATTTCTTGCATTTTCCAAATAAAGGCCCAGATTTACTACGATTTGGTGTCCGAGTTGCGTCCCTTTTTAGGTGCAGCCCGATGCAAAATCTAGGGGCTTATTTTCAAGCCCATTGTGCTGCTGGTGCGTCACTTCTTTTCATGCACCAGTGGCGCAGAGTGTAGAACATATCTACGAGGCAACGCAAAGCCACTTTGCGTGGCTTTTCATGGCCTCGTAGATCTGGAGTAAGGCAAAGCAGCACAAGTTGCTGTGTTGCCTTACTCTGCATCAAAGAGGCATTCCATGGGAGTTGGTGGTGTTACCACGCAACACCCGTACATTCTAATGCAGTCCCAGATTTACAATGATTAGGAAACCTGGGAATGTGTCCAAAGCCAAATAACTTTATTGCTCTTCGTTTTTTCCTCTTTCTATATGTGCTGCATTCTGCAGCACACATAGAAGGAAAGAAAGCATCCATTGATTGTTAAAGTGCTGGAAGGTGTCTCTTCCTGCACAAAAACAATCATTCCTACAACGCAGACAGCCGTGCACCATGATGCAAGGGTTGCTACGTTGGCGCTAGGCAGCCAAAATGGCACCAGCGCAGAGGCAAAGGACAGGATTGCGCCATATATCATAAATACGATGCATTCCTGCCCTTTCCTTTTGACTCAAGGCAGCGCAGAAAAGTGACTTACTGCACTGTCCTGCGTCAAAAACTTGCAAATGAGGCCCCTAGTTTTGGATTCACACAGCCCAATTTGCATAGCTTTACACTGCTGTGTAAAAAACAAAAAAGTAACGCCAGGCAGCCCATAGCATCTGATAGGCTTTAGATGGGTGGAGCTTGAAAGGTAGAAAGCTCATGTCTACCTTCTTTTGAGTATTGGGACTACATGATCGCGCTCTCTGGTCCGCAGGTTAATTGTCGGTGAAAATCCGATTTCCGTTATACCATTTTCCAGCACTGCGCCCAGGGCCGGACTAGCCATTGCGGGCACCGGGCAATCCCCCGGTGTGCCGCATGGATGGGGGCCGGTTTTGGGTCCCTGGGGTCCGTTTTTGTAGGACAGGGCCGTTTCGACCCTGTATCAAAATCGGTGGAAAACCGGCCCCGGCAAAGAGCTCGGCGGCACCTCCAACCCCCCCCTCCTCGAGTGGGGAGGGGGGCCGGCCGAGCACTTTTCCAGGGACGGTTGTGGTTCCCAGTCCGGCCCTGACTGCGCCATTTTGGAGATGACAGTTTGGCGCTCTAGTTCTTATGAAATGCATCCGGCACCCTATTTAAGTAGGCCCGATGCGGGACATGGTAAGAAGCGGGGTCCGTGTAACCAGTGCTGTGTTGATTTCATTTTTAGCCTGACCTGTTCTGCATTTTAAACAAATGTCGAGTATTAATTGGTTTTAACCTTGAGTAAGTGGTTGCAGTCTTGATAGTTGGGTGGTCGATCTTGGACAGGATAGCATTTTTGCATATTTTGCACGTTTTTTTTATATATTCCAGATCTAATACTGGTCATGAGAAAGTTCCTTTCTACCTTCTTTTGACTATCAGGATTACATGATCGTGCTCTTTGGTCTGTAGAATAATTGACGGAGACAGCGCAATCCTGATTTCCAATTTTCCAGCACTGTGCTATTTTAAAAACCCATTTTGTGTTGGTGCTCTAGTTCTCATGAAATGCATCCGACACCCTATTTAGGTGGCGCTGAAGCGACAAAGGCAAGCTCATCTACTCCCAACCATGTCTGTTGCCGGCCATGCTGCAGATGTCTCCTCTGCAGGGATTAATAGCTCTTAATCGCCTGAGGCTTTATGGGCCATGAGACATGCAGGTGAGTGCTGCAGTTCCAAACTCCCATTGGCCTTTGTGTCGAATATGTGGGTTTTAAGGGAATCAAATCTATTCATGCTCTCTCAAATGCTCCACCTCCTGCCAGGTCGAGTAGCAAATTAAAAGCTTATATGGTCAATCTGTGCTCACTTTCTTAACATTCCGCAGATATTTTCAGTCTGCTTACTGACACTAAACCTTATTTATTATTCCTTACGGGACCGTGGCTCAATGAACCTTCTAGTTTTGGGATTGCCTTGACATTCTCTTCAAACTATCTCATTCTTTGGTGAGACAGGGGGACTACAGGTGGGGGGGGGGGGGAGTAGCAGTCATTTTTAAGGATAGTTTACAAGTTCTAGCTTGGCCTCTAGATAACATATTGCAAGCCGAAGGACTGGGTTTTTCAATCAAGATGTCTCTCAATGTTACCCTCTCTGGAACGCTTACTACCGTCCTCCCGGATCGGGAAGTAAATTCATTAAGTCTACTAGGGAGATCATTGCTTCTCTATGCGTAAAGGCAGCCAATTTTATGGTGCTGGGGGATTTTAACTTACACGTTGATAATCCTGATGATTCACTGGCAGGCAAATTGATCGACACCATGGCTCTCTAAATCTTCAAAGGTGGATTGACTTGCCAATGCATGAGGCAGGTTACACATTAGACCTAGTTTTTTGTAACCTAAATTTGGTGGGGCTCGACCCTCCTAAAAAGGTGGGTTGGTCAGACCATTTGTTAATTTCTATTCGTTTCCCAAATCCAGGTAAGCCCCCTTTTAGAATTCCCACCATGTGCTGGCTACCCTCATGGAGGTCGGTCAGTACTCAGACTTTTCTAGATACTGTTCATTCGTCCTACCCCGTTCTACAAGGTGAAATGGAGAAGGATTGGGTTAGAGGTGAGTGGATAAGTTTGCTCCGATTAGAGCTGTTTGCTCCGCACGGAATACCAGAGCTGCACCATGGCTCTCTCAAGAACATTTATGACTTAAAAAGAACTGTAAACGTTTGGAAAGGAAATGGCAGAGCAGGTATGGCCAGGAAGATAAAGCAATTTATAAACAGGCCCTTGAGTCTTTTAAAAAAAAATAAGATAATGCAGGTGAAATTTCTCTTGACTAAGATTAAGGAATATGAAATTACAGCCTGGAAACCTTTAAGATTGGTAATGCTTTTCTGAAACTCTTGGCATATTCTGCTAAAGTCCCGGTCACCCAGGAGCTATGTGGCAATTTGTAAGGACTTGTTTTTGGAGTTTGGAGTTTTTGGAGTTATTTTTGGATCCCAGATCTTATTTAACATCTGCATAAGTGACATGTTCTCTCAATAGTTTTGCTAGGGTTTCCCTAGAAGAATCAAGACATGCCATCATACAGTGCCGCTCTGGTGCACCAACAGATCCATGTCCTCACAGCATTCTGGCAGATGCTGTGGAGGTTATTAATCTAATGTTCAACAAAAATGTTAACACTTCTGTTGGACGTGGCTCTTTTGGCAGGTTCACCCCTAAACCTTTTGCTTTCAAATGTGACCTGGTGTTAGTTGTTTTAGGCTTCTGCGCACTTTAACACTGTGTCCCAATGTAAAGTGCGAGCGCAGCCTGAGTGCGTGTGGTGAGATTTGCCTGCCCTCCCATAGGAATGTATTGGGGATATGTGTGTTTTTAGGAAAAACGGACAAATTGCACTGGGTTCCGTGCATGAAATTATACAACAACACTACGTTGAACACATCTTATTATAAATAGTGCTAAACAAGGAATTAGAAGAATATTATTTTTATTGAATGCTCTTTTTTTATAGGGTTTTACTTATTTAAAAATTATACAATTAATTCTTGTATCATCTGATGATAAATATCATACATATCCTTCAATTACAATGGTCAATAGATCCTAATTACATCAAAATTATTTTATCATGTAGAACATGGATTTTTTTTTGTGAAAATTTCTTTATTGCAGTTGAGTATTGTTACAGTCATATAACTCCGTTTTCTCCAATAATCAAATCACTGTGCATTGTGTCTGATTGCACATTTAAAAGCATATGTAACATTTCACTTTTTAGAAAAACGTCCCTTCGTGTGCAACTCCCCCCCACCCGGTTCCTTACAGCACTACATATTCTGCACATGATGTGATCCACAGGACAAGTCAAAACATTTCAAAACATCTGCGTATCGTACAGCATATAACGATCAACTCTTCGCGTGCTCTGCTGATGTGGTGACTCGCACATTAGCGCTTACTGCTGATTGACTCTCTGCTCTACCTCCCTCTCCATGCCTCGCGTTTACAAGTTCAGAACAGACTAATCCCATATTTCATAGCGGGCAGGCCAGTGCTTTGAGCCATTAGTCATGAAACAAGTCAGCACATAACTCAAAGTCTGCCATCTTTGTATCCCACTCTAGTGAAATGTGTATTTTCCTCAGGCCTCGTCTTTCCTCCCTCCGTATTTCCGTACCTTCCGCCTTTCCCCACCGCATCACCTCTTTATGCCATTCCTCCACATCCGGAGGCCTCGCCGACTTCCAGCGTATCGTTATTAACCGTTTCCCAAGCAAAAGTACCAGATCAACAAAGCGGGAGTGGCCTACCCCCAGCAGGCTGTATAGTGGTGACGTGTAAGGTCTACTCGGGGCAACCGTCTCCAAGGTTTTGTGAATTGCTGCCCAGTAATATCCGAGCCTCTGGCAAGTCCACAACATATGTAGCAGTCTGGCGTCTACCGCTTCGCACGTAGGGCATGTGTTCGCTGTGCCAGGGAACATGGTATGTAATTTGTGTGGAGTGAGATATGCTCTGTGCATGATCATCAGCTGGATGAATTTGAATTTCGGGTTACGTGATACCCTCTTCGGAAACCTGAGGATCCGCTCCCAGTCCTTATCCCCAATTACTTGACCAACATCCTCCTCCCATCTGTCTCGTGTAGGCTGTAATGTGATCGCTTTACCATTTCGGATGCCGGCCGATAGCCATCTCGTCAGGTGGCTGCCCGTCCCCATTAAATATTGCATTGTAAGGAGCGGGTTCACGGGTGGCTCCGTCCCATTACGTGCCCATGTCGAGACTATGTATTGCTTAACCTGTGCGTGTAGCAGGAAGAGTGTGTCCGGGGTATTATGTAATCGTGCGAAATCTGCGTGGGGCATGAGAGCGTTCTCCGCAAAGAAATCTCCCACTTGTATAACACCCGCTTGCTGCCAAGTCCGGAGTTTCCGTTCCGACAATACACCGCTGCCCAGGGGGAGTCCCAGCAGCGGTATGGTGGGGGCATAGGACGACGCAGCAGCGGTGTATCGGACCGCCTTTTTCCAGTACCTGATAGCCAGCCGCAGGAGGTACGGCGTGTCCACCAGTACTTTAGCGTTTGGTAGTAGCAACCTGTGAATATCGCCCTTGGCTCTGTGGACCTCCGTCATGCCTATTTCATGTAAGTTGCTAACCATTGGAGCTGGCAAGCATAGCCATACGCAATCATATCCGGCGCTCCCATGCCGCCCCTGTCTGTGGGCAGCTGCAATTTAGCCATACTGATGCGTCGTCTACCCGTGCCCCAGTACAGTTCCGTAAGTAACGTGTTCATAGTCTTGAAAAAACTCATCGGTATTAGAAGGGGCAGATTCGTAAAGAAATACAGTAACCTAGGCAGCACCACCATTTTTGCGATTGCCACCTTCCCAGCTATCGACAGTGACAGCGTATTCCAAAACTGTATTTGTGTTTTGAGTGCAGTGATCGCCTTACCCAGGTTACCATCCAGCAGATTACGGGCGTTCCGATACACCTGTATTCCCAAATACTTAAAAGACGTTGTTGCCACTTGGAAGCTGTGGGGCTCGAACTCTATGTGTGTGTTGTCCGAAGGGGTGTTAAAACAGAAGCCATATGATTTGGAGGCATTTATCCCTAATCCTGATATGTCTCGGAAAGTATTAAAGATCATGGGAAGCGGAGCCATATCTGCTGACATGTCATTAATGTATAAAATGATGTCATCGGCGTAAGCCGATATGACATGGGGCACTGCGTTTCTCCATATCCCTTTATCACAAGCCAGTGCACGGACTTTAATTAGTAAAGGCTCCAGAGTGAGTATAAATAGCAGTGGCGAGAGTGGGCATCCCTGCCGCGTACCCTTCCTGATTTCAATTTGTTCCGAGATACATTTGTTAGTTCGAACTCTCGCTGTGGGCCGAAGATACAAAAGCGCCACCCAGTCGATGTATTTCTGTGGGATACCAAATTTGCCCAGAATCTCTACTATATAATCCCATCTCAGGGAGTCGAAGGCCTGCCTTAAGTCTAGAGAGATGCACCCCTCTTTGTTGTGTCCCGTGCCTTCCAGCCCCAGCAATTGGCTTAGTCTCCGAAAGGTTCACAGCCGTGCTCCGGCCAGGCACAAAGCCGCATTGATCAGAGTGTATTAGTGCAGGGATGTATTGGGAGATGCGAGTCACCAAAATCTTGCTAAGGATCTTGTAGTCTGTGTTTAGCAGCGATAGAGGTCTATAATTCTCAGGCTGTAATGCATTCCTGCAAGGTTTCAGAAGGGAGACTATTAGTGCCTGCAAAGTTGTGGGAGGCAGAGTGCAGGTTTCCATCGATACATTGTACAGTTTGTGTAAGTGTGGGGATAAAATATCAATGTATGTGAGGTAAAACTCGGTCGGCAGACCATCCGTCCCGGGAGCCTTGTTTCGCCGCAGCGCCTTAATGGCTTGTCTGATTTCAGCCACAGTTATGTTATGGGCTAGAGCTTTCTGCTGCGTTGCCGTGAGTCCCGGAATGTTGACGTCCGTTAGGAATGACTCCAGTGCCGAGGTCGTCAGGGGTGGATGCGGGCCATATAAACCTGTGTAATAGTCTTTGAATGCCGTGTTAATTTCTAGTTGTGTCTGCACTATCATTCCTGCTCCGTCCTTCACTTCCACTATTGGGGTGATCGGCGGGATATCTCGTACTATTCGAGCCAGTAATGGACCAGATCTGTCCGCCTGTGTATGCTGTCCGTGCGTGTAGTCCTTGTAGTCTATTACGCGGAGTTCCTCCAGCAATTCTGCATGTTGTATATGTGCTTCTTGAAGCTGCGTGAGTCCGCCCTGCGCACCCACAGCCTCATTTTCTAACATAGCCAATTTACCTTCCACTTCCTTTAGCCTTCGTAATATTAAAGATTTAATGCCCACTTTAGTGCTCATTGCTACGCCACGTATGGTCACCTTAAAGGCGTCCCATTCGATTTGGCGGGACCCAGCTGTGTTAGTGTTTTCCTCAAAATATTTCGTAATGGTGTCCGATACTGCCGCCTTGAATACCTGATCCTCCAACAGTGTGGGGGACAATCTCCAGGTCGGGATCGGAGTAGGTAGTCTCCCCCATTTCAACACCAGTTCTACCGGGTTATGATCCGACAAAGTTTTGCCCATATGCATAACTGAATCAATGGAACCTGTCAATGTATTAGAACAAAGGAAGCAGTCTATCCTCATGTGTAGTTTATGTGGTGGGGAGTAAAACGTGTATTCTTTGTGAGTTGCATATTTGGTACGCCATGCATCTGCCAAATCCCACCCAATCGCCCAGCGTGATAGTGCTTCCGCCTGTTTCCTACTCTCTGACGCATGCAAGGGAGGATGGGACCTATCTAGAGACAGGTCCAGCACGGATTACAGTCTCCACCCAAAACCCACACGTGTTCCGACCAATCTGACAGTATCCTGCTGATAGTATCGAAGAATTTGGCCTGTTCCGTTTTGGGGGCATAAAGGCTACCTATTACCACCAGTGAGCCATCCAGTAACCCTTTCACAAACACGTAGCGCCCTTCTCTATCTGTACGGTGTTCCAATGCTTTAAAGGGGACCGTGTGTTTTTTCCAAATAGCCGCCCCCCTGGAGAACGCCGAATAATCAGTAGCATACAACTGTCCCTTCCATTTCTTAGCCATCTTAGAGCCCTCTGCACTATTCAAATGGGTTTCTTGTATGCATGCTATTTCAACATCGCGGCTGCGCAGCTGGGCCAGTACCCTGTGCCTCTTGTGCACTGACCCTAAACCTCTTACATTCCACGTGCAGAGTTTGTAGGTGTTAGTTGTTGACATGGCTGTGTGCGCAACTGTCGTGTGGTCTCGTCCTGTCCTGTATTCCATGTGGTGATGTATAATGGGTATTGTGCGTATTCTCAGTGCTTAACTTCCCAACTTTGAGGTCCTTTCCACCTAACTGTCCAGGACCAAACCTCAGTACCCAACAGGGGTAAACATACAAAACCATTTTGCCTACGCTAGGGGGGGTGCACTCCTGCCGCCCTACTCAGAAGTTGTTAACAAGAGTCTCAGTACATTGTGCCCTGTGAGCTACATGCGTCCATTGCTGCGTAACCCCATTGCAAACATTCTTTCAGGCATGCATATACATTACCACCCCGCCGTTAGCCCAGTTCGTGTTTCAGAATTAGTTCGCCATCTGTGCGGTGATGCGCGGCAAAAATTGCAAGCTAGTGTCTGAATCAGAGGCCAGTGTATGCGAGCTGGCCTTGCTGGCCGTTCCGGTTCTGGTCTGGGCATCATGAGCCGCCAAAGCGTCCGTCGTCAGCAGTGACGATCCCTGGGTCCTCCTCTCACCCACTCCTGCATGGGCTCCGCTTGCTCCAGAGTTCGTGTCTGCTGCGTCCTGTGAGTCCTTCCGTGGATCTGAAACGCTAGCCGCGTCACCTCCCCGCATATTGTCCAGAGGATCTTGCGTTAATCCTGTCGAGAGTGCCACTTCGATCCATTCCGATGCCTCCTCTGGCGTGTCGAAGAAGTAGGTTTTGTGATTATGGATAAACTTCAGGCGCCCCGGAAAGAACAGGGCATATTTTAAATTGCGTTCTCGCAAAGTGCGTTTCACGCCCAGGAAGGAGGACCTGGCCTTCTGTACAGCAGGGGTGAAGTCCGGGTATATTGACACAGTTTTGTCCTCGCAGCGTAATGGGGCCTTCTCCCGTGCCGTCTTGAGGATTGCATCTCTGTCTTTGTAATGCAGAATTCGGGCTATTAGCGGGCGCGGAGACGCTCCTGGTTTTGGTGGACGCGGGGGCATTCTGTGGGCGCGCTCCACACTAAATAGCGGGGTGAGGTCCTCGGGCGCAATAATCATTTTAAGCCGGTCTTCTACAAACTGCGTCGGGTTGGTCCCCTCGCTGCGTTCCGGCACGCCATGGAGGCGTACATTATTGCGGCGTGATCGCCCCTCCGCGTCGTCCACTCTGTCCCGCAGCCCCTTTAGTTGTCGCTCAAGGGCCTCAATTTTCGTAGAGTGTTCCGTTGACTGCGGTATTAAGTCATCTGGGGCCAGTTTATGTTCGGTGATTTTTTCTGCCAACTTACTGTGATCGGCCTTCAAAAGGGACAGACCCGTAGACATAGTGTCCATTCGAGATTCCAGAGCTTCCCTAGATGCCCTAATTTCGGTCAGGATCAGGTCCAGTTTAGCCTCCTGTGAGTCCATACCTGTCGGCGGTATTACTTCGTTGTTGGAGGACGCCAGGGGGTCCTCGGAGGCGGTAGAGCGCAGCGTAGCATGCACCACAGTGTCTTGGCGTCCGCCCTTGTTACGGACCATGTTGCGGCCTGTGTTGGGACCCAGGCAGGGCCCTTGTCTACACGTGTAAACTCCTCTGCACCACCGGTCATCCGAAGGGTTCAGTCTCCTCCTGTATTGCGAGCAGTCGCTGAAATGTAGGAGGTAAAGTGTAGCATACAGTTCAGCTGCCCTCCGTATGTACTTATTATTGAGGCGACACTCCCAGGGGCCCCCGACAGAGCAACAACGGCCAGAAGGGAAAGTCACTGTGCAGGGCCGCAGGGCATCGCCGCTCCTCCCGCTCTCAGAACTGTGTAGTCCCGGGTCTCAGAGAAGCCCGCCTCCGCGGCCAGTGCGTCGCCCACAATATGGCGGCCGTGTGCCATCCAGCCCCAGACCACAGAGGTGAGCAGCACCCCCGCAGGTCTCAGGGCGCTTCAGCTGTATAGCCCAGTGGGGGACAGGGTGCCGCCAACACACCCTTCGCCGTGCCCGGAGACTCAATCAGTGGCCGAGGTCAGTGGCGGGCACCCGTTTCCCGGCTCCACTCTCCGTCTGCGCCGCAGCCCGTAGCGGCGGAAAAACACATGGGCAGACCTCCTCAGCCCCGAGTGCAGTGGGCGGCGTGTGTCCCAGCGTCGGTACACCGTTCTCAGTCCGCTCCGCCGTGGATGCGCTCAGCCGCTCCCCTTCGGTCCCGGGCGGTCGCCGGAAGTCACTCACAGCCGGCCGGAAGTTCGCTGTGCTCGGCCAGATCCGTCACTGTGGGCCGCGGTCTTCGATGCGGCCGCCGGGCCAGTAGGCCTCTCGCTACGGGATTCCTGCAGTCCGCAATCCTTGCTGTCGGAGCCCCAGAGGATTTCCGCTTCGCATCTGGACCTTCTGTGGTTCACGGGGGTGAAATAAAAGGGGTATTATTAGCAGGATTCACAGGATAAATTAGCCAATTTACAGGGCATGTGGACGGAGCCGAGCTAGCTCACATCCACCTCGGTCGGCCGGTAGCCACGCCCCCCCCATCATGTAGATCATGGATTTTTTTTTTATAAATTGTTTTTTATTGTGGCGAAGATAAGAATAAGGCACAAAATATACAGTCTTCGACTCAGGTCTCATGGAAACAGCAGGAACAAGAAGCCCCAGAATCAATACACAGCCGTGTATGGCCCACATCCCGGAGGCAGGGCGGCGCAGGAGTAAACATACATATGTAGAGGGAGAAAGTGCAATTGTGCCTCAAAGAACAATAAAACATTGTCCATGTCCACGCCAATTTTCTTGTGTTGCATTCCTACACTACATAACCACTTGAACTACAACGAACTACCCCAAAGATGACAATTTAGTGCAGGTCCGAACATAGAAGGAGAAATATACAGGGGCCAGCTAGGGCGCAGTCACTAGAATGTTGTGTGTCCTACGGGGAATCTCATCTAATCCAAACATAGCTGTCAGGGAACAGCGGCGTGACTACAAGGGGACGCTGCACCTGCTCAGACACCTCACTCTAGGCCCCCCTCCTCCCCCCCCTCACCCTCACCAGACTCCGAGGACGCAGAGGAAAACAGCTCAGCGCTAGTGGCGTCTGAGTCCTCCTCCCTCATCCCTTCCATACACATAGTTCTCCAGGCGAGTAAGTCATCCTGGAGTTTCTCGTCTCTGCGAGAGCGCTGCATGTGCGTCTCCTCCGCCAAGGTCCATTCCTTGACATCTCGCAGCCAATGAGGAAATTCAGGCGCCCTCTGACCCATCCAGGTAATGGCCACCCGCCTTCTTGCCAACACCAACAAAAGTTGCAGCAGTTTATAAGACAGACCTTTCTTTTTTGGCTTGGGCACTAATGCTAGCAGGCAGGGAAGTGGGTCCAGCTGCAATCTAATATGGGTGGTACGGGTAATGAATACCACCACTCTGCGCCAGAAATCCAGAACCAATGGACATACCCACGCTAGGTGCAAGAACCCCGCCTTCGCCATCCCACACCTAGGGCAAGTGTGACGTCTATCTGACGATATACGGCGGAGGGAGACAGGTGTCATGTAAGTACGGTGAACAAAATTAAAGTGTATAAGTTTAAAGCGGGCGTTGCAAGACACTTTACGAGTCAACAATCCAATCCGCTTCCTCTGAGCCGGGTCCAATACGATTCCCAGATCCGCCTCCCATGCCGCCCAGGCCGGCGCCAATGGGGGAGTCGAGTCACGGCGCATGGCGGAGTAAAGGAGGGAAATCAGGCGCCTACCTCTCCCACACGACAAGATGACATCCAGTGTATGAGTGAGCTGGGGCGCCTCTGGGAATGGGGGCCACGTCGTCCTGGCCACCTCCCTAAGACCGCCATAGTGTAGATACTGGCCCTCCACAAGATTAAAGGAGTCCCTGGCTCTCTCAAAAGTTATGAAGGAGTCGTCTGGGTAGAGATCTGCCAGGGTCTCGCAGCCGCCTGAGCGCCATTCCCTAAAAGACATATTCTTCTCCAGTGCGAGCACCGGGGCCAGGATCCAAAGTGGGAGCTCCCTATGGAACGGCGCGCGGCGCAGAATCTTCTCAACGAAGCGCTGCCAAATGTCGGCTGTGTGCTTCACCACATAGGGCAGGGAATCGTCGGCGCCCCGACCCTGCATCAAGGCCTCTTGCAGGTCCCCTGCAGGAGCCACGCCTGCAAGTAGTGCCAGCTCCCAGTTCTCGTGGTCAGCAAACCACCGGGCGGCCGGGAGAAGCTGTGCCGCGTAGTAGTACAAGTCAAACTTTGGGGCCTCGAGACCACCTTCGTCCCAGCACCTCGTCACCGTATGCAAAGCGACCCTGCTTCGGCCACCCGCCCAGAGTAGGGAGGTGAGGAGCGAGTTCAGGGTACGGAACACTCGGGGCGGCAGCGGACACAGAGTATTCTGCAACACATAAAGGACTCTGGGGAGCATCACCATCTTGGCGACTGCCAGCCGCCCCATGAGGGAGAGGGGAAGTGTATTCCAGAAGGCAATGGATTTACCGAGGGCTGCAAGGATCCTGTCTATATTGTGCGCCAGGAGGGCTTCGTCAGAAGCCGCTACTTGAATACCCAAGTAGCGAAACGCCACCCGTTCACATCTGAGGCCGGAATACTGGTGATCCATGTCTGGGGACCGGGACAGCGTCCGTCAAAGGAAACACCAGAGACTTGTTGACATTCATACGCAGCCCAGAGGCCGCACCAAAATGGTCCAATAGTCTCATTAAGACGGGGAGGGCTTCCACCGGGGAAGTCAAGTAAAAGAGCGCATCATCCGCGTAAAGCGAGATAACATTCGTAGTATCCCCCACCACTATGCCCCAGTCCTGGAGGTCCCTACGGGCAACAACTGCGAGGGGCTCAATGGCAAGGGCGAATAAGAGGGGGGAAAGGGGGCAACCCTGACGGGTACCTCTCCCCAATGACCATTCATTGGATCGGGCCGACCCCAATCGCACCGAGGCACGGGGCGCCTTGTAGAGTATCCGGATCCAGTTGCAAAATCCAGGGCCGAACCCCAGTTTCAGGAGCACGTGGAGAAGATAATCCCAGTGCACCGTATCAAAGGCTTTGGCCAGGTCAACAGAGACCAGTACGCAGGGACCCTCACGTCCTCGCACCTCATGCAAAATGTGGTTTAGACGGCGCAGGTTCATCGCCGTATTGCGGCCCGGTATGAAACCACACTGGTCGGGATGGACGAGGTGGGACATGTGTGGGGCCAGGCGATTGGCCAGCATTTTAGTAAGGATTTTTGCATCCGAGTTGATCAATGTGATAGGCCGATAAGCCGCGGGGTCCGTTTTGTCACCACCCGGCTTCAAAATCATACACACCTCACCCTGATTCATGGAAGGCGGGAGGTCGCCAGTACGCAGAGCCTCGTTATAGACTTGTAAGAGTGGGGGGGCCAGGATATCTCCAAAGGCCTGATAAAACTCAGCCGGGTATCCATCTCCACCAGGCGTCCTGGCTCGGGGGAGGGCGGCTATCGCCGCGGTAACCTCACCCAGCGTCAGTTTAATATCGAGTTCCTTCGCGACAGCTTCCGGCAGGGTCCGTAGGGGGAGACCCTCAAGATATGATTGGTAGGTGTCCGCCGATATGGACGGATCAGCGGCATACACAATTTGCAGATGACTGCGAAGGACTGTAAGAACATCCGCCTCCGAGTGGACCATAGTGCCACTGGGGTTCCGTAGGGCCACGATTCGTTCAGGCGTGAACTCCCGCCGTAGAATCCAGGCCAATAATCGGCCCGACTTGTCCCCTTCACGGTGTAGGCGCTGCCTATATTGGCCCAGCGTAAATTTATCAAGTCGCGTTAATACGTCGTGGATGGATACCAGGGCAAGACCCTCCGCCCGTTGATCTAACGCGGTCGGATCAGGCTGGGATTGGGCGCGCAGGAGTGCATCCTCCGCGGTTCGCAAGTCAGAGAGCAACTGCTTCCTGACCCTGTACGATAAGCCCATACACGCCCCACGTACGACTGCCTTAAGAGCCTCCCATCGGGTGGAGTAGGACAGGTCATTCCCCGTCCAATTGAGTTCCAAGTAGTCAGAGAGCGATGTAGCCACATGATCTCTGGCCACCTGATCCTGGAGCAGATCAGGCGGCAGTCGCCACGTGCGCGGCCGCGACGCTCGATCAGGCCATTGCGCCACGCACGTAACCGGGGCATGATCCGACAGATATCGGGCTTGGTGTGTGACCGTCAATACGAGCGAGGAAGGAAGGTTAGCTGCGAGGACCCGGTCTAGCCTACTGTGTGTACCGTGTGTCGGAGTATAGCATGTGTAAAGCTTCTGTGCGGGGTGGCAAGTACGCCACACGTCCGTTGCCCCAAGATTGTGCATCACTTCCCGTAAGCGCGCCGTCATGCGGGGCTTAGTGCCCACTCTGGGCGGGTGACGGTCCAGCTCATGGTGCAACACGCAGTTAAAGTCCCCGAACCAAAGGAGGGGCGCGTCTAAACCCGGAGCCACAACATCTTGCATCTGGGAGAAGAACGCCGGATCATCAATATTCGGGGCATATGTATTCAGAAGCAGGAGGTCTTTGTCATCTAATTTGATTCTCGCCAAGATGTACCTGCCTTCAATATCAGCGTCAATATATTGAACAGCACAGGGTATCCCTGGGGCCACCCAAATAAGAACCCCCCTAGCATATGTAGAATATGAGGAATGGAAAACCTGACCCCTCCACTTCCTAGCTAGGCGTTGTGCGCCTTCCTCATCCAGGTGTGTCTCCTGTAAACAAGCAATCGAAACCCCATGGCGTCTGAGGAAGGTGAGGACCCTGTGTCTCTTGGTGCACGTGCCCAAGCCACGCACGTTCCATGTTAAAAACTTAAATCCCATGGCCAATGCATACGCCCAGACGGGCTACAGTGTAGGCGCAATTCAGACCACCCCGTAGCGACCCATGCCACTTTTAACTCCAGGGAAGCAGCTTGGAGATCAAGCTTCCCACAAATCGGAACCAATACGCACATAATGTAAATGTCATCCGTTTCACAATCCCAACCCCACCCCCCAACAACCCCAAAACATGAAACTTTTGCAAGAACACCCTCCCCCCCACCACCCACGAGCAATAGGATAGCAACAACCAAAAACGCCACCCCGCCCTTCCCCCGCCAGTGCCAGGACGTGCACAGCCACCCCACACCACACATCCCACACTCACTCACACAAAGCAACACAACCCCACCCACCCAACCACCCAGCTCCCCGAAAGACCAAGGTATCTGAGAAGAACACCCTGGCATCACCCCAGCCGCAACAGTAAGGTAAACATGACAATAGTGAAGTCTACTTCAGACCCCCCACAGCGCACATGACCCAAAGTAAATCACAAGGTACCGACCAGGGATCGGAAGGTCCCGATGACAGTGTTGGACCGCTACGGGTCATAGGTTCACAGGTGAGAGGAGCCCCGCTCACCCGAGTAAACACAGAAAAGCGCCACAGTTAGTTGAAGCAAGGATCATTCCGACTCCCGCGCCGATGCAGCAGTCTCGGGGACCACCGAGGCCGTAGAGGCCGTGTCCCGCAGTATGTCCTGCAAAGTGTCCGGCACCAGGACGTCGCCAGGAGCAGCCGCCCCTGACGGGCTCGAGCCAGCCCTCGCCGGCGAGGTATTCATGAGGATGGCTCCATCCGGACCCACCGTGGGCCGAGCCTCAGGGGAGCTCCGGGACCTGGAGCGACGATTTCTCCTACCACGACGCCGTCTCTGCGGCCTGGTACCCCAAGTGTCACGCGAGCCCCCTCGTTCTCCCGGGGGCAGGTCATCCCCTCTGATCTCCAGCCACTCCCAGACCTCCGCAGGCGTCTCAAAGAAATGTGCCCTGCCCTGGGCGAGCACCTTCAGCTTGGCAGGATACAGGAGCATGTACTGAAGCTGCATATCGCGGAGTTTTTGTTTAACCCCCAAGAAGGATTTCCTCTGCTCCTGCACTTGTTGGGTATAATCCGGGTATATGGAGATGCGACAGTTCTCTATCATGTGGGGCCCCGTCTCCCTCGCCGCCTTGAGGATACAGTCGCGGTCCTTGTAATTCAGAATTTTCGCAATGATGGCTCTAGGAGCCTCTCCCGGCCTCGGAGGGGGCACCAAGGCTCTGTGCGCCCGTTCCACAATGAAGACGTTGGACAATCCAGTCGGACACAAGCGCTCACGGATCCAGGTCTCTAGGAAGCGCTCAGGGTTCCCCGCCTCCAGCCGTTCCGGCACTCCCAGTACTCGTATGTTGCTCCGACGCGCCCGTCCCTCCGCATCCTCAGCGCGCCGTTCTAGTGCCCGGGTAGTAGAGGAGAGCTGGGCAAGTGACTTTTGTAGGGAAGCGACCTCCCCCTGCAGCTGAGTGATGTTGCCCTCCGCATCCGAGACCTTGTCCGCGACGTTGCGAAGGTCCGTTCTCAGGAGGTTGACATCGATTGAGACTGTCTCAATCTGGTGTTCCAAGGCCGCATGGGAACCCTGAATAGCCTTTAGGAGTTCAGCTCTGGTCGGTTCCGGCGGCTCCTCACCCCCGTCGTCAGGGCCCGTCTGCCGCGTGATCCTCTGTGGTAGATGGCGGGGGGTGGTGTATTGGACGATCGTATTGGGTTGGGAGGCCTTCGAGCTCCGACCCGTGCGGCCCGCCATGGTGAGCAGCTCAAGTCCGTTTGGCCCAAAGTGCGCGCTCCCAGTCCAGCCGAGCAAGGAGGGCCCCCCCCGAACCGGGCGAAGTCAGGGATGGCAGACGTCTCCCGCAGCACACAGGCAACACGATACCAGTGGGTCAATGGAGCCGGGAGGCCAAACAACGCAGGGGCAGCACTCGGCCACCGCCCCGCAACGGGGGTCAGGATATGGGATGCCACCCAGGGAGCAATGGGCAAGGCCAGTAGGAACACGGGCTGCAGCGTCGCCTCACCTCTAGTACTCACAGTTGGCAGTCCACCAGGGGATCCCCCAGGCCCCGCAGATCCGGGCCGAGAGGAACAGGGGCGTTCTTCGCCTCCAATCGCCGCAAACTCCCCAGAGGCAGCTCGGCACAGGCCCCAAGATGGCGGGTGTGTGGGGGGGGATGGGCCCCGTCCAACAATGGGCCCAGCGACGCTGTCCTAGAGTCCCCCCCCGGAGGCAGCAGGGCCGCGAGGAGCCAAAGGAGCAGACAGGTCGGGGCTTGGCAGGGGGAGGGAAGCAGGCCCCCAGTCTGTGCAAGGGTCCGCAACGACGTCGGGTCCAGCCAGGCACACAGCCGCTCAGGGGCTCCGGCGGTCACCAAGCGCCGCAAATCAAGGCAAATGCAGGTGGGGCTCGCAGCCTCCCCCCACCAGGTGTGCCGCCACTTCAGGTCCGGATCGCGGCACCCGGCAACGGTAGGAGAGACAGGGGGGAGGGGGTCCAGAGCTCCGACCCAGGGCCGGTATTTAGGATGGACGGCACCCCCGTCCAGGCTTCCTCCGCCCCACGCAGCAGCAGGGTCACAGCACTGCCGCTCCCCGAACACAGGCAGGGTCTCGGCGGGCACCAGGGGGCTCGTCCCGGTCAGAAGCCCCGGGCAGCGCACCCGTATTCCGGCCTCACCACGCAGGCCCAGACCCCGGTGCAGCGTGATTCACCACGCCGACTCCGCCCTCAGGAGCACTCTGGTCAGCGTTTGAAGCGGGGCGCCGGTCGTGGGTCCGTTTTTTTAGGCTCAAGTGACCCAGCGGGGTCACAGCTCCACTCGACAAGCCTGTCCAGCGACCAGGGGAGCCAGGGCAGGATCAGCGACAGGATGATGCTGGTCTTCGGGACGGAGCTGGAGGAGCTCACGTCCTGTCGGCCATGCTGCTTGGCCACGCCCCCCATGTAGATCATGGATAACATAGAAGTGGATATTGATATAGTTGTGATGATCTATGATGATGGTACACAGAACCAATCAATGCGTTTCGGCTACTGCCTTCTTCAGAAGTTCTATATAACTCTATAACTCTATGGACAAGAAAATATGTATAAATATTCTAAAGTGACAACATAATGGAGAAAATCTTATTAATACATCCAGATAATACTTGTGGGAAATCGATTACATGTGGGTTACAAAGTGCTGAGCTGCATCTAAGTTGTGAAGCGTTACTTTCTTAAAACTGGACAATACTTATTCTATGACAAAGTAACATACAGTGCTGTACACATCTTATTTACAAATATTTCATTCTTTACATACAATGCTTTACAAATCATAAATATAACACACAATTGTACATATTATACACTTTATGCATGGCCTATTTACATAATATACTTCAACTACTGGACATACTATTCCCTGAGTTGATAAATGTCACCTAGAGGGTTCTCAAATCCTTATTCCTTCTCCTTTCCTCTTCATTGTGGCTATATGGATAAAAACATATGGCTTGGTTGCGATGGATTTCCCTAAGTTTTCATCTATTTGCATAAACTACTAGCGGTCCATTATAAAGATAATGTTTCGCAATCTATAGTTTAATTCTAGATGGGATAGCTCGATATGGTAACTCAAATTAATATATGAATCTTCATATTTCTATCCTTTCTATCTTATCAGATCAAATTTTATGCTAGGATGTAATTAACATATATTTATATTGACTCCTATTTAACCTGCATGGGGACCATTAGGTATATGTGATATCTCCTACTTATATTTCTTATCTAGGTGTTACTAGATCTATCCATAGATTTCAACACTTATTTGTCATGTTTCCTATTTATCCTGTATAGAGACAGTTGGATATATGTAGTAACTCCTACTTACACATCATGTCTTGATGTTACTAGATCTTTTTCTTCCTCTTCCTGAGTTATAGATCCTTGTGCTTGCCAATATTTATTACAACTAAACAGGAGGAGAGACATTTGCATGTTTAATAATTAGGCATGGGTTACTCACTCTTACAGGAATGAAGTGTGCAGTAAATACTGACATACCTAATAGCTTAGATTTGAAGGAATCGTAATCTCAGATCAATATATATGGTGCGAGCGGCTCACTTTGTCCCTTTATTGTAAATCACTAGAAACACGTTTTGCAGTGTTTATATTATTCTCTAAGGGATAAAAGAGACATATAGGATCGAATTAAATACATTAAATTCTTGCTTGAGTTCCTATTTACTCAATAAACAATGTTGAGTTGGGGATATGTGTGTCCATGGCAGTTCCTGATGTGTGGGGAGTGCAGGGGCGAGTTTGGTATGTGCAAACTCGTGAGATTAAATGCTGCGCGATGGTGTGCGAAGATTTAATGTGTCTAGTGTAGAAGTGCCACTTCTGGAAGTTGGCATGTCTGTGCAGTGAATGTGAATCGACTGTCTGGCTTGTGATTGGCTAGAGCTGGCTGGTGTGCCTGGCTCCAGGAGTCAGGATGGGTCTGCCCAGGGGTGAATGGGGAGATCTGCATGTTGATGGCAAGGAGGGGTGCACCTGGGACCTGAATAGGGCTGAGCCTTCCCTCCACAATGCTGTCTCCACCCCCTGTGGTGCGACTGATGTCCCCAGCCTGTCCTCTGAATAGGGAGAGGGGATGAGCAAAACAAAGTGCTCCAGGGCTGTGGTTTCCTTTCAAAATGCTGGCTCCACCTCCTGTGGAGTGTCTGATGTCTCTGTCCTGCACCTGTGTCACAAAGGGAAAAAGGGTCTGTAACCCCATGCAAAACGCTCTCACTGATCCTATCTTGAGGGGGGCCTGCTGCTGCTGCTGCTGCTGGGCGCCAGGAGGTACCGCCACTGGGGACTGCCTCCCTGCTGGAGGGCCCTGTGAGCTGGCCCCTGGGCCCAGCCTTTGCCCCCACCCCCCTGCTTGCTGAGAGGCTTCCCCTGGACTTTGCCTCTAAAGCGCCTGGGGAGCGCTAGATCTTTATTGCTCGGAGAAGCACTGGACTTTGGGGCTAAGAGCGTTGTTATTTAAATTTCCAGGAGGAGAGAGGAACGCGGGGACTCTGCAGCAGGAAGCTGCAGCCTATTTTGAGGGAATCCCGACAGAGGGATTCCCCCGCCCTTGTGCACTCCAAGCGCTTTTTGGCTCATTAATTGACGCGGGTGCCCACCCCGCTTTATTATTTATTTAATCGGATGCCACCCCGCTTCGGTGTTTTACTTTGAATCGGGAGCCTACCCCGTATCACCACCGCAGCCCAGGAGTGTTGAAAACGTTGCCGGGCTGCTGTCGTCGCGACCCGGAAGCTAGGCTGGTTATGTGCGAGGCCAAGGAGGAAGTTGCAGTGAAGAGGAGAGGGAGGACAGGAGCCTACCCCGCCTCCCAGGAAGTCCCGGTGCCGGGAGAAGAGCCAGTTGTGGCCGCCAGCAGGAGCGTGTGGGCCCAGCGTGGGCCCACGCCGCCTTTGGGATCCTGCCCACGGTGCGGGAAGAGGAGACGCCACAAGGACAACCCAAGTGAACGCTCCCAGCCGCGCTGTGCCAGGGCGCGGCTGGGAGTGAGTGGAGGCCCACCGGGAGCTGCGGGGGACAGAGCAACACCCGAGCGGGACCTGTCAGGGCACGTTGTCGGTGCCTGGAGGAGGCCTGCTGAGTAAGAGCCCCACGCCAGGGGTCCCGGTGAGTGGGGCTCCGGCCTGACATTGTTGGGGGGCAGTTTTCTTCAAAGGGGAGCCCTGGGGGGTAGCTATTCTCCCCGCAGTTCGTTCCCTGCACAGCGAAGTGCAACGTGGGGGCATATTTAATTTCAGAGCCCTGTGGCTCCAACGTTGGGGCACAGTTTTTTAAGGGCCCCAGTGGGGGCTCCGACGCCCAGTGGTGCCCTCGCCTTCTTGCCCCATTATTTCTAGAGCCTGAGGGCTCCAACGAGGCCCCAGTTGTTTTCAGGAGCCAGGGTGCTCCTAGGGACATACTTAATTGGCGCAGTTTTCCAGCTGCCCTGCGAGAGTGCAGGCAGCTGCAACATTTGGGGGCACATTTTATTTTGTTAGATTCCCAGGGGGGGACAGAGTTGGCACAGGGAGTGCCAGTGCCTCGTTTTGTGATTTCACAGCTTCCCAGCAGTCAGTGGGCAGCTGCCACGTTTAGGCTGCTCTTTCCCTTGTTGCTTTTGCTCTGTGCGTAGCCAGCCCGGACATTCTGGACAAAGGGCATTTGAGCCCCATGAGAGGCCAGTTGGCCTAAGGACAGTGTTCCTGTGTTGTGCCCCCACCTGGGGCTCACTGTTGTGATGCTGTGCAAGGTGGTTGGTGATTTAGGTCTATGTTGATAATTGCCTAATGTGATTGATGCGTAATGTGCAATGCCTTTATGCCTGTGATACCTCTAAATGTGTTTTCATACTTAGGAGGTTGTTTTGCCTAGTATAGTATATGCTAGTGAGTTTATGTTTCCTGCGTGATCTATGCCTAAAGTGATTAGGATTGCATAGTGTATACCTACCTTCTTACCAGTGGTTACTGGTTGTGTTCTACAACTGTTATTTTGTGTAACAAGTATTCTATGTTCTAGAAGTGCTAGTTCTACTAAGTGCTGATTCTGACAGTGGCCCACGTGGCCCTGTCATGTGTATATAATCCCCTGTAAATACTGCCCAGTGCCAGTTGGCACAGTGTAATTGTGTGATTATAATCTAATGTGTTTATGGTAATACAGAGGCTATTTTTATATATATAACCATGTGTGGAGTTCCTTTTTATGGTGTGCCTAGTGTGTTGCTGCTGTGTGTATGTGTTGCGCAAACGCTTTACACATTGCCGCCGGGATAAGCCTGACAGCTTGTACCAAGCTTCCAAGGGGGTTAGCAGGGGTTATCTTGGTGTGTAACTCCCTTGCCCTGACTAGAGTGGTGGCTTCTGCCTGGCTTTGGCGCAAGCTTTAGCCAACCAGAAATCCCATTTCTAACAACTTCTCTACCCTTCGATGTTGTTCCTAAAGCTTAGAAACAGGTGGCGCTGGTCCCTTGTTAAAACACACACCCTCTGACCCTTTAAAGTTGTAGAATTTTAGACCTGTCTCCCGATTACCAGTGACATCTAAAATGGTGGAGAGGTTAGTTAAATCAAATCAGTAATTGGAGCACCACAAGCTGCTACCTCAGTCTCAGTCGCAGTCAGGTTTACGACCAAGGCATAGTTCTGAAATAGCATTATTGTAAGTTTCTGGCGACATCAAAGCCTAGCTTGATCATGGTCGGAACGCTGCTGTCATCCTATTTGTATTTTTCGACAGCATTTGACACCATTCTCCATCATATCTTGCTGTCTAGACTGGCTGAGATTGAACTTGGGGACTCTGCCTTGCTTTGGATACACTCTTTCCTATCAGGCAGGGGGAAGTCTGTGAGAATGCAATCTTTTTTTATCCTCTGTTAGGCCACTCAAATATGGAGTCTCACAAGGCTCTGCACTGAGTCTCACTTATTTAGGGCCAGACTACAAGTAGGGAAGTCTTACCGCCATACCGCGGCGGCAGCGGTCCCAAGAAGACAGTGGATTTGGCGGTCTTCTGCCCACCCTATTATGATGCATGCAGCCTGAACCTCTGACCGCATCAACAGAGTATGTCCCGTCTGTGCTGCGGCGCACGACAATGTTGGCATTGCGTACTCCATTGCCACCAGGGCCGCAGCTTCCTGACAATTATGAAAACACAGTTGTACTGGCAGTTCTCTTGCGGCGGTTCCCCGACGGCGGTACTCTGCCGCGGTACGCTCTCAGCAAAGCACCATAACAGTATCCATTGGATGGATACAAATACAACACACCTGATGTCCACAGGCCAAATAGATACACCTGCAAATCACACTATAAAACACACCCCATTTTGGATCATGATCCTTTGCCACTCCACTGCAGCACAGCACGTCAGAGCCAAAGTTTTGGTCAGATAAGGTTGCCCTTTTATCCCCATCCCTTTTACCATTCCCCACAAACTTTTGTTGCACATTTTTCTTTCATCCCTAGGTATATATATATATTTTTTCATTCTCACTTACTTGTAGTTATGTCACGTCCAATAAAATCACGTTTTTCAGAGGCTGAGTTGTCATTCATGGTGGATGAAATCATAAAAGTAGAGCCACAATTGCTTGGAGCCCATGTGCAACATAACTGCTTTCAGTAAGAAAAGGGAAATGTAGTTCAGAATAGTCGACAGAGTGAATGCTGCAGGTACCACCCTGCACTCACAGGAGGAAATTAGGAAGAGGTGAACCTGAGGGAGAGGGTGCATTCCCTGGCCTCCAAGCAACACCTGGAACCCTAGAAGGCGGGAGGTGGTCCTCCCAGCACATCAATACATCTATTTCCTAGGAGTAGAAGGTCTTGGCCATCCTACCTTCTGAGTGCTTGACAGGAATACCTAGGGGAGTGGAGTCTGGTAAGTTACACCTCACTAACAATCACACTATGTTGATGTCTTGTTTGCTTCAACTCAGCTTTTGCCATTGTGTTGTGTACCTAGCTTCCTAACATGCAATCCTCAAAGTATCAGAGATGTGTGTTTGTCTGCGTTGAGGGGTATAGTTGTAAATAAGATCACATGTATCAATCTCCATTACATGTCACATGTTGGAGTTCTGTCTGTATTACTAAAAAAATATCATTCCAGGACTCATGATATGTGTTAATATGTAAATGTATGATCCATCCCAACTGCATTTTGGCAACAGGTGTATAACACTAACTGTTTTGCATGTGTTGGCAAGTAGAAATTGAAATGACTACAACTACCATGAGGCTCTGTTTCTGTAACTCAAAACAAGATGAAATTGTGATTTTGCCCATTCTCACTTGTCTGACATGTTACAACTGATGTTTATTTCTCATGGAGTTAACCAATTTGCAAGTGTTGGCAAGTATAGATTGAATCGACTACAACTACTATGAGGCCCTGTTTCTGTAACTCAAAACAAGATGATATTGTGATTTTAGCCATTCTCACTTGTCTGACATATTACAACTGATGTCCAATTCTCATGGACTGAGCAATCTACATACAATGCTGTACTCTGAGACATGTCTGCCCACTGAGCTTTGTGTTGACCTGTTCGCCTCAACTGAAACTTTTGATGTCATGAGTTACGCCATACCTAGTGTGTAACTCAAATATTAGTAAGAAATGAAGTTAATTCAGATGATTAGAAGTGGCAGGTGACCCATTGACTCTGCAATGCTCACATGATGGCTAATGCTAAATATACAACCAAGTTGTGAGATCACCTGTATTGTACACACCTATGGTCACATACACAATTAACCTCTCCACTGTGTTGCCTTAAATGTTTGGGAGATGTCCTGTTTATTCCTTAATCCAAAATGCAACATCTCAGGACATCTAATGAGCTGCTTTATTCAAGTACATGTATTTAATGTCTCAAAATGTCTTGCTAGCAGTTAAATATCACTGAAACATATCTCAATAGTAATCTCTACCTATTTTGGTTTTCCTAGGTTTCTACTTACTTAAAAACATTTGGATATTAATACCACACTTCCACCAATAACAATGTTCTCTATTTCACAACAGGTCAATCTGGCAGAGCACCTGGCCAATGCTTGGCCACTGAAGAGACTCCCACTCCACCCCAGGGTCAAGCCCTCAGTGATGACAACACTCCTAGAGATCTGGACATGGATGACTGTGCTGGTCCATCTGGTCACCCTGGGCAGACGGGAACAGTGAGTCTTACTTTGCCCACAACACCACCTCCCACCCCAGCCGCATAACCTCAGCCAACCTCAGTACCCAAACCTGTGTACCTAGCACAGTTACATCCATCGTGTGCTCCCCAATCCTGGATCCTGAGGAGACAATGACCAACCAAGTTAGAGAGGAGCCAGGACACAGTGAGAGAGGGCACCGTGGGGCCAGGGCACAGGCTTGTGGGGGTAGGGGTTGTGGGAGGGGTACTGTGAGGCAGTTGAGTGAGGCCACTGGGGCCACCCACACCCAGGCTACCATCAACGATATTTTGGGAGCCTATCAGTACTCCCAAGGCATGAAGGGCCACATAATAACCACATACTAACCAAAATCTGGGAGATGAAGCAGCTGCAGAGGAACATACTCCATGAGAAGCAGGCCCATAACATCAACATGGGCTCCCTCATATGGGTGCTGCAAGGCATTCAGACACACGTGTGCATGGCTTTTCCACCAACATCTACCTCTTCCTGTGGTCAAATAACATCGGGCCATTAATTTCTGTGGCAGCCACAGGAAAGGATGACCTGTGAGAGCAAGCCACACCTGCAGACAACCCACATCTATGGATCCTCCTGCACTGTCAAGCAGGGACGTCCACGCAAATTTGCAGGAGGTTCAGATGGCAAGACCTCAACCACCACCAGCAAGAAACCTCACACCTAATTTCCTCAAGTGTTTGAAATACGTTCACTCTGTGAACTATTTCTGGAAACATTTACCTTTCTGATGGGAATATTATTTGGGATATTGGACTTTAAACTGTTTGGCATCTACACCTATGGTTTTGTTTATCATGAATGACTTCTTCACTTTTGATTTTCCCTGTTTGGTTATTGGTTATGCACAATGTTTATTTTCTCCTTTTTCACTGCAATAAATACACTAGTCAGAAACTCAATGCCTGTTGTAGTTTATTTCACATCTAGCAATGTATACATGTACTCCCATCTGAACTTTACAATGCCATCAATATCAACTTGTGCAAGCACGGATATGTTGCATGTACGCAATGTTTAGCTCAGGATCACAACCGTGTCTCACCAACACATACATACAAGTGTATTCCCATATACTATCTTTATTCCATTTTCCAACAATAGCCTGGTATTATCTCAGAAACATAACAAATATCACATGACTCAAATATTCTATGCCAGTGACCACATTTTCAGTTGCAGACCTTAACAACATGTAAGGAGGGAATACATCATTTCAGACAATTTCCTATTAAATAGGCCTAATAAAATTGGTCGCTGTCATCAGCTGGAGCCATATCGCCTATCTCACATAAGGAAGAGCACATAAATAACACCAATAGACAAACACAAGGCAGTACTACATTTTCTAATCACAGGATCATTCCAATCTATTGTTGCTGTATCTTTGGAATGTCACAACCAAATGTCAGTGGTGTGCCACCGCTGCAAAACTTTTGAACACAATGATGATGTTGCCAATGTGAAGGGAGACTAGCGTGATTTGGCCCTACAACAACATTTTGTTGGATCACAAGATGGCACACATATTGCATTAGAACCTCCTCACAACAAGGTATAAGTCCAGTGGACTCCTCATAATTTCCATTCTATGACCATGCAAGCCGTCTTGGTACAGGATTTGCACATCTAAAGTCTGTGATAATCTTTCCCAGGAACAACTTATGTTCCCTTTTGTACTTCCAAACAGCATCATATACCTGCAAATGTCACAACTCTGAAATGTCCAAATGAAGATGCCATGAATAACACCTTAACTGCGGCTGCAATTCCGCCGCGATGCGGGGCATTCCATTGAGTGGGCGGGGCCGTGTCAGCAAACGGACGTGCGCAGCACTACGGAGGTAGTGCTCGCGACGGCCGTTGGGTGCAACAAAAGGGTTAAGATACCTAAAACAGGCCAAAACAAAGACATTAGCTACCAAACCATACATATAACACAATTCACATAGTCAACTTCTGGAGAACACAGTCCATAACAAAAAGTGAAAGCTTAACAAAGCAACACAAACAAAATGACCATGTGTCAAAACCTTCCTCAACAAACACCTTTCAGCTGGATTTTCCAGAGCTTGACCTTTCTGTGATTTTACCTTGACATACTCCTCGCATCATCACAAGAGTTGCTCTAACAATCAAATGGAGATTACCATACTAGCTTTTTCTGAAAGTATTGTGGCATTGATTTTTGGTTGTTTTCAGTTTTTTCACACAGGCATACAGGTTTTTGAGACTTGCGAAAACCAGAGGAAGGTAGGGCAGAGTACATATTAAACACAAACATTGGGTGTTAGCATTAAAACAGTTCATACAGCTTTAGAATTGGATGTAAATAAGGATGTGTATAGTGATCTTGAGTCATGAATGGACATTGATAGCATTTATTATATGTTTCATTTACAGATTAGCCCATGAAAAAGGAATTGTTAATGGTTCCGAAATGCATTGGGCGCCAATAATGAACAGATTGTGAATTTGTGAAAGCGATGGTTTTTGTTCTAGTACATGTATATGAAGTACATAATGATTGAATGATTTATTCATTGATACAATTGCAATGTAATGCACATTGATAAAAAAAATGTTTTGTGTTGGAAACTTTCAAAAATACAGGCATAACATTGTAATACACTTTTAAAATTGTATGTTTATATTGTGATGCTACAACACCAGGTGAAGTGTGCGCAACAAATTCAAGTCTCAGTGCTTGTGATAATTAGATACCACCAGAAATAGCCACAGTGTGTTGAAAGGAACCTGTGGACAGAAAATGCAATTCTACCATACATTTCAAAATTGGTGGTATACATGTGGGATTAGTGTTTTGAGGAAGGAGATCAGGCTCCAACTGATGACATAAATCCAGTATAGTTTGCCTATTCAAACGTAACTACTTGATGATATCCCTTTCCTCCATGGTCTTAAGGTCTGGAAATGGGCGGTACACTGAAGGCTGTTGTCTCCTCCCGCTCCCAGGGTACCTATGTGTGGAGTGAAAACAATTTTTAACAATATGATGCATTTCGACAGTGGTACCATGACTGTCAAACTCGTAATCAGGCACTTAATGTGTACATGACACCTTTGGCATTAATAGCAGAATCTCATGGCAGCCAAATATTTTCTTATGCCGGACACACCCAATTAATTTATTAATTGGGTGACAATGCTACAGGAGTCCTGTCGGCTTTAAAGCAATGTCTATTAGACATGGTGGACGGAATGAATAAGGATTATCTTAGACATAATTGATCTAAAACAGAGATCCTCCTGTTTGGTCAGGAGATGTCTGCTTATCCTGAGATGTGGTGACCAAGCATACTGGGCTCGCCACCTATCCTCTCAGCAGCCATCAGAAAGCTAGGGGTTACATTCGATAATACCCTTTCTTTTCAGCTACATGTGTTATCCGTGGCGGGGGCATGTTTTTCGTTGCTACGATCCTTAAAGAAGGTTTTAGAGTTTGTTCCGTCTGATACTCGAAAAATACATGCTTGCATCACAATTAGATTGGGATATAGTAACATTTTGTTTTATAGGTATATTCAAATATTTAGTAGATATCATATAAATTGTTTATAATGCCACAGCCAAATTAATGTTAGGGGTGCCCAGCCATCAATCTGTTGCTGCCCATCTTAAAGCTTTGCATCGGCTACCCATTAAGAAGTGCATTATCTTTAAGGCCCTAGTTATATCTTTGTCAGAGGCTTCATCCTTATTACCCCTCTTGACCTCGTAGATCGGGAGAGTTCTCTCTTTTGAAGACGCCATGGTTCTGCCTCAAAACCAAGGGTGGGTGATCTTTCACTTACATCGCTTCTAAGGCTTAGACTGCGCTTACCGCCTTTCTGCGGTGCACCGAGGAGGAACTTCAGTTTAAAAGGACTTGAAGATATGGCTTTTAGTACTTGAGCCCTGACAACACACCTATCGGTTTCTAGTGCAGGGATGCCTGGGCTTGGCAGCTGAGCACTTTAACCCGTTCCCTGCGTGCGTCGGCCAACTGCAGTCGCGAGCACTACCTGACTAGTCCTGCGCACGTCCGTTGGCCGACCCGGCCCGCCCACTCATTAAAAGTCCCGCACCGCGGCAGAATTTGCGCCGCGGTTAACGGGTTAAAAATTCAATCATCATTATTACTATAGGTGTTCCCGTGCATTCACCCATGTATTTTGACACAAACACATATTTACAAAGACTTGTAAACATGGATTTGTGCCATAATGGTGCGCCTACCTCAGGCTGCTCTAACGAGGAGTAATATCATATTTCTCCACATTGCTTCCTCTTTGTATGTGTGCTGCATTCTGCAGTACACATTCAAAGATGAATAAGTCTCAAAAGACAGTTTTTGTGCACAAAGTGCCATATTATACTATTGCAACTGGGTTCCACCCATTCAGTATGCCCAGAGTTTTTTGCTCTTTGTGATCACCCACTTTTTGGATATTTTACTGTGGGTGTGTCTCACTAACTGTCTCACCCACAGTAATCATATGGCAAATGGACTGGGAGTTGACCAGCAGTGTCCACCTTCTAAGATAAGGCTGCTGCGACACAGCAAGGGTAAAGTGCGCTTGGGTGATTACACATGAACAAGTGTGCGCATACGTGTGCAGGCTGCGTACGGGAGACTACTGTCTTGCAGAGTCCTGTAACAGCGCACAGGTAGCCTTCCACAATGGGGAGCCCTAGGATTGACCAGGGGTGCCTGTCTTCGGGAACCTTCTTCTCACCCTTAAAAACTCTTGCACAAGGGGGAGACTCTGTTGTCTGTAGATTTTTCTTCACTTTGCTTCTGGCTCCTGGGACCGTCATGGAAACTAGAAGGAGGAACACCCTTACCCCCACTCAAGACCAAGGACTATGACACCAGGACCAGGGAGTCCCCCAAGGGCCAGTGAGGCTAGCCTCCCTTACGCCCCCTGAGGACCAGTTGGGGGTAATCCCTGGACTCTCTGCGCACAGAAGCAAAGATCAAGAGGAGAGATGTCACAGGGAACCCTGGAAAACCAGCTTGTTGAGGACTGCATCGCTCTGGAGGTGAGGAGGGTTGCTGCAACTACCCCTGGTGGATAGATCTCTTCCCCAGGAGTACAATTAGCCCAGGATCGTCTGAATCGGGCCAACAGGGGTTTGTGTTATTGCATTCCAAGGTTTTGACCATTTCTTTTTCTCTTAGCGTGTGGAGCTCCGCTGCCTGGCTGGTGAAACACCCCCGGGTGGGCCAGTGCCCAGAGGATGGTGCAAAGAAGCTGCATGGTTTACAGTGAGGGAGAGGGCATGCATGGATCCCATTCCTGCATCTCACCCGAGGACCCCATCCTCCAGGTGGATTTTTGATTAGGGGGCTGGGACCCCATCCCCGGACCCCCGAGTGCTGCCGGATGAGGGGAAGCAACATTACGCTTCCCCGAAGCTGAAAGGGCGTGGGGGAGTGCTGTTGTGACCCCCGCTATACCGGATGGATCCCAGAACCTCTTTCTTCCCTGAGCCCCGTGACTAGAAGTTAAGAAGGGGGAGTGCAGCAGTGCTCCACCACATCGCCGGCCAGCCCGCTCTAAGGGCCATATTATCAAGCCTGGGCGATAACATTTTCGCCGCTTTATCGGCAGGAAATTGCCGCTAAAGTGGCGATAATGGGCTTGATAATAGGCTCTATGGAATTCCAATCGAAGCTCATGTTAGATGTCTTTCACATCTACCATGAGCTTAGATTGGAATTCCATAGAGCCACAGGTACTGGCACTGCTGCGCACGCGCTGTTGCCGGCGCTCGTGTATTTTAACTCGCCCTGATTTTGGATTTTATTTCTTCTCATCATTTCATTTTTTCCCTGCTTTTAAGTGGGATTAGGCTGGGCTTCGTTCCCCTCCCTCTCACTGCATATAAAAGGCTAAATCATCGCCGTTTTGGCGAGTCCGGGTCCCGGGGGTGGTCCTGTGTAGGCGCCATCTTGCTTTGGGCTCCTAACTCCATCGACGGGCACCATCTTGGAGCGTCCTCGCGCTGGGCTTGGATCGCCTATTTAAAGCTTTCCTCTCCCGCGCAGCGGGACGCGCAGGAGGGGCGCCCTCGCTTAGCCGGAGTCGTGCCAGAGTCCTGCCCGTCTGCGCCCGTCAGCGACGAGGAAGCACGAGACGCGGTAGGGCTCTGATCATTAGCTGTTATTTCTTCATGCAGGCTCCACCAATGCTCCATTACACTCGGGCTGACTTGTTAAACATTGGGAATAGGGCTGAGGTCTGCTCATGCGACCCTGTGGACCCCCTATCTGGCCCATATGTCTGTACCTGTAATGGTTGGTCTCTCGATAGCCCGACTAAAATCCGCTCTTTGGAAGATATCACCCCGACCAAGTGTAATCTTACCTCGGACCGGGGGCTTCGGATTTGGAATTTGAACGTGAGGTCACTGGTTAAACATCACCAGTTTATACATGACCTCATTGAAAAAGATGGCCCTGATCTTTTTCTCCTTACCGAAACCTGGCTTCAGGATTCGGATGTCGCCATCTTGAATCTTACCTTCCCATCGGAATACACGATCTTTACTCTGAATCGGACTACGAGAGGAGGTGGCATTGCCATGGCAGTAAAATCTTGCTTTCCTGCTGAATGGAAAGCTCTTGGGCTGCCTGCTTGTGAAAGTGCCCTCTTCAATGTAGCCTTCAGCCATCATTTTACATTTAGTGGCATTCTCATCTACTGCCCACCAGGCAATGATACAGTCTTCAAGTCCGCTCTTGCCGATATTGTAAGCTCTTTAGCGCCTGGGTGTGCGAATTTTAACATCATGGGTGACCTCAATATTCATTTTGACAACAGGTCGTCCATAGCCATTAACACCTTACTCGCGGATCTGGAAGCACTTCAACTTGTCCAGCTAGTTACTCTTCCCACCCATACTGGAGGACATATTCCCGATCCCTTTTTTTCCACGCTTGAGAGGGTAAAGGTGTCTGACCCGCTGTCAGTGGGATGGACTGATCATTTGCTGGTGGAAGTCTTTTGTCTTATCCACGACAAGCCATTTAAACCTGTGGATAGACTAATCCTTAAAAGACACTGGCATAAGCTTAAACTTGAGGAGTTCTACAGGCTACTGGAGCAGAAAACCCTGAGCTCTTTTTCGAGTGTGGATCATGGCTACCAACTGTTTTGCACATGGATTTCAGACGCTCTTGATTCCCTTATACCCATGCGCTGGTCTAAAGGTCATTCTAAGGCACCGAGCCCGTGGTATAATGACTCCCTTGCCGGACTTAAAAAAACTTGCCGGAAAGCGGAGAGGGACTGGAGAAGATCCTACGATCCCGGCTTGAAAACCTTGTATTTTGCCAAACTCAAGACCTATCATAGGGCAATATGCAGAACCCGGGCCGCATTCTATGCTCAGGAGTTTCAAGCCAGCACCAATCCCTCCAAATTAATATTCAAGGTCTTAAAAGACCTTATGAATAAGAGAGCCACTTCGGTAGAGATCTGCACCGACTCCCACTGCGAGAACCTGGCAGCCTTTTTCCTGGAGAAAGTGCAGAATATATACCGGGGGTTTGACCTGTGTCGGCTGGATCCAGAGTTAGTTGACCCTAATTCCTTGGGTTACGAGACTTTGACCTTTTTACCTGACCTGTCTACGGAGGCTTTTAACAAACTTAGCCTCAGCGTTAAATCAGGTTCTCCTCTGGACCCGCTGAAGCCAGCCCTTATCAGTACGCTTTCCCCGTTGTGTCGAGTTCCAATACTCACTCTAATTAACCTGTCGCTGTCAACTGGGACGGTCCCCTCCTCATGGAAGCAGGCGGTAGTTACCCCAGTCTTGAAAAAGGCAAATTTAGACCCTCTCTTGCCTGAGAACTACCGCCCTATATCTCTTCTGCCTTGGACTGCTAAAGTCACCGAAGCCCATGTTAATTCTATCTTGTCTGATCACCTTGCCCGTAATCAGATATTGGACTCGAGCCAAAATGGCTTCCGGCCAGGACACAGTACCGAGACCGCTTTGCTCCATATTATCGAGCATTTACGCCTGGTGCTTGACTCCGGACGTACGGCAGAGCTCCTATTATTAGATCTGAGCGCTGCTTTCGATACTGTGTCCCACCGTATACTGATTCAGCGCCTTGAGGAAGCCGGAGTAGCTGGAACCGCTCTCTAGTGGTTTCGATCTTTTCTTTCAGATCGAACCTTTAAAGTGGCTATACCACCCGGCCAATCCACCATTCATCCCTTGGATCTGGGGGTCCCACAGGGCTCCTCGTTGAGCCCCACTCTGTTCAATCTATATGTGAAACCGCTAGCAGCGGTCGTCAAACAGTGGGGTTTGACGATGACCTCATATGCTGACGACACGCAGCTGGCGGTGACACTGAGTGGAGACCCGGAAGTGGAGGCCCCCAGATTCCGAGCTGGACTTGTGGCAGTAGCTAGTTGGCTGCATATCAATTGTTTACAATTGAATGCCACTAAAACTGAAGTGCTGGTTTTAGGGAAACATGCTGAGATATGGGGAGACCAGTGGTGGCCTCCAGAACTGGGCATTACTCTCATTCCAGCGTCCGAAGTGAAAAACTTAGGGATCTGGCTGGATCCTGCGCTCACTTTCACAGGTCATACGAAGAAGGTTGCAGCCACTTGTTACGGTATTTTGCGAGGCATAAGGCCGGTTCTTAAATACTTCGACCCTCCCACTCGGCAGCTCGTGGTTCAAGCCTCGGTTTTATCTCGGTTGGACTACGGAAGTGCGTTGATGCTAGGGGTTAATCAGGCTGAGGCATCCAGGCTTCAGAGGGTACAAAACGCCGTGGCGCGGGCCATTGTTGGACTTCCCAGACATTGCTCTGTTTCCGGTACTATCTCTGCCCTTCACTGGTTACCGGTCAGACAGAGGATTAAGTTTAAAGCGCTCTGTCTGGCTTTTAAAATCATGAAACTTTCCTCGCCGCCGGCTCTTGTTAACTTGCTCATTCCCTATATTCCTCCGAGATCTTTAAGATCAGAGGCTTTGCATCTGGCGGTCTGCCCCCGTTTCAAACTCAGTAGAATGGGTGGCCGCTCTTACCGGGTGCTTGCCGCGGGTCTGTGGAACTGGCTCCCGGTGTACATCCGAGCTCTGCATGACCTTTCCACCTTCAGACGTGCTATTAAAACTTTTTTGTTTCCTGTCTCTGAGTAGCCGCTCCCTCTTATTTTTTCTGCGTGTTATGTTATAGTACCTGTCTGAGCGCCTGGACGCCCCTTTGCTGGGGCAGCAGCGCGCTATAAAAATAAAATTAACATAACATAACATAACATAATATCAAGCCCATTATCGCCACTATAGCGGCAGTTTCCTGCCGATAAAACGGCGATAATTTTATCACCCAGGCTTGGTAATATGGCCCTCCGTTCCTATGAATGGGGAACGAGAGGCCAGCCACATGGTGCACATCTGCTTGCAGGAGCGGGCAGGCAAGACTGAAGCTGCCGACTCCTGCAGCAGCACACGTGGATGCTGCCGGCCCAGGGAGCTGGCAGGGGCAGCTGGGGGTGGCCTCCCCGAGCTGCCCTCCAACGAAGATGTCTTTGTGGAGTGCCCCAGTGGGACCAGGCACCCCTCAGCAAGTACACACGTAGCTTAAGGCCGCAGATCAAACAGTTATAAAGAAAGAAAAAAAGCGGCAGGACTCTCAGCAGGAAAACTGATAGCATGTTATTCACGGCACTCCCAGGGGAGCACCCCATAATTCCTTGTGGTGCCATATTGTTTTGCCCACATTTCTGTCTATTTCGCCCCTTCAGGTGGCCTCAAAATGATGGGGTCCCCACCAACGAGTCCAGTGAGGCACAGCATTTTCAAGCACTCCCATGGCTGGAGCTTTTGTTCTATAACTGGGAGTGTTGCACCCTTTAGGGGGTCATGACTATGGTTATGTTCATTATGGCCTGAAAGACCTAAAGGGGGTTTAAAGTAATATATGTATCAAAGCATTGTCTATAGGTCATGCATGTGGTTGCAATGCTGTATAATTACAATGTGATACCCTGCAGGGGCTGCTTTTATAAGTGCTGTTAATGGTTGAAAATGTATAAAAAATACACAAACACAGGTTTTATTCATAATAAATGCTTTGTTGGTTCACATAATGATGACAATTATTACAGCCCACAATATATATATTTTTTGTGCATTCATGCATGATCATTATTTTTGATCATTGCATTTAGGTACACAGTGATGATTTTAACATGTGGTTTGTTGCTCTTCAACTTAGCAAAACCAATAGACTCACTTGATATGGCGGTCTGAACCCTTTAGGGAGTCACAGGTGATTACACAATGTTATATATGTTATTTTCCACCTGCCAATGTACACATTTGTAAATTATTCTGTAGTATTTAGTAGTGTGGATGTAATAAATATACTTCTCCTTTAAAAAAAAAAAAGAACTGATTGGACAATCATTGATTGAGTGTTATTAATGCGTGGCCGTGAATGGCGATTACTAGTCCACACCACCTCCCTACTGTAGGCATTGGACTGCTCTGCTTCGCTGCCCGGTGAGAGTCCAGTGATACAATGCGGTGATTGGTTCCCAGTAAGGACAATCGTGGACCTATTACTTGTGCAGGCCACACAATTAATAGCCCAATTTCTTACACATACTATACCGTACAATACATACCATATCATATCAACAATACCATAACAGGTCATACCATACCATGCTTTGATATACAACGACAGGCCATACCAAATCGTCCATACTATACAATGTCAGGCCTTACCACACCACACAGTGAGAAGCCATACCATTCATTACCATTCAGAAAGGCCATCAAAATCCCATACCATGGCAGGCTATTCCATGCCATACCATACCATGACAGGCCATACCATACAATACAAAGACAGACAATATCATGCCATACAATACTAAGACAGGCCACACCATATCATACCATACCATACCATACCAATGCAGGCCATACCATACTACACAAAGACAGGCTATACAAAACAGTACAATACAATGGCAGACCATACCATAACATACCAAGACAGGCCATACCATACACATACCATACACATATGATACCATACCATACCATACTACACGATGACAGGCCATATCATAACATACCATACAATGGCAGACCACACCATACTATACCATACCATATAAAGACAGTTGATACCTTACCACACAGTACAATACCATACCATACAATGATTGGCCATACCATGCCATACCATACAAAGACAGGCCACAACATACCATGCTATACTATACAATGAGAGACTATGCCATAACAGACCATACCATACTATACAGCAGATAATACCATACCATACTATAACATAAACAGATTTACTAAAGCTAAGTGACTGTTGGACTCAAGGGAAATCGACGTAAAATGTTGTACAGTAATGCAAAGTCTCGCAAGAAAATCTGCTACCCAGCGCTATCCAGTGCAAAAGGCGTTTTGTACCCCAATGGTACCTTTTTCTCAGCACAAGAACCCCTTTGTGCTGCATTGCGTTGTTTTGCATCAAAGGGGCGCTATTGGGCCAGTTTACTGCAAATACCCATAGGTTTTGACCTAAAGTCCAATATGCTAAAGTAACCATAAATATTTTGGCAAAAAATAAGCATTGTCTGTATCCTACAGTGCACAGCACATATCAAATCTGCGGAATCCTTCCAGGTTTTGCTAGGAATTTGCCTTGGAAAGATATGCTTCCAGTATAAATTCACTGCTGGCCAGCACACGCTAACCTCGGCACCGTGGTCCGAGAATGTTTGTTGTTCAAGTCAGCCTTGCAATCGCAAGCTAAAACTAATATATATGGCTGCGTGCTGTTTCGCAAAAATAGGTTGCTGCGCTGCATTACTTGAAAAAATTTTGTTTTTGTCATTTCGTTTTACTTCTCCTCGTTTCAAGCTTATAAAAGGCGTCTGTCCAGCTTGATGTCAAAAATAAAGCTAATGCTGCCATCTCGTGTTAGGTTTAGGAAGCAAACTACTGTCTGCCTAGGCTTTGCAAAAAAAGTACTTTTTGTCATCTACGTCAGTCAAACTTTTTAGAACCATGACCCACTTTTTAGACCTACAAACTTTCACGCCCCACCTAGTTTAATTGAATGAGGCAGGCGATTTTTTAATGTAACTAAAGAATCGTGTGGTTGTGGACCAATTAAAGTTTTACTGATATAATTATATGGCACCCAAATGATAACCTGTGGAAATCAGGTTTTAGAGAATATTCGTAATTTGTGCATCACCAAGTAAAGTGTCTTGATTTGTTTTGATTCCATTAAAATTTTCGTTCCATCACGCTTCAGAATTACAAAAAAAATGTGCTTCCTTGTTGCTTTTCGAAATGCTAATTATGTATATGCACGACAGAAACAACAAAATACCAGTCGGGCGGCACACTATGCTAAGCACAAACTTTAAGCTTACGTGTTTTTAAGACACAGCCTTAATTACATTGGCCACGCCCCCTTGAGAAAGCCCCCAGTTTTTTCATCCCACTTAAAGCCCTGATTACCAGGTATGCCGTTCTGTTTTTGGGGTTATTTTAGAGGGCCGGGGGGAGGGGGGCAGGGGGATTAGCAGAGCACAATAAACAACCTAGCCAGAGGTGAGGCAGGCCAATGGGGAAAATGTTGGAGTGGGCGGGACACTGACCTCGGCCACCCAACAGCTCTTGTTTATTATCATGAAGGGGTGGGCCTAAGGGAGGAATCCAGCAGCTTCCTCCCGCATTAAGTTAGTTAGGTAACCGGGCCAGCAAGGTCAGATGGATCTAGCAGCGTGCCCCTACCCAAGTAGAAGAAAGAGTTGAATCTGCCAGTTTTGGAAGAGACCACAAGTCTGTATGTGTGGGGGTATTTTGTGTTGTTTCATCCTTGTGGCTGACCTGCTGATGCCCAAGCCAGTTCAACCCACGAATCTCCCCTGCGGCCTGCGCTTCTATTGCCTGTGCTGTGCCCCTGCCAAGGAGTCACTAGGCCCTTAGTAATGGACCAAGATCATAGATTCATGCCACGAGGGGTGACGAGTCGACACAAGTAAATTAAGGTGGGAATATATGTTACCTTCCAAGTAAGTGAAGGGACAGCAGTTTCCCCACATTCAGGATTTTCGTGTATATTTCAATGATTCAGACAGACCCTGCAAGAAGTCAGGCTGGCAATGTTGGGGCAGAGTTAGTCTTAAGGGTGCCTGATATGTGACTGACTATACACCGGCCCTGTTGGCCTCACCTATGCGATAACAAAGAGAAGGCCTGATAAAATTGAGAGAGCACAAGTTTGAAAAATGTATAAGTACGCCATATTTACAAGCACGTAGTTAGTTTAAACATGTTTTGCACACGAGTATTTTATATCCAGGAGTGAAATGCACACGAGTGTTTTATATTCATTAGCGAAATGTGTAGAATGTTAAGTAGAGTAACCATAATTATAACAGTGTGAGATTTAATGTAGAAATGTTGGATTATATGTGAAAACCTCATGTTCTCATGTTAAAAGAGTCATGTCCGAATTAAATGTAACTTGGATTCCAGTATTTTGTGTAGGCCTTAGGGCAATTCACAGCAAACCTGAACGTGCTGCTAAAATGATGTGAGACAAGGTTGACATGGTTCTTTCAAAATGTACTATTGAACTTAGGGTTAAGAGTATAGGCTTTATAGATGTGTTATTTTAGAAACGTATGCTAGTTAAGAATGTTTGCTGTTTAAATCAAGTTAACGTTTTAAGAGTGCAGGAACCTGCTGCATGTAAATCAAGTAGGCCAGAACAGATAATGTCATGTAGTAAATTGCCATATGCTCGTTAGAGGAGAGGTCGTGAGGTGTCCAGTATGGAGCTCTGAGAGTGTTTTATGGCCTAAGATATGTTGAAGTCTGGAATTTGAGGCCCACTGCAGGACGAGCTGTATGCAGGTGCGAGGGTCCTAATCAGCTCGAATGAAAGGGACTTTGTTCAGTGGCGCCTTGCGCAGGCCTGTAGGAGTTTCCAGGAATTTCAGGGGGTATCAGCGCACGGAAGAAGAAGCCTGGGAACCAAGGTCAACTATAACGAGGGTCTTCAAGAGTACCATCATGGAGTTTGCCGCGGAAAGATGTACCACGTGAGGGGCGTCCCAAGGGGCGTTTCTATTGAAAATGTGATTTGGTATTAGGGAAAGAGACCCGGGAGGAGAGCAGAGCAGATGATTTTGGGAGCCTAAGGAAGCGGATGGGTAGGCAGATAGGCTGATCAGGAGAGACCCATTATCAGAGAAGAGACAAAGAGAAGTGCGTGATCTTCTTAGGAAATCACCACGGCTGACACCTAGAGGGTTAAGATCTTGCTAAGTAGGGATGTCATTTAGTGTAGTGTAGGGACAGACTAACCTTAATTTTCTTTTCTGTAATGACTTTGAGGTTGCAACTTGTATCCATTTTAGCAACTCTGATGGTATTCGAACTTGTACTTATTATTTTGTTCTTCAGACTCAGACTATTCAAAAAGTTCATGTTCGTAGTGATACCGATATACCTTTTGAATCTCATTCTGAGAAGTTTGTATCTTCAGTTATCTTTGACTTTATATTAAATCTTTAAAACTTAATTTTGGTCAGTGGTCATTTAGAGTGGTGTAAGTTCTTAAATTGATTTTTTATTGTGAGATTACCTTTTACTCAAGACAGGTACCAACGATTCAGTCGACAGGAAATGGGATTTGGTAAGATAATTAGTAACCAGTAATCCCGCGTTAGCAGTTGGTAGCAGAGTGAGGATGGTTATCTTCTTGAGGAAGGTAATCTAGAGAGGTTAGTTTACCCCAAGGCCCGAGACGTCGAGAGACGAGCAGCAGAAGAATCGTGTGCCGAAAGGTGCAGACGGTGCGAGAAAAGCAGCAGTATCGGAGAGTGAGTATAAAAAGGGTCATGCGTGAACAGATTGCGGTGTTTTGTGTTGTATTTGTACTGTAATGTCTTGCGGAGTTGAATGCCTGTAGTGTGAAAGAGAGAAGGTTGTGAGCGCGCGCAACCTGGTAAACTGGTAACCTGGTAAACGGGTGTACTGGTGAAATCTTAAGTTCAGGCCAGAGCTTAAGTGGTTTTGGGTGTATCGAACATCCAGGGTAGTTGTCGACCATAGTACGGAGGTCACGAGGTACCATTGACCGCCGTGGATCCAAGATAGGGGGAGTGTAAGAGTGAGTGTATGAGTAACGGACGCTGGTCGAAAGTTACTGTGTGTGAGTAACCTATCGGAGAAGGCGATTGTCTGGAAGTAATCGGAAAGACATTTCGCCAAGTTAGGGTGACAACTACAGAAAGACTGTGGGCGTACAGTCAAAGAAAGGTGATCGCTTGGACGGAAGTAATCATTTTTCAGAGTATGAATGGGATGCGTGCATGACCGAGGAGACGAGCTGAGAAAGGAGGGGAACTGCTGCGAAGGGGGACGGGTGACGTCGGCTAGAGCCGCGCTGTGATTGAGCGGTTGGTGTGACGTTAGCTAGAGCCGCGCTCTGGTTGGGCGGCTAGAGTGACGTCGGAGGAAAGTCGCGTACGGATAGGCCAGTTAGTGAGAACGGCGCCGAGATTGGTGGAATATCATCAGGAAGTAAACAAACGCGGAGAAAAAAGAAATCATGAAGTGTTTTAAGTGTTTGAAAGGGATTTTTAAACGTAAACGAAGTGAACATTATTACGGGGAAGAGGCTCCCCCAGAGGGTACGCCAGCTCATTATATGGCAACGAATGTGGGGCTGCATACGATATTGTGGATTGGGGCTTGGAATAAGCTTACGGAAGGAAATGAGGAAATGCAGTTCCCGAAGTATGGAACGTTTAAGTTAGAGGTGTTACATCGGCTAAAAGCAACCATGTCCTCATTGAAACCCTCACCTAGACCAACACAGTTTGAGGCTCTTAATGCATGGATTAAGGCTGCACACGACCGAAATTTGAACAGGCGTCAACAAAGGCTGACGCGATCGGTAAGGGCAGTGCGAGATTCCAAATGGGACGAGGAGGAAAAGCGTTGGAGGGTACAGACTATTGAGGTGGAGAAAATGTATCCGATGAGGGAGGTGTCAGGAGGAGGAAACCTCATGGAAGAAGACGAGGAAAGCGAGTCGGAGGACAATCTGATAAACAGATTGTTAATGGATAGACCACCTCCGAGAGTGGGATTGATAGAAGACAGAGGGCTCGCAAGGGAAGATGGGAATGAGATAGAGGGGTATACACCACTCCCTATATCGGAATGGACACCTAGCAAAGGCGGAGAAACACCTCTAAACAACACTGTACAGAGTGTAGTGGGAAGGTTTGTGGTGCAGAAAACGCCAACCACAGAAAGGGTTGAGTCTGTGGGATTGTCAGACGCTCTTCAAGTGCCTGTTACCATAGGACCCATAGTTTCGATCTATAATTCTGAGAGAGATAGAGGGGAACAACAAAGGCAATTGGATAGGGAAAGGATTGAGATGGAAAGGAGGAATAATGTGACGAATGCATGGAAACAATTACCAGGTTCGGTAACGTGGAACACCCCATTAGACACAACTGTCGGTCCCAATTCAGAACAGGGAGGTCCGAGAGGACCAATGGATCTAAGGGGACCGCGGCCAAGATCTTTTTCAGAGTTAAGAGCTGATTTGAGGGAATGGGACGGGTCCATAGTATCTCCGAGTAATAGGACAAGAACGGAACCAGAGTGGGAAAGCAGGGGTAACGGGACAGTATCTCATTGTGGGGCCAGCGAGAGTAGTCAGAGCCGGGAAGGCCAAAGTCAAGAGAATAGAGGGGATGCATGTCCTACAAATCAGAGAGAACAGCCGGAACAAAATACTAGGATTGTAGAATGTGAGGAAATGTCCCGTCTCTGGGGGAACGGAGGAGATGAGGCGGTACGGGCTTTTCAGAATAGGTTTAGGTGCCTTCATCATACCCTTGGGGAAGACGTTCAACATTGGAGAAAGGAGAACAGCGATAGGTCCCGCCACGCCTCGAATACTCAGGAAGCACAGGGAAGTAGGGAAGAAAGAGGGAGTAATAGAACCTCTTATCCTCAATCCCGTGAAACTAGCCAGGATGGAGAGAGAGAGGCTGGGAGGCATGAGGGAGTGTTTCACCACCCACCCCGAGAAGACGGAAAGGCATGGGACTTGGAGAGATGGGAACAGGGGAGGACTCCCTATAATTCACCAATACCTAAACGTAGATCTCGGAGCTGGGATGGGAGAGATGCAGATGGAGGAGCTAAATTGAGTGTCTTGAAAGCTGAAATAAAGGCAAAAAGGCTTGATGTTACCAGTTTAAAATCAGATGTTGATGAGATAATAGATGGAACATTGCCTTTGGAAAGGATAGAATTGTACGAACAGGATGAGTTATTGTTCATGGCAAAGGATATTACTAGGAAAGCTAGAGCGTTTCATGAAAAACTGACTGATTTGGCAGACAAGTATGCCGTGGATTTGTCTAGGACAAGGGCATTGCAGAGCAACCACAGATTACAGTACGCAGACCAAGATCTAGATGAGAAGAGAACTACTGGATTAAAAACACACATAAGAGAGTTGGTAACGGGGATAAGAGTGTGGAGAGAACTGGATAAATGGGAAGAAAGGTGGTCGAAAAAGGGCACAGTTAGACGAAGTGCAAATGGGATGACCCCTGAGGGAAGGGTAATGCAGATGGAGGCATTCCCTTTGCGAGAAATATCAAATGGAAATTATGTACATGTGCCCTGGAGTAGAGGAGACTTAGCCGCATTTACCAACTCATTTCCGAAGTTGCGGGACAACCCAGTCGAGTGGTATAAGCAGGTAGAGAGGTTTGTTAAAATTTCGAAAGTACTGTGGATAGATTTGAACACGTTGTTTGACATCGTGGTCCCATCTGATTTGTGGACCCCGTGCAAGACTAGTGTCGAATGGCCAAATGCTGAACCATTGAGGGATGTTCGAACAAATGGACCATCTGAGATTGTCATGCGAAAGTATGAAAGGGTAATAGCATGGCTGAAAGATAAGGTACCACCACAGGATATAGATTGGGTAAAAATAGACCGAACAAGGCAGGAACCCAAGGAGACAGTTCACGAGTTTTATGAAAGATTGCTGAAAACATTCAAGCAATACAGTGGACTAGATGTAATGGATCCCAAAGACATAGGGCAGTTCGTGTCAAAGTTTGTCTTGGGGTTGAGACCTGATATTTGTTTGATGATACAGCAACATTTAATCTGTTGGCAGAACAAACCACTAGATGAGATTTTACGATATGCGAGGTACTGCAGTGACGAGATAGATTCTAAAGCCAAGAATCTAAAGGAGAAATTGATGGTGGTGCAAATGCAGTCCGCTGGGAAGGGTGGCCAGCAGAAGCAGGGGATGGGACGAAAACCAAATGGTCAGAACAAAGATAATGAAGAAGGGCAGAGACCTAGGATAGACTTTGCCACTTTAAAGAAAACGACAAAGTGTCATCTGTGTCATCAGGTGGGGCATTGGCGACGCGAGTGTCCCTTTAACCCTGAAAATGGAGAGCTAGAAGTAGAAGAGCAGGTCCAAGAAGACCCAGTGCAAAAAGTGACAGTCCCAAGCAGTAAGGTGGCCAAAGGGGGGACTTCGGCTCCACGGGCCCAATTCCCACAGCCACCGAAGATAGCAGCTGGAGGAAAGGTCTTTAAACAAATGCCTCTGTTTATCGAGGAAGAAAAATGTTATTACATTGATCCATTGACAGGACAACGGGTGAGCAGTGAAGAGGACTGTACCCTCGGGGCAGTCCTAGAAGTGGATCAGAGAGGGCCATTTGTTGAGGCAGAAGTGGCAGGGTGTCCCACTACGTTCTTAGTGGACACTGGGGCTACTCGTTCGACTCTGAGATCAGCGGTGGTTCCAGACTTGCCAATGTCAGGGGAAACAATTCAAGTGGTAGGAGTCGCAAATAAAAGAATGACTAGTCCCTTGACAGAACCAGTGTCTGTGAAAATTGGAAACCACATGAACGAACATCAGTTTGTGGTTTGTGACTCGAGTCCGGTATGTCTGTTAGGTAGGGATTTGTTATGCAAATTGAATTGCACCATATACTGCACCCCACAAGGAGTGGAGGTACAGACTACCGACGATGATGCTACCTTTAAGGTGGCCAATTCAAAATTCTGTGTAGAACTATATCCTACTCTGACTGTAGAAGATCTTCCACAAGACTTAAGAGATGCAGTGGCGTCAGAGGTGTGGGATTTCACAGGAGAAGATATAGGATTGATTAAAGGGGTAGAACCGGTAAAAATTCTGGTGAAACCAAATGTTGAGTTTCCAAGAACGCCTCAATACAAATTGTCCCAGGAAACGATTGCGGGAATAAAGCCTGTGATCGAGTCAATGATACAGCAGGGAATACTGAAGGAAATCGTGGGCAGTCCTTGTAACTCCCCGATTATGGGTTTGCAGAAACCTAGCGGGAAGTTTAGGATAGTTCAGGATTTACGAAAAATTAACAACATAGTCGTTTCATGTTGTCCCGTGGTACCGAATCCATCAGTAATATTGTTTCAAATACCATGTCAAGCAGAATGGTTCACAGTGATAGATCTTTGTCAGGCTTTCTTTTCAATCCCATTGGATGAAGAGAGCAGGTACCTTTTTGCGTTTAAAATGGAAGATCGCGTTTTAACATGGTGTCGAATTCCACAAGGATTCACAGATAGCCCATCCATCTTTAATCAGTTGCTGAAGAAGAATCTTGAGAATCTAGCACTGCCACAGAACTCGGTTCTGGTACAGTACATAGATGACCTACTTGTTGCGTCAGAAACAGAGGAAGCTTGTAAAGTAGATTCAATTGCCTTACTGAATCATTTAGCTGAAAATGGACATAAGGTATCTCCGAGCAAGTTACAGTATTGTCTGACAGAAGTACAGTATCTAGGGCACAGGTTAGAAAAAGGGAAACGTAAGGTGTCCCCAGAGAGGATTGAGGCGATAATGAAAATGAATGCGCCTACAACACAGAGAGAAGTTAGAATGTTCTTAGGAATGGTGGGTTACTGCCGACAGTGGATAGTTAACTTTTCACTGAAAGCAAAACCCTTACAGAAACTGACGCACAAGGAGGTGAGTGATCCGGTACCATGGGATGAAGAATGTCTGGTGGCGTTTTTACAGCTGAGAGACGATTTATGTCGTGCTCCGGCTCTGGGAATGCCAGATTATGAAAAGTCATTTTCACTCTATTGCTGTGAGAGAGAGGGATGTGCTTTGTCAGTCTTGGCACAGACCCACGGTAATGCCCGTAGACCAGTTGCATATTTTTCGGCTACATTAGATCCAGTAGCCGCAGCGTTGCCCGGATGTCTCAAATCCGTTGCTGCAACGGGTGTCAGCATTGAAAGGAGCGAGAGTATTGTGATGGGACATCCAGTAGTGGTGTATGTACCGCATTCAGTTGAATTGTTAATGACCAGGACGAAGACGCAGCATCTGACCAATAGTAGGCTCACGCGTTATGAGCAAGTTATACTTGCCGCAGAAAACGTGACTCTCAGGAGATGCTCTGTCTTGAATCCTGCTACTTTGATGCCATTACCTACTGTAATAGAAGGCGAAGGATGTGAAGACCACGATTGCCTTGATGTGACTGAACTATGCACGAAACCCAGACCAGATATAGTGGATGAGCCATTGTCTGACCCCGATGAAATTTACTTTGTTGATGGCTCATGTTTAAGAGACGATACTGGTCGGTTGAGAGCAGCTTATGCTGTTTGTACCATTACTGGAGTTGTGGAAGCCGCTTGCCTGGAAGGAGTACATTCCGCACAGGTAGCAGAGATTATTGCCCTAACTCGTGCCTGCATAGCAGGAAATGGAAAGAGAGTCACCATCTACACGGACAGCCAATATGGTTTCGGTGTGGTTCATGATTTCGGGCAGTTGTGGTCTCAGAGGGGTTACATGACCTCCTCTGGTTCGCCCATTCGAAATGGAGAATTTGTGCGATTGCTGATAGAAGCATTACAAGGTCCTGTTGATATTGCAGTGGTGAAGTGTGTAGCTCATACTAAGAATACGGATTTTGTGTCACAAGGTAATAGATATGCTGATGAAGTCGCACGCTATTGTGCGGAACAAAGTTATTCTTTCTCAAAGGTGGAAATAGAAGGTGCAGAAGAAAAGACTGAATTAAGTATGATGTTAGAAACTGTAGACACTTGGGAGGATTTAAGGATAATGCAGGAGAACGCACCTGAAACAGAGAAAAAGGCATGGGAAATAGCAGGCTGTGTGCGAAGTGAAATGGATTTTTGGGTTTCAGCAGATGGGAGAGCTGTGTTACCTGAAGAATTAGCTAATCCCATGGCGAGAGAAATACATGGTCCAGTACATCTAGGAAGGGATGCTATGATGAGAGTTTTTAGGCAGACTTGGTATTGCCCGAAATTCAGAATAGCAGCAGAATCAGTATGTAAGCGATGTGTTACCTGCCAACAACTGAACGTAGGCAAACGAACACCAGTCACACTGAGTCACATTGGGAGGTCAGGGGGGCCTTTCAATAGAATGCAACTAGATTTCATCGAAATGCCAAGAGTCAATCGCCTTCGGTATGTGTTGGTGATTGTATGCGTATTTTCCAGATGGGTTGAAGCGTACCCTACACGTAGGTGCGATACTCTCACAGTGGCTAAATTGTTGCTCAGGGAGTTGATACCGCGCTTCGGGGTGCCTGCCTCTTTGGAATCGGACAGAGGAAAACATTTTAACAGCGAAATAGTGAAGATGTTGTGCTCCACACTGAATATCGATCAAAAGCTGCATTGTAGTTATCGACCAGAAGCTTCAGGAATTGTGGAACAAGTGAATGGCACTTTGAAGAATAGATTGGCTAAAGTAGTGGCATCCACATCTTTGAGTTGGCCAGATGCTCTTCCATTGGTGCTCATGAGCATGCGCAGCACACCTGATAGGAGGACAGGTCTCTCTCCTCACGAGATCCTGATGGGGAGGGCCATGAGACTTCCTACAGTTCCAACTACTGCTCTATTGAATATTACAGATGATCTGATCTTGGATTATTGTAAAGGACTGTCTGACGCCATCCATTCTGTGTCCCTTCAGGTGCATGCGGCTGAAGTTCCAGCAGCGAGGAACCTGTGTCATGACCTGAACCCAGGGGACTGGGTCCTGGTTAAAAAACACGTCCGGAAGAACTGCCTAGATGTTCGCTGGCGTGGGCCCTTTCAGGTAATCCTGATCACGAACACCGCGGTGAAGTGCGGGGGGCTGCCAAATTGGATCCATGCATCCCATACTAGAAGAGTTCCAGCACCTCTAGAAGGAACAGCTCCCATCCCAGACGAAAGCCCGGAAGTGGAAGAAGAGTCGCAAGAAGGGATTGAGGCAGCTGAGGAGGTGTCGGAAGAAGTTGGGAACGCATCGGATTCAGAAGAAGAGCGAAGGCAGGACGGCAGTGAGACAGAAGACGCAACTGAAGGAGAGAGCAGAAGTGAATACGACTCAGACTCAGATCCGTATCGGAGCGACCAAGAACCAAATGGGAGGACAAGGAATAGGAGAATAAGGCTTGGAGCTGCCACTTGGCCAACAAGAAGAAGAAGGCTAAGTTTGAGGTCGGCCCAAGAAGAAACGCTTACTCCTATATCCGAAGACTCAGATCCAGAAGAAGATATCCAGGATCAAGCCGAGGAGGGTCTTAGAAGATCAAGTAGAGTGCGAGTGCCTAGCAGAAGATACTCTACTCCCGATTGGACCTACCTCGTTGCAGATGTCTGGGAGACACAGAACAGGGAGGATCAGGGAAGTGGAACTGATCAGAACTGACCCGATCATCACAGTGCAAATAAAGTTTCTACTGCCAGGAGCGGAGACCGAAAGGTTGCTGACACTCAACATCGTTCATCCTGCTCTCCTGAGTGGAATAAGAAAATTGCTTTTAGAGACAGTTGAGTTTCCAGTTTGCTGTTCACGATATCCAATATTGGAGGGAACTCTTCTTCGTTTGGAAATGCTTGAACGAGTAGTAGAATTGCTAGGAGTGCTTATTGTTGTGGACTAAAACCATACTACGAATGTCTTCAAAGGGGTGCAGATCTGGAAAAGTGAAGAAAGTGATCTTGATTAGAACGGACCCCTTTGTAATTGTGGATATAGAACTGATAGTACCAGGATTAGAAATTGAAAAAACGCTAACTCTCAATTTCGTCCGTCCACTTGTCTTGAGCGAAATAAGGAGAATAATCCTAGAAAAGGTTGACTTTCCATGGTGTGGTACGAACTGTCCAGAACCTGAGGGAATGATACTTCGGATGGACGTTTATGAAGAAGTAGTGTCACTCCTTGAGTCATACATAACTTCAGACGAAAATAAGACTTTTGAAAAGAAATTGTAAATTGTTGCAGGATAACCTAGCGCCGAGTGGAAGAAGAAAAGTGATAGGGGTTTCATTTTAGTGGATGGAGAAGGGCTAGGGTTGTCTATTTTCTACTGGACTTTGAACTGTTTTGCGGAAACAAATTGTCAAGCTTCCAAGTGTTCCAAGAAAGACATTGCAAGAGAGAAAGACTTTGTTTGAAAAGAAGAGGAAGTGAATGCTGGAAGATAGTCGAAAACTACATTGTTTGAGAACATGGAGGCTGGCAACCCGAACCGCAGGGCAAAATGTATAGCTGTTACATTTTTAGGAGTAGTGGTTTCTCTTATAATTTTAGTGGTAACTGTTTCATTCCTAGCGGGACACGAAGGGGATGGAACCACAGTTAGGGAGGATAAGGGAGTGTCAACACCGAGAACTACCATTATTAAGGAGAAGGGAAACATCAATGAGAAAGACAAAGCGTTGTTAGATGCAGAAGTAAAAAGGTTACACATGGATGAGTCACAGGGGAATTACAAGTCAAATGCTTATGCTAAATTGCTTTATGAATATGTTGATGCCATGGAAGTAAAGGACTGCTATGTATGTATGCAATTACCAATTTCGGTGGAGGAGGGTATCAAATACCATCATCTCCCGTTGACATATGGAATAACGTGCAGTTTATTGTTAAGTATGTTTTATGGACGAGACGGATTTGAGTATTACTTCTCGAATTTCGACTCGACATTGCCAGAGGTTCCGAATTTCAAGCATTTGAACAAATGGGACTACTACAAAAGCGAAGACAGATTACACAAATGGTTTATTCCATGGAGAACGTTAGATACTTCACATGCTCGAAACAACAATCTGACTTGTCAAATATCAGAAGTTGAGAAAAAGTTTATAGCACAGGTAGATACTAGATACAGAAAGCAGAAGGCATTGAAGGCATCAGGACAAGGGGAAACAGATTGGACCAAGGAGGAAAGGGCACAACAACGAAAAGGAAGTATTGGTCCAATTGCTTTGGATAAGGAGAAACGGGGGAAACTGTGCATTCACAGGAGTTACTCCTACTATGAAAACGTTTATGTAGGACAAGTCAATTGCGAACATGCTTTTCAATTGGAGTACTACTCTAAGAACTTCATGAAAGGGATGCAAGCAATACCAAATGTATATTTTGTATGTGGAAGATATGCCTATGTGAAGTTACCAGATAATTGGTACGGATCATGCTATCTGGCTGTTGTCTTCCCTAAAATATATCATGTTGAGAATTTAGACACGCCTAAGAAAGAAATATCAACTAGATGGAAGCGAGGGCTGGGTGCAGCAGAAGTAATTGGAGATGTAATAGGTGCTGCATTCCCTTTCTTAGGATTGATAATGAATGACATTAAGATCAGGAGGTTAGCTACAGTCGTAGATAGACTGTCTGCCAGTACTGCAAGATCCTTGATGCTGATAGAGGGGGAGATGCAATCGATTAGGGCAATGGTTCTTCAGAACCGACTTGCTTTAGATGTTCTGTTAGCAAAAGAGGGAGGAGTCTGTAGGGCCTTGAAGGTACAGGAGTGCTGTACTTACATTCCAGACAATTCAAAGCCTCTAGAGAAGTATATACAAAACATCACTGCCATACACTACGAAATTGAGGACCTGACAAAGGTAAATGTGTGGGAAAAAGTAGGTCATGGAATGGGTAAAGTTGGAAGTTGGTTTGCCAACTTAGGAAAGGGTATCGTTTGGTACATATTGAAACCCATCATCATAGTAGTGATTTGTGTAATCACTTTGTGGGGATTGGTGCGTTTGTATCAATGGTATAGAGCAAACAGGTTACAGAGAGCTATGAAGAAACAGGAAGAAGAGTTGACAGCGATGCAGGACACCCAATACAAAAGTCTGAAAGCATTAGAGAGTATGAAAAGAAGTGGTACTGTCCTGACTTCATTTTAAAAGGTTCTACATTTTTAGTGTCATGGTAATGATGACCCCTAAAGGTCATCAAAGGGGGGACTGAGAGAGCACAAGTTTGAAAAATGTATAAGTACGCCATATTTACAAGCACGTAGTTAGTTTAAACATGTTTTGCACACGAGTATTTTATATCCAGGAGTGAAATGCACACGAGTGTTTTATATTCATTAGCGAAATGTGTAGAATGTTAAGTAGAGTAACCATAATTATAACAGTGTGAGATTTAATGTAGAAATGTTGGATTATATGTGAAAACCTCATGTTCTCATGTTAAAAGAGTCATGTCCGAATTAAATGTAACTTGGATTCCAGTATTTTGTGTAGGCCTTAGGGCAATTCACAGCAAACCTGAACGTGCTGCTAAAATGATGTGAGACAAGGTTGACATGGTTCTTTCAAAATGTACTATTGAACTTAGGGTTAAGAGTATAGGCTTTATAGATGTGTTATTTTAGAAACGTATGCTAGTTAAGAATGTTTGCTGTTTAAATCAAGTTAACGTTTTAAGAGTGCAGGAACCTGCTGCATGTAAATCAAGTAGGCCAGAACAGATAATGTCATGTAGTAAATTGCCATATGCTCGTTAGAGGAGAGGTCGTGAGGTGTCCAGTATGGAGCTCTGCGAGTGTTTTATGGCCTAAGATATGTTGAAGTCTGGAATTTGAGGCCCACTGCAGGACGAGCTGTATGCAGGTGCGAGGGTCCTAATCAGCTCGAATGAAAGGGACTTTGTTCAGTGGCGCCTTGCGCAGGCCTGTAGGAGTTTCCAGGAATTTCAGGGGGTATCAGCGCACGGAAGAAGAAGCCTGGGAACCAAGGTCAACTATAACGAGGGTCTTCAAGAGTACCATCATGGAGTTTGCCGCGGAAAGATGTACCACGTGAGGGGCGTCCCAAGGGGCGTTTCTATTGAAAATGTGATTTGGTATTAGGGAAAGAGACCCGGGAGGAGAGCAGAGCAGATGATTTTGGGAGCCTAAGGAAGCGGATGGGTAGGCAGATAGGCTGATCAGGAGAGACCCATTATCAGAGAAGAGACAAAGAGAAGTGCGTGATCTTCTTAGGAAATCACCACGGCTGACACCTAGAGGGTTAAGATCTTGCTAAGTAGGGATGTCATTTAGTGTAGTGTAGGGACAGACTAACCTTAATTTTCTTTTCTGTAATGACTTTGAGGTTGCAACTTGTATCCATTTTAGCAACTCTGATGGTATTCGAACTTGTACTTATTATTTTGTTCTTCAGACTCAGACTATTCAAAAAGTTCATGTTCGTAGTGATACCGATATACCTTTTGAATCTCATTCTGAGAAGTTTGTATCTTCAGTTATCTTTGACTTTATATTAAATCTTTAAAACTTAATTTTGGTCAGTGGTCATTTAGAGTGGTGTAAGTTCTTAAATTGATTTTTTATTGTGAGATTACCTTTTACTCAAGACAGGTACCAACGATTCAGTCGACAGGAAATGGGATTTGGTAAGATAATTAGTAACCAGTAATCCCGCGTTAGCAAAATACGATATTTGCTTAGGATCACACAATTTGGTAAAACAGGGATGCTGGGATTGATTGCCGATATGGTGACTTGAAAATGAAAACCAGTATATTTCTTGAACAAGTAGATGCGTGTCACAATAATGCATTGGATTACATCTGTGAATTAGTCTTTATTAAAAGTGAGAGTTTTTAAAGGGAACTGAGAAACATTCCTGCCTTACCGTGATGGCAATTCTATTAGTAAACTAAAAGGCATCTGCCAGCTTCCTTCCACTTTAAGGAAACTGCATTGCACGAGAGCAGTTTCGAGGTTGTTAGGTATCCAAGGCACTGAGATCAGATCTAAGGGAGAGGATGTGACATTAGAATCAGAGCTGACGAGTTTGGAACAGGAGAATCAAGTTCTGAGTCTTGGCGTCAGCTCAACAGCCTGTGATTCTGGGCAAACTCTCATTGCCTACAAAATAAATGTGACCTCATGTAATGTAAGTGGTGAACAAAAAATCTAGGAGTGAACCTAGAGCCCCTCCACCCCGCACCCCACTTTCTCTGTTCCAGAGTGCTCGCTGTGTTCTATAATTTTATACTTGGTTTGAAAATTTACACCTCACCACTTTCAAAATTCACCAGCTGCCCCTGCCAAAAATACAACTGCGACTGGGAGTTTCAGTGGTCCTCAGTGCTTTTAAAAGCAATACAGTAAAGTAGAAAAGACTCATCACAATTGTCAAATGAGAATGGAGTTTAAATACCAATTTAAATGGGCTTTTGAGGCTTTTGCCCAGAAAACCTTTCACATATTTTCTTGCACATTCAAAATACAGTCCCGGACTCATTAGGATTTTGCTTCGGGTTCTGTTGCTTCTTTGCATAATCTGGTTTGTGACTTACAAAGCCCACAAAGACCAGGTTACGTGACTGTGTACGAAAATAACAAAAAAATAAGTAATGCAAGGCAGTGCATAATACTGCCTTTCATTACCTTACGTCAGGTAGGCATTACGTGGTGGAGCATGAGCATTCCCATGCATCCACCCGTGTTTTTTGACTCAAACTCATATTTACAAAGACACGTGAACATGGACTTCTGTCAAAATGGTGTGACTACTGTAGGTTGGTGTAACGAGGAGAAATACCTTTACGTCTCCTTGTTACTTCATCTTTGCAATGAGGGATAGCCTCAAAGGGTATTTTTTGTGCAAGAATGTACCCCCTCCTGAACAAAATCTGTCCTGAGCATGACACGGGCAAGGTCAGACAGGCCTATAGTGCAATCTGGCAGTGCCCAACAAGCTGGTCCGAAAGGCTTGTGAGTGTGCCATTTTATAAGCTGTTTGTTGGTCTGTTTTTCAAATGTCTGGCCCATTTTCTTTACTATTGATTTCCATGATATTGAAACAAATATTGCCAGCAGCAAGCTCGAATCAATGCAGTCTTCCATACCTTGCAAAAGACTGATACTGCATGTCTTTGCAAGTTCAAAACTGCCCCAATTTGCAAGCGTGCCAATTTATTAGGTAGCTAATTCACTAATGGTGGTCGTTTTTAGTTGATGTCTATTTTTTGTGCCTTTTTTGTGTCAGTCTGACCCAAAGCGCAAGCACCCTTGCACATTGGCGCAAACGGACCTACATTGGTGCTAGGCAGTCCAAGGTGCAACAGTGCAAGGAGAGAGCTGAACTGTGTCATATCTGTAAATATGGTGTCCTCCTGTTATCTCCCTTTCACACAACGCATCGCAGCAACTTCCCTTGCTCCACTGTGTTGCGCAAAATCTTAGTTAATCTGGCCCTAAATATGTTTTTGGGGAAATTATGTATAGAAATCTTGGACATAGGCTTATCAAAGTCTCTTGGAGAACATGATTGTGAGTTACAACATAAGGCAGGTGAATGTGCAGAGCAATGCTGGGTAAAGGTAAACATTGTGTATTGGTGGTAAAACATTTAGGGGCATATTATCAAGAAAGGCGTTACAATTATCGCCGGTTTAGCAGCAGAAAACTGCTGCTAAACCGGCGATAATGGACTTGATAATATGCCCGGAGAATCCCAATAGAAGCCCATGTTCACACCAGAACATGGGCTTCTATCGGAAGTCTCAAGGGCATATTATCAAGCACATTATCGCCGTTTTAGCGGCAGTTTTCTGCCGCTAAACCCGGCGATCATTTTTAACGCCGTTCTTGATAATATGCCCCTTAGTTTTTGTGTGCATTGCCTCTCAAGTGATACCTGGTGAATCCTCACCCATAGAAGATTCAATCACTTTTGGTTGGGGGTTAGAAATGTTCAATTATTCATATTAACCAATGTCATGCATGCATATGCTTTGATAGATATGAGAGCCAGCCACGGTGGGCAGTAGGAGTTCCTGCAGGGCGGTGATGTGGGGAGTGGGAGGAGCAGTGTGGGGGTAGTAATGTATGGATTACGGAGTTTAACAGGTAAGTAAACATATAAATAAATAAAACAAATTTCGTTGCGCGCACTGCATTGCATTTGGTGATGCAGTGCACGCAACGAAATTCGTTTTATTTATTTATATGTTTACTTACCTGTTAAACTTCGTAATCCATACATTACTACACCCCACCCTGCCCCTCCCCCTCCCCACGTCACTGCCCTGCAGGAACTCCTACTGCCGACCGCGGCTGATGAGTGCAAGTGTTACGTCTTGCCTGTTCTAGCATCTGGTGCCTCTTATCCTTTCCTGGTGATAACTGTTAAACAGCAAAAGGCAGTGTGGTTCCCTCACACGACCCAGATGACGGAGGACTCCAGAGACCCGAATAAATAGCCCTGGTTCCTCTCTCTACCATTCTCCTTCCCCCTGTTCCATCTTCATGACCGTGAGTGTCTTCTCATCATGACTGGACAGGGTGTGGGTTTCCTACATTGTTCCTGCAAGCTGGATTCAGCAGATCAGTGACTAGGTTTGACAATTACTCTTACAATCCTGTGCCCTATAAAGAAGGTAGTGTTGCTAAGGGTCCTCCATAGGATATACTCACATGCAGAAGTTTTAGTGATGAAAGAGGCTTTGCATGATTGAGGCACACTTCATTGGTATCCCCTTCATGGCAACAATTTGTAGTCACAATCATGTTCCTTGAAATATCTTTGGATTTGAAGGCCATTGTGTCTTGGTGGCCATCTGATAAGCTGAAAGCCCTGAAGGAGCTGTCATGTAAGGTGTTGAACAAAAAGCGCACATTAAGGAACCTGTTAGGTCACTGCTGCTTTGCTTACAAAGTGGTTACTCTGTGTAGAGCATTTTGCAGACAAATGGTGTCTGCCATGAGAGGATGTCATCATCACACCATAGGATAAGGATTACCAACAGGATGAGATACATATGGCTGATCAGGATTCATTTTTTGGATAGGTACGAGTGACAGTCAGCGACTGCTCCTCCACGTGGGTAGAGGAGCGTCACCCCACTGCTTTCTCACAGTTCGAGATGCAGGAACATAGAATCGTATTATAAATACCATTTTATGTTTCTGCTTCTCGCACTGTGAGAAAGCAGATGGGCTTGGTTGAGGGTGGGCAGTCCTGCTCCAGGTAAGGGAGGAGTGGCTTGCCCACTGTTGTCGGCACTGACTGGTTAGTCAGCCTGCATGGAGAAAACTGCAAAAATAACAGTTGATGGACAGAATGCAGAACAAAGTCATACATTCACCCCAGTACAGAGATCTGGGCCTAAATCCATCGTTTTTTTGCACTCCACACCACCCCAGTTCAGACATGGCCATATGCAAATCAGCCTTGAACCTGTGCCTCATGGGAACAGTCCAGCCCCAACTGCCAAGCCATGTCTTTCCTGGACCGGAATCAAGCATCCTAGGACCAGTTTCTGGCTATCAGCTGTCTTCAGCCAGGATAGCTTGACTCCAGTGGTGTGGAGAGCATGGGACTCACGTCTGAGCATACCCATCTCACTCGGGGTGACAAATGCAAAAATAACAGTTGATGGACAGAATGCAGAACAATGTCATAAATTCACCCCAGTACAGAGATCTGGGCCTAAATCCATCGTTTTTTTGCACTCCACACCACCCCAGTTCAGACATGGCCATATGCAAATCAGCCTTGACCCTGTGCCTCATTGGAACAGTCCAGCCCGAACTGCCAAGCCATGTCTTTCCTGGACCGGAATCAAGCATCCTAGATCCGGTTTCTGGCTATCAGCCGTCTTCAGCCAGGATAGCTTGACTCCAGTGGTGTGGAGAGCATGGGACTCACGTCTGAGCATACCCATCCCACTCGGGGTGACAAATGCAAAAATAACAGTTGATGGACAGAATGCAGAACAATGTCATACATTCACCCCAGTACAGAGATCTGGACCTAAATCCATCGTTTTTTGCACTCCACACGACCCCAGTTCAGACATGGCTATATGCAAATCAGCCTTGACCCTGTGCCTCATGGGAACAGTCCAGCCCGAACTGCCAAGCCATGTCTTTCCTGGACCGGAATCAAGCATCCTAGGACCGGTTTCTGGCTATCAGCCTTCTTCAGCCATGATAGCTCGACTCTAGTGGTGTGTAGAGCATGGGACTCACGTCTGAGCATACCCATCCCACTCGGGTGACAAATGCAAAAACAACAGTTGATGGACAGTTCACCACCCCCTTTTGTACTGCATGGAGAAAACGGCCTCCCCATAGACGCCTGTGTGGTCAGTGTCCCAGCCAATAACAACGCTGCCATTGCAGCATTGTGATTGGCTTAGGGGAGGAGAGGTAGCGTTGTACTTTTTGTACAAGGAATCCAACAGGGAGCAACAATAAGGATAAGAGCAGGGCTCTCACCTGGTTTTCTCCCCTCAACAATAGAATTAGACCTTTAAAGACAACGGAATTGTCCTTGTGTTAATAGGGTTTCCTCTTGTGTATTTACTTGTACAGTTTGTTCTTATCATGCACTGTTATTGTATGTTTTGTACTGCATATGTACGCTGGTTTTTAAGTTAGAGGATAAGGAATTGTATCAACTTTAACTCCAGTAGCTGGAGGATGGGTCCTCGTGTTTTAAAATATTTTTATTTGTCATTTTAATAAACTAATAGTTTTGTACGCGCTATACCTGAATCTCAGTGGGCTTATTTTGTTTGACCATTTTTAAAACTTTGAGGGGGTCTGTCTTTGAGGAATCTCAATATCCCATAGGTTGAATGTATGAGCGTGTGAATGATGATTATTTGATATTGTGGTATCTATGGTTTGTTGTAGAAACCTCCTTTCCTTTCCTTTTGTCTCTAATGCTTAGAATGTTTATGGAGTTCTGGTCTAGAAGTTCTATCTCTTGTCAGTTGCTGACTGACTCCTGTTTATGGCTGACGTGCTTTGTCAATGCTGTGAAGGAACTTCAATAAAGAACCTCTAATCTTCACCAGTCTCTTCCCTGCTTCTCATTGAAGACTGGATGTAACATTTGGCGACGTTTGGGATTTTCTCCTTCACTTTCCCAGCATTCTACGAAGCACTGGGAGAAATTATCATCTATTCAACTACGCATGGACTACAATTGACCTCATCAATCAAAGCGCACACCCGCCACATAAGGTCGTATGAAAATTTTAAAACTTTGACAATTCCTACCTTTTCGGCGCTAATTGAAAAACGCTGCGCGTTTCAAAAATCTGAGCGAGCTGCCGCTCGAGCGCACCAGAATTTCAACGTTCCTCTGCTCGAGCGATTCACGGCTCAAGCGTCCATCCGAACGCAAATCCTCTGAGTGTTCCGTCCCTCGTCTCCTCCTCCCAGTCAGCTGTCGTCACAGCGGAATGGCGCACTCCACGCTTGTCAATTCCTACGTGCCTCCATCTTGGTAAAGTTTATAAAGTACACGCACCACACCAATCGAGGTGCGCAACCGACTCTATTCATTTAATCTCAAAACGAGTCATCATTTCTTCATTTCTTCACTTCTATTTTGTCGAATTACCGCGTTTTACGGAATTTTCACTGCACTACTCAGGAATCCTGACAAATTTAGCGTCTTCAGGTTTGGTCGTATTTATTTCTTAAAAAAAAATTCGACATTATACAGCACATCTATTGAAATCCACTCGATGATGTGCACATCTTAAAAAAATAACTTTACAGGAAAATTAATAGAGACTTATTACTTTGTATTACTTTCACAATTGTTTTTATAATAATTTTGTCTACACAGTACAAAAAAAAAAGAAATGTCACAAAGTATTGTCACTCCTCCGTATTTTCTTACTGAGCCTGGTGTACCTAAGACCAAATGGAAACAATGGTTTAAAGGATTTGGAAGTTATAATATTGCTTTAGATGGTCAAAAATATGAACCAGACAGGAAATTAGCTTTGTTATACAACAGTCTTGGAGCTGAAGGTCAACGCATTTTTGACCATTTACCTGTTTCTCCCCAGCCTCATGAAACTGATTGGGATGTTCTTCAAGAAGCAATTTCCAGATTAGCTAAATATTTTATTGATGAAACCAGTGTAGTTGTTGAACGTCACAAATTTTATACCAGACACCAGTTTGAATTTGAGTCAATCGACACTTTCTTGACTGAACTAAGAGTCTTGATCGCCACGTGCGAATTCGATGGCAATATTGATTCTTACCTCAGAGATCAAATAATTGTAAATTGTTATAACAAAAAAAGTCCAAGAGAGATTGTTATGTTGCAGAGATCCATCTCTCAAAGAAACTCTTGAACTTGCTAGAGGAATTGAGAGATCAGTCTCCTCTCAAAGAGTTTTGAACAAAAATAAAAGTGAGACATTGGTTGAAAATGTCAATGCTTTGAGCATTAAACCAAAATCTTTCCAAATTAAAAACAAAGACTCCAGAGAGCCTAGGAAAAATTTTGCGTGTTACAGATGTGGTTCTTCTTCACATCTAGCCAATTCTAAAAGTTGTCCGGCTCTTAGTAAAACTTGTCTCAACTGTAAACGGATTGGTCACTTCACCAGAGTGTGTAACAGAAACCCTATAAAAGTCAATGCTATTGAAAATATTGAGGGTTCTGAACCTGAAAGTATATGTACAGTTGTTCCCTCCAATAAGATTATACTATACATTGATGCTGAATTAGATGATGGTGGTCCTATATGTGATATCACCATTGGTGATAATGTCATTCAAGTAACAGTGGATTCTGGATCTCCAATTACCTTTGTTACTGATATTTTATTTAATTTGTATTGGAAATCTTCACAACTGTTCCCTCCTGACATTCACACCATTTCGTTTGGTGGTCATTCTATTGACATGTTAGGATTTTTCAATGACACCATTAAATTTGAAAACAAGTGCATTTCAACTAAAATATACGTAGCTAAAAATGGATACAATATATTAGGATGGAAAGATCAAGGCAAATTCGGCATGGTTCTCAGACCAGGCACTTCTTGTCCGATCTCTTTAGTAGATATTAGTGCTTCCACCAATCTTGCATTAAATCAACTTCTTGACAAGCATAGTGCTCTTTTCAAGGACAAGCTGGGTCTTGTTCATGACTTTGAGCATCGCATTGTCCTCAAAAAAGAAGCCATTCCTGTTATCCACAAAGTGAGGAATGTCTCTTTATCTGTTAGATCTCAACTCAAACTACATTTAGAACAGCTTTGCCTTGATAAAGTTATTGAACCGATAAATTCATCAGAATGGATTGCCCCCATTGTAATCGCGAAGAAAAAGGGTAGCAAAGATATAAGATTATGCATAGATTTGAGATCATTAAATAAAAACATATTAATTGATTGTTTTCCCCTTCCCAAGATTCAAGACATGTTAGCTCAACTTGGTGATTCTAAAGTTTTTTCATGTTTGGACTTAAGATCTGCCTATCACCAAGTTGAACTATGTGAGGATTCCCGTGATTTGACTTCTTTTAATACTCCTTTTGGTCCCTACAGGTTCTTACGCATGCCTTTTGGACTTGCGTCCGCTGCCTCAGTCTTCCAGAAACTTATGTACAAAATGTTTGGTAATTGTAGTAACGTGTTAGCTTACCAAGATGACATTCTGATTTATTCTAAATGTAATGATGATCATCTAAAAAAGCTTTCTGAAGTTTTAAACATTCTTGAAACCAATGGCTTCACAGTGAAAAAAGAAAAATGCAAGTTTATGGTTAACAGCATTGATTACCTTGGTCATCATATTTCCAGTAGTGGCATCTCTCCCAAACAAGATCTAATTAAAGCCATTGTAGATAGTCCAAGTCCGGAGAACAAAGACCAGCTTAGGTCTTTCCTCGGACTTTGTGAGTATTATTCAAGATTTGTGGATTGTTTTGCTTTACAAACAGAACCTTTAAGGAAAATACTCAGGAAGGGTGAAAAATTCATATGGGATGATTCTCTCAGCAAAACTTTTGTGCACTTAAAGAAACTCATTGTACAAGCTCCCTCTCTTCATTCTTTTAGAGATGACATTCAATCAGTGGTCACGGTGGATGCCAGCGGCATTGGTTTAGGAGCTGTTTTGTCTCAACTAATTGATGGAGTAGAACAAACTGTTGGTTTTGCTTCCAAGTCCCTTTCTCCTGCAGAACGCAGATATAGCACCATTGAGAGGGAGGCCCTGGCTTGTCTATGGGCTACCAAGCACTTTGAAACTTATCTTTGGGGTCGTAGATTTGTTTTAGTAACGGACCATAAACCTTTGGTTTTCCTGTTGTCAAACAAAGATCACAACAATCTCAGTCCCCGCTTAGTTAGATTGCTTTCAAGAATGTATGAATTCAATTTTTCTATTACACACATCCCTGGAGGTAAAAATACCCGTGCTGACTTTCTTTCAAGGTGTCCCCTTAGAGATTCTGAAGGTTTCTTTTCCCTTGGCGAAGACTCTGAGTGTGTTGTGGGATTAGTAGATGGTTTGTTGTTTTCTGAGAGCGTTATCAGTAAAGATGAATGGCTAGATTGTGTCAAGCTGGACAAGATCCAAGACATGGTCAAGGATCATATATTCAAAGGCTGGCCCGATGAAAGGAATCTTGATCTTGGTTTGCGGCTGTTTTCAAAAGTCAAAGATGAACTTACTGTAGAAAATGATTTCTTGATGAGAGGTTCCTTGCTGATTCCACCTACCAAACTCAAAGTGAAGTTGTTGAATTTAGCTCATCTTGGTCATTTAGGGATCACTTGCACCAAGAAAAGATTAAGACAATACTACTGGTGGCCAAATTTAGATGTGGATGTAGAAAATTTTGTTGGTAGATGTTCTGCTTGTTCTGAAGCTGACAAATCTCTTAAACTAAGGAAAACCCCTCTTAATCCTGTTCCATATCCTCAGGGTCCCTGGGAGAAACTAGGCATTGACTTTATTGGTCCCATGTATAATTTGAAGCCTCAGTTAAGATATGCCTTAGTCCTAGTGGATTATTTTTCCAAGTGGGTTGAGTGCAGGTTCATGTCCGAACCTTCCACAGTTGGAGTTATTGATTTTTTGGATGACCTTTTTCATAGGGAAGGGATTCCTAAAATTTTAATTTCTGACAATGGGGTCCAATTCAAGTCGCATGTTACTCAAAAATTTCTATCTAATCTTGACATCAAACATTTGACTGTTGCTCTATACAGCCCTCAAGGGAATGGTATGGTTGAAAGGGTTAACAAAATGTTAAAAGACACCATACAATTGGCTTGCATGCAGAGTGTGGAAGTTACAAAAGCAGTCAAAGAAAGATTGTGGAGTTATCATAATACTCCTCATTCCACTACTGGTGTCAACCCTTTTGTTTTGCTAAAGAACAGATTTGGATCTTCCAAACTTAGTCCTCTCTGGGTCCTTGACAAAACAAAAGTGGATGGTAAATTACCCAATGTTGAACAAGTCCGTGACAAAGTTGTTTCTATGCAAAATAAAATGAAAATTAATTATGATGACAAATTCAAAACTAAAATTGTTCCTTTCAAGGTGGGTGACTCTGTAAAAGTCAAAAGACCTTTAAAGAACAGCAGTCAGTCTTCTAAATTTTATCCCGCATCTAAAGTCATCAGAGTTTCCAAGAATGCTGTATTACTTTCAAATGGGAAATGGTGGAGCAAAAGAAATATAGTGGTGGTCAATCCTCCCATCTTCAAGGATTGCAGGAGCTTAAATGACAGTGATTTTTCAGTCTGCGGTTCTCCTGATTTGCAGCCCTCCACGTTTTCATCTCAGGGAGACTGTCCCACTTCTGAAGCTGAGATGTTAGTACATCCTGAACCTCCTGAAGTCACTGAGGATGTGTGTGTTGGTGACAAAGAACCTGATTGCTCTATTTCTGCATCAAAAGTCATGCCTGATTGTTCCGCCTCTATTCCTAAAGTTATTTCTGCTCAAATGAATCTTCCACCTGTTCCCAGGAGGAGTACTCGCAACACCTGTGCTCCTGCTTATCTTAAAGACTTTTATTGTTAATTTTATTTTATTTCTCTTTTGCTGTTTTAGGGAAGGGAGATGTGTGGTATCTATGGTTTGTTGTAGAAAGCCTCCTTTCCTTTCCTTTTGTCTCTAATGCTTAGAATGTTTATGGAGTTCTGGTCTAGAAGTTCTATCTCTTGTCAGTTGCTGACTGACTCCTGTTTATGGCTGACGTGCTTTGTCAATGCTGTGAAGGAACTTCAATAAAGAACCTCTAATCTTCACCAGTCTCTTCCCTGCTTCTCATTGAAGACTGGATGTAACAGATATCTTATCTTATCTTAAGTGCAATTTGTAGAGCGCGCTAACACCAAAGGCTTCCTGGCGCTTTAAGACAGAATGAGTGAGGTTGAAAGCGTGAGTAGTGAAGTTTTAACCAAGGGAAGGGAAGAGGTGAGTTTTAAGCAATTTCCTGAAGTTCAGGAGGGAAGGGGTGGACTTGATGGAGAGAGGGAGGAGATTCCAAAGCCCGGGAGCCAGGTGGGAGAAGCGATGACCACCGAATTTCTTGGTTTTAGCTTTCGGGGTAACTAGCAGGTGACGATGGGCTGATCGGAGGTTGCGAGTTGGACGATGAGGAGTAATTAAAGATTTGAGAAACGCGGGACCGGAGCAGTGGAGGGTTTTAAATGTGAGGCAGGCCACCTTAAAGGCTGCCCTTTGGCCTATTGGGAGCCAGTGCAGTCTGTGAAGTAGAGGATTGGCCGATTGCCATCTGGGGGTTTTATGAATGAGGCGGGCCGCCTGGTTTTGAACAACCTGAAGGCGGAGTAGCAGGGATTGTGGGAGACCGTAGTAGAGGGAATTGGAGAAGTCCAGACGAGAAAGTACAAGTGAGATGACAACTTGGGTAAGTGCGGCGGGCGGAAGTAAGTGGCGAACTTTACGGATCTTCCGGAGCTGGTACATACAAGATGAAATTACCGCACCCACTTGGGCTTTAAGGGACAGTTCGGTGTCGATAATCACTCCCAGACTCTTCACTGATTTGACCGGGACTGGGGAGGGGCCTAGCTCCGAGGGCCAGAACTGCGGGCCCCAGTGAGCATGGCTGACTCCAGGAAGAAGGAGCTCAGTTTTCCCGGGGTTTAGCTTCAGTTGGTTCCGGTTCATCCAATGTTGGATGTGGATCATAACTGCGTGAAACGTGTTGATGGCATGAGGTGATTGAGCGGGAGGACAATCTGTAAATCGTCGGCATAGTTGTAGACAATGATGTCCCATTTCTGAAGAGAGTGGATCAAGGGCCGGAGGTATAGAATAAACAGGAGCGGTGAAAGAGAGGAGCCCTGAGGGACTCCGCATGTCGTGGGGTTTTTTGTTGCGGTGTAGGGGCCCAGGCGGACAGCCTGTGTTCTTCCAGTCAGAAAAGACTCGACCCACTTGAGAGCAGTACCCTGGATGCCTGCCTGTCCGACACGGTGGAGGAGGATGTTATGGTCCACCGTGTCGAACGCGGCCGACAGGTCCAGGAGTACGAGGGCTTGGGGGAACCCCGCATCCTCGTTGCTCCTGAGTGTGTCCAGGACTGCCAGAATGACGGCCTCAGTAGAGTGCGCAGGTCTGAAGCCGGCTTGATTTGGCTCAAGGTGACAGGAAGATTCGATAAAGTTTGACAGACATCGGGTGACATGGGCCTCCATTCATTTTGAGAAGTAGGGGAGAAGGGAGATGGGACCGTAATTGGAAGGCTCCACAGGGTCGGCGCCAGGTTTCTTGAGGAGGGGCACTAGGATGGCCTCCTTGCCACTTCTGAGTGAACCATTCAGCAGGGGAAGAATACAGTCAGGTAGATTAAGGCAGATACTCCGCAAAACAGATGGCGGACAGCAGTCATTAGGGGAGCCAGATTTAACGCGAGTGGCCAGTTCCGCTAATGAGATAGGGTTCAGAGCGGGAAAGGTAGTGAGGGTCAGGGGGTTGTAAGAGGACGTGTCCAATGGGTATGGCTGGGGAGGGGAAGGGATAGAGTTTTTGATTTTTGTGATCTTTTCCACAAAGAAGAGGTTGAGAGTGTCACATGCCTCTTGAGTAGGGGTCTGGGCTGGGAGGGTTCTGTCGTCTGTGGTAAGTTCATTCATGACTTTGAACACCTCCTTAGATTTGTTAACCGCCAACGAGATCCTATTGGAAAAGTGTTCCGTTTTGGCTAGGGTAATGGCAGTTTTGTAGTCTCTGCGCGCAGCCATATAGGTCTGCCTGGCTGAGATGGAATAATCGCGTCTCCAGATGCGTTCCAGCTGGCGCGTTTTTAATTTGTGTTGTTTGAGGTCCTCGGAGTACCATCTGTGAGAATTGTGATGCCTAGTGCGGGGGAATTTGATCAGGGGGGCAAAGTGGGCACTGGCCGACTTCAGCCAGGATCCGATGTCGTATTCTATTCTGTCGATGTTATCAGAGGGATTAAAGACTGGACGGGTGTCGGCCAGGGTTGTGAGGAAGCCCTGGGAGTCATATTGTTGGACCCGGCCTCATGGCGTGGTCCTACCCCTCCCACATGGCGGGCCCAGGACGACATCGGCCCTCCACCCAGCATCGGGCAGCCCTTTTGCCCGACACTGCACGCCCCAACATTGCGGGTCCGGTCACCATCCCGGACCCCCCCCTACCGACCTGGCCCCGTCGTGGGCCCCTCACGACCTAAGCACGAGGCCGCGCCCGACTCCATCTTGGGCCCACTACGTCACGACCACGTGGCTCCGGCCCCGGCCCAGGCCCAGCGAAGCCCAGACATCGAGGCGCCAAGATCTACCCAGGTGGTCGAGTGGCCACTCGACAGATCCCAGAGGAGGGGAGTTTTGATGGCCCTCCAACCGTCCCCGGACGCCTGGTATCGATCGCCCCCGGCATCCCTGGGTGCTGGCCCCAACCCCCTGCTGGGTGTCTAGACACCATCTTCCCGGCCCCTCTGACCCCCAGGCGCGAGGGTCCGGACATCAAAGGACTCCAGTCCTATATCTGGGCCAGCCCCGGAGTAGGACGGGAGTTGTATCCTGGACTGGAAAGCCCTGCTGACGCTGTCACGGCCGACCCCAGATGAACTCATTTCCTGTAACCTGAAGAGAACCTGAGAGCCTGCTGGCGCTGCCGCGACCCACCTTTGCCGAACCATCTTGAGAGCCTGCTGGCGCTGCCGCGGCCCACCTTTGCCGAACCATCTTGAGAGCCTGCTGGCGCTGCCGCGGCCCACCTTTGCCGAACCATCTTGAGAGCCTGCTGGCGCTCCCGCGGCCCACCTTTGCCGAACCATCTTGAGAGCCTGCTGGCGCTGCCGCGGCCCACCTTTGCCGAACCATCCTGAGGGCCTGCTGGCGCTGCCGCGGCCCACCTTTGCCGACCCATCCTGAGAGCCTGCTGGCGCTGCCGGGGCCCACCTTTGCCGAATCATCTTGAGAGCCTGCTGGCGCAGCCGCGGCCCCCCTTTGCCGAACCATCTTGAGAGCCGGCTGGCGCTGCCGCGGCTCAACCTCTCGGAACCCCCGGCTCGAGGATTGAGAGCTGTGCGCAGGGTATCCCTTCATACACCCCAACCGAGACTGTCCCGCTTCCCTGACCCCCCTTTTACGAGACTTTACAGACCCCTCGGTCTACTTGTACATATCGCTGGGAACCAGCGGCCTTTATTTCCTGATAAAGCTTACGAACTCGACCTCTGGTGTGGTGTCCATTTGTAGTGTGTGGTTACTCTGCTGTGCGACCCTAGGAGAGGGCCCTCACTCAGGAGGCCTCTCAGTAACGCTCGGCTACTTCTTGACGGAGAGGTGGACCTAGGGGTGGTCAGTCAGACATCTTCTGCCTCCCCCGGGATCGCCTTTCTAACACATATGTACTCCATTTTCGTGAGAAGCCACCGGCCATCAGAGGAGCAGGAATCCGGCCGACGACAGTGATGGAGGTGTCAACTAAATAAAGGTCTGACCAGACACAAGGGGATATATCTGGCAGGGACAGCGCCAGATTGCAGGTCCAGATCTGGTCCAGGATGTGGCCCTTGGTATGGGTGGGTCGGTTGACCTGTTGGGTGAGGTTCAGACTGTTGAGAGACTCAAAGAGCTCTATAGCATGGGGACCGGCGTTGGTGTCATTGAACCAGTAGTTTAGGTCGCCGAAAAGGGCGAAGCTGGAGTGCTGCGTTAGTAGATTGGACAGCTGTTCGCTCATGAGGGTAAAAAAGGATGGCATAGGATATGGAGGCCGGTATAAGAGGAGGAAAGTGAGGGCACCGGTGTCAGTTTCCACAGTAATAAGTAAGTTATCCACCTCAGGAAGGGGGAGGGAATAAGAGGAGATCGAGTTCAGGCGCTTAGATATAATGGCTGCCACCCCACCCCCGGGCCGGTCACCGGGGCGATCGGCGTGGAGAATGTAATAGTCAGGGGGGAGGGCCGCCAAAATGTCTGGGAGGGACTCTGACGTTAACCATGTTTCCGTCAGCAAGAGTGTGTCAGGGTTGTTGTTGGATAACAAAATGTAAATGTCCTCATAGTGTTTTACTAGAGAGCGGGTGTTCAAATATGACACCCTAATGGAGATAGCGTTCCTGATCGGTTTGACTGAAGGTGAGCGTCCGCATGGAGGGTGTATAGCAGGGCGCGTCAGGCCGGCTGTGTGTATACGGCGGTTGGTATTAGGAGACAGCGGGGGGGGCAAGATGCTGTAACTCTCGAAGGGATTGAGGCGAGTATGAGGTGAGGTGGCCAGCGAGGCTTGCCCTAGGGCCCGGCCTGGCAAGGACGGGCGCAGACGGGCTTCCCTTTGGCTGCGCGTCCGAGAGATACACATAATTTATAGGTGTGGAGGGGCGGTGTCGGGGGGCGTGGCCTCAGAAGGGGGCGGGCCTCTGCCCTCGCCGAGATGGCGGCAGGGAGAGATTGTTTGCTCTGGGGGCCGCGGCAGCGCTGGATCCACTGCGCGATCACAACAGGAGCAAGTGAGTGCCAAGTGTAACAGAGTAAAGTGAAAATCAGTACAATAGTAAAGTTTTTTTAAAATTAAGTAAAAACGCTCTCGGCTTCCGCCTCAAGAGCTCAGATCTATCTTAATGAGGGGCGCTTGTATTCAGCGCTATTTGTAGGGCGGCGTCGGGGGCGTGGCCTCAGAAGGGGGCGTGGCCTCCGCCCTCCCCGAGATGGAGGCAGGGAGAGATTGTTTGCTCTGGGGGCCGCGGCAGCGCTGGATCCACTGCGTGATCACAACAGGAGCAAGTGAGTGCCAAGTGCAACAGAGTAAAGTGACAATCAGTACAATAGTAAAGTTTTTTTTAAATTAAGTAAAAACGCTCTCGGCTTCCGCCTCAAGAGCTCAGATCTACCTTAATGAGGGGCGCTTGTGTTCAGCGCTATTTGTAAGGCGGCGTCGGGGGGCGTGGCCTCAGAAGGGGGCGTGGCCTCGGCCCTCGCCGAGATGGCGGCAGGGAGAGATTGTTTGCTCTGGGGGCCGCGGCAGCGCTGGATCCACTGCGCGATCACAACAGGAGCAAGTGAGTGCCAAGTGCAACAGAGTAAAGTGACAATCAGTACAATAGTAAAGTTTTTTTTAAATTAAGTAAAAACGCTCTCGGCTTCCGCCTCAAGAGCTCAGATCTATCTTAATCACATAAGATATACATAGGAATTATGCAGTGGTGCATAAGGTTCTAGGGGAGTATTGTGTTTTCACTGTTAAATTAAACCCCCCCATCTGAGCACGAGTACCCCTCCCGCCCCCCCCATGCCGAGTCTCTTATAGACCATCTCTCCCAAACTGAACATGCCCGCTATATCCCTCCTAGGCTGCGTGCTCTCCAACTTTTTGAGGACTCTCTCTCTCCTACCATACTTTAGGGATACCACACAAGAGGAACACTTGACGCAAGAGACTGATAGTGGCCCCCCTTCTCAGTAAAAGCTATGCACAAGTGAGAATGGTGGCTTTGGGGCCCACCCCCCTCCTATCAAAATCGGTTTGCCCTCCCCTCCCCTCCAGACCCAATCTACTCCTGATTCTCCCTTGTTTATCATCTTTCTTTCTAAGTGTTTCCATGTTTAATCCTCATATGTTGAGCATCTATCAGAACCTGCTGAAGCCACCATGTCCATTATGGGACTATGTTGGTCTCTCCACTCTCGAAGGCCTCATACTGCAGAATGTAAATGCACTGTCTTAATCGCACTTGGACTCTCTATAAGATTTTTTTTTTACCCTTTATACCACTGGGGAATTTTTATAGTTGTGCATTTGCACAATTGTATTTAAGGTGTACGATCCCGTTTGCTTCTATCTTCATTTCAGCACACTAGACTGCACTTGAGGGAACATATTTTCTTCAACACATTTATATCGTATTCCTCATAGTGAGACACTCGACTATAAGGTGTGTGCTATTTGATGTTTGATACCTAAAAATGGCATGTACTGCAAACACTGTTTGATGCCCTGAACACTTAAACTGCCTTCCGACTAGTCCATACCGAATATGAAGATGTAAGTACGATTTCTATTTCTCAAAAATTATTTCAAGAAACAGAGTTGAAACAAAATGTGAACGAAAAGTTATAGATGTATCAATGCTTTTCACTATGAATTGGGACCTTACTGATCGGAAAAAAAATAATTTGCTTGTAGCGGGTCTACTTTAAACAAGCATTTGCAAGGCAATAGGTCTCGCATTATTAAAGTTTGAGCCATTGGCATTGCTAAATAATGCAACACCAATAGCTCAAACTGTAATAATGCGAGACCTATTGCATTGCAAATGCTTGTGTTATTTGCTCTGATTCCAATCAGTCCACATCCATAGGACACAATGGTGGATGAATGTTCACACAAATGTCACACTCATGCATGCACTTAGACACAAACACACATGGGTGTTCAAGCGCTTTACATAAGACGTGAGGAAAGAGGATACGGGTTTGTACATCAAGCAAGAGTAGGGTAAGACAGCTTTCTAACACTGAAAATCGGTGGCAGGTCGCGTTTGGCAGTCAAGAGGTAGGTACTGCGAATATACAATGTATTTAAATACTTTTAAAGTACAGGCACTCCTTCCAGAGAGAGACACATGCTTAAAAGTGGCACAGCTCCCAAAATACTGACCTTTACAACTTTTCCCAATGAGGAGGAATTTCACAACTGTTGCCCCCAAAATGTTGAAAGATTAAATTGATTTCAATTTCTGAAATGACAAAACAACCACCCGACGGACAGGTGCAATTCCCTCTTTTTATCTCAAAATAAACCCCTTAGCTGCATTCACATGATGACATGTATGACCCGGCCTCGGCACGCTACTTACACATGTATGCACGAAGACACACACAAGGTTATGCACCAACATACAGTGACAAAGCAGGTCCTGCGCACGGACACTCGCACACCCACTCACCACAAGCATGCTTGCACATACCACGCGCAAGGGCCACAAACACACCACATGCACAGGCGACACAACAGGTCCACGCCATGAACACAAGACAGGCACGGGCGTCCTATCCAAAGACTCACTACAGTGCGCTTCCGGGTCCTGCGTTATGCGGAGATGTTTTCTAAATGTATTCGAATTTGAAGCATGCTTAAAGTAAGCAAGTATGTAAGACGGAGGGATAAGTTACAAAGGGTGACACGGGTAAGCCATGGCAGCTTTGTATTCTGGTCTGTTCGGTGGTCTTCCATGAGAGACATCTCGTGGATCATGCGCAAGGTGAATAGATCCCTTAAACAAGCATTGGCCAAGAGGCAGGTCTTTGTTTCTCTTCATCTCTTCTCACCTCTGGTTCCACGAAGAGATGAAGGGGGCGGGAGATCCAAAGAATTGAAACCCGAGATTGCCCCCAAAGGGTTTGACCCTTCCTCTTGCTGAATATTCCCGTCCAACAGCACCAGCAGGTGTGAAGAACTGAAGCATAGCAACACTTCAGCAGCTTCCCAACATGGACAGAACAGCATCTCGACAACTGCTGACAGAGCAGAAACCGCTCTAAGGCAAGTCGCGAATCAACAGTCAATGTGAAGGATAGTACAAGTGGAATTAAACACCGTACTGCAGTGCTAAACAATGGTGCCACCTACTTACAGAGATCGAGAAGCAGCCATGCGCCAGTGGTCGAAGTGCGGAAAAAAAAGTAGGGGAACTGTGGGCGGAGCATCAGGGGGCGGGAATAACCAGAGGATTGGGTCAGTGGGCGGAGTCAGAGGTGTGGCTAGAAAGAGCAAAACATACCAATTTTTAGTATGTTTGGTATTTCACTGACCAGTTACAGCTTAGAACGTTATTTAATGCATCCAATGGATACACGTTTATTTGAGGTTTGATATATGAGTTATTGCCATTAAAATACATTTACAATGTGGCATATTTTTTCAATCACAGAATGTCCCAAATACGCTTTCAAGTGAAAACATAAGCCATTTGTCTACGTGCCATGCAGTTTCTTTCATCAGCACTTCTCCCTTTTGCAAACCATTTCTGAGCATAAGATTTGGGTTTAAATTTTATGACAGAAGACCCCACGTTTTGGGGAGCACTATTGATTATATAATTCTGTGCCTCACGGTCAATGCAAAATTGTAGTCCTATAGTTTTTTTGTGCTTCACGCAACATGTCATGAAGCCAGCATTAGATACCTCTTATTTCCTGTTATTGTATCTAGACTTGGCACACAAAAGTGAAAATATACACCTAATACAACCCAAACATGTTGGTTTTGCAGATGCTTTAAGCAGTATCAGATGAATGAGATACAACTATTATATTAGTAGTTTGTGTAATTACTACTCAAGGTAGTTAGCATTGAGAATTACAAATGTATCAACTCTGGAATTATCAGTGTAGGATGCTGGCTCTGTGTACACTATACCTTACTTTGGTATATTATATGCAGAGTCCAGTGGATCCCCAAAGGCTTAAAAAGGTAAAAGTAGATAATACCTTACACTCTATTTGTGGTAGTGTAGGCGAGCAGTAATGCTTTATCGGAGGGTAGTGGTGAGCATTTATTGTGCACACTCAGGCAAGAAATGATAGCACACACTCAAAGAAGGAACTCAGACCAATTGTTTGTATAAAAACACTTCTTTTATTGTATTTTATTTTTAGAACCAAGCACGACTTGGTAATGGAAACTAAAATTGTAATTTCACAGACAGGTTGGTAAGAAAATGCAAGCTGAATGAATTTGACTTTGTTACAGGTTGGTACAATGCTTAAAAACAGTTGTACTTACTTTTGGATTACTTTGTGATTACTTCTGAGGTTACTTTTTCTACCTAGTGTGATATGCGTAGATATCACACTAGGACATTTCCTAGACAAAGGTAAGTAAAATGCTTTTACATTCAAAACCACAGTTACTTAGGTTTCCATACAAACACAACTGAACACAAGTTTTTCAGAGAAAAACAGTCTATGCAATCCCATGGAGGAAAATGTGGTTATCGGTTTGCAGGTACGTAATCGGTCTTAAGGGTTGAGTTTCAGAGGTTAGAAGAAGGAATCCCCCAGGGTCAAGAATGAACTCAAAAAGCACCCTCAACTGCACGCGGGCAGCTGGGTGCAGAGTGCTGATGCCCAATGTTAGCCTATGGGGATGGGGGGTCCTTTGGTTGGTGGCTGCTCATGGGCAGGCTACTCGGTCTTGGGAGCCAAGCTCCTAGGGTTAAGGTCAGGGCTAAGGGGGTCCCAAGTCCACAACACGAGTGGTGCCGGGGCGGCCGAGTATAGAGTGCTTAGAAGGGTCGGGAGCCCAATGCAATCCTATGAAGATTGCCTATTTTGTTTTTTAGTTGCAGGCTCGGTCCAAGAAGTCTTCCAGGAGGAACCAACAGTTGGGCAGGTAAGTTTGAGGGCTCAGAGACATAGGTCCACCTCAGGTCCTCTTCTCCAGGGTGCAGGGCGGCCGGATGCAGGGGTACCTTTTGAGGTCGGATTTCACTTTACCGGGCCACTCAAGGTTGGGGAGTTCTTCGTACAGAGGCTTCAGGCAATGTCAGGGAGTCCTGGGGGGGTCAACCCATGGAGAATTTAGACTATGGAGTGCTGGGGGACCTCGCTGGGACTGGTGGGCCACTTGGGCCATAGGCGACGGGTGGAGTGATGGTTCCAGTCATCGGGTTTCTTTGTCTTCAGCAGGCTCAGATTCTTTCTTTGGGAATTCTTTTGAACAGAGTTGCTGTTCACAGATTATCCTTTGTTGAAGGCAGTCAGTCCTCCAAGGGGTTCTGGAGGTCTCTGGCTGCAGGACAAGATGACTTCTGGCGCAGGATCTCTGGAAACTGCAGATGGACTGGTAGGGCTGGGGCAAAGTCAGTTCTCCTCTGTTGTGTATCTTCTTTCGTCCTTCTTCCTAGGTTGTGGGAATCTCCCTTCTGGGTCCAGGGCAGCCCCCAAATCACAGTATTCAGGGGGCGTTTTAGGGGCCTCGGACTAGTAACCAATAGGCTACTGACCTTAGGGTGACTGCACCCTTGGTGTGCTTATCCCACGTGGGTGAGTGGGCACAATCCCTAACCCTGATTGGAGAGGGCTTACCATCTGCAAGAAGGCAAAGACTGAAGAGTTGGCTTCACCTTGCCTCCCTCACCTGAGGAGTGGGGTTGGCAGAGGTGGGCACATCTTCTAGGCTGTCTTAATGTTGCCTGCCTGTCTTCCCGCCGAAAAGGAGGTGAGGCAGGAAGGGGGCCTGCTCCTGATAGCAGGAGAGGCTGTCGGTGGCGTTGCAAAGGTGGCAAGGACTTTGAAGGTCCCCTGCAACAGATGGCTCTTCCTGACCTGGGGTAGGTGTGAACACCTCTGTCCAGGAATCACTTTGTTTCTGGCCCCAGAGAGCGAAGGCTCCCACCCCAGGGGTCCAGAAACTTGTCTTGTGTTAGCAAGCTGGTTTCTACCAGTCAGGGAACCCACCAGAGGCCGGTTGTTTTTCAGGTGGCATCTCTAAGATGCCCTCTGAGTGTAATCTATAATAAATACCACACTGGCATCAGTGTACCTTTCTTCACAAAACAATCCTTATTCTATGTGTGCTGCACATATAGAAAGAGGAGAAAACAGGGAGAAATAAAGATATTTCTCCATGTTGTGCCTTCCTTGGGGAGGCGTACGATTTTGATGTATTCCCAGGTTAACAAGTCCTTGTAAATAGGGGAATGTCTAAAAAACCATGGAAGTTGAGTGGGAATACCCACTGCAATGCCTTCCTTGTGGAGAGTAAGGCAAAGCAGCGATTTGCGCTGTGTTGCATTACTCCATATTTATGAAACCATTCAATGCCAAGCAAAGTGGCTTTGTGTGGCTTCATAAATATGATGTTCCATGGTGTAAGCATGACGCAAGGCCCTCATAAATATGCCCATTAGTTTGGTGTGCGTGCAAATCATGCATTGCCGATCCCTGGTGAGTTACACTGTAGAAAGGTAGGGCCGAATTCGACCAAGAACCCTTCAGTATTTGCCGGGCGTTAGCCGCCTCTCATACCATTCGAGATTACCAAACAAAGAGGCAGGCGCTGGAGACAGAAGGCAGGAAACAGGAGTTTATTCCGACGGAGCAGAACACGTCAAATCAGACAACAGGGTATCTTCTCGAGGTGCTCTAAACGCATCCTTGAGGCCTGGCCTCTTATACACAGGTTTATTGCTTTATTACATGAAACACATTCTTGTCAATACTTGATGTACGGAAAGACATCCTCGGAATCCCCGCTTCACCCCCGTTCCCACACATATTTACAGTAGAGTTCCCACCCCAACCTCAGCATGTGGTCGTTGTCGCGCAGCTGGACATTCTGCTGGGAACGGGAAAGTGGGCGATCGGTCGGATCTGGAGGTGTGAGGGTATTGATTAACCACCGCTCCTTTGATGTGAGGCGAGGTCCTACTGTAGGGGGCAATAAACTGCATCTGTCGGGCTAGGTGATGGCCTGGGATCGGGCAGGGAGGAAGAGGTTATCAAAAAGGGGCCTGTTCTTTGAATGAGATGAAAGAGCGAGGGGGTTCAGCACGGGATGTGGCTCGGAGACAGGGTTGCGCTAGAGGTGCGCTTATGGCCCAAGCAGGAGAAACCGGGGGCTGTCGGGGCGCGGGGGAATGCTTGCGAGACTCGGGTGTGAGGGGGAGAGGCGCGCAGGCTATTGGCAGTGGGCAGAGAGGTCGTGACACAAAAATGGCTGCCACCTACTTTCGCGATGGGGCCTAAAAGGGACAAGATGGCGTGGCTACTGTTTTCATGGTTGTCGCTCTACTTTCAACAGTGGCTGTGGTGAACATAAATGAACGCCGCTTATGTATACCGATTTTAGTCATTTTCCACAGTCCCCAGTTTTTATCATGAGTTAGTTCATTTCTGTTTATGTCTGAGGTAAGGACGTACAAGCTGACATCTAGTTATACTAATAAGGGAAGCATGTGGCTGGGCTGTCTATCGAGGTCTTTGGTAGCCCATATGCATTACGGGCAGATGGAAATAATCCTGCTATCAATGTTAACAGAATCGTACATAACCACATGTAGTCGATGCGATAGGCGAGGAGGCAGTGCATACAAAATTGCATTAGCTGTGTCATATGTTAGACCTTGGAGACGGGGATATTATTTAGACGATGTAGGAAATTCGTTCGAATACAAACATGATGTCATACAAAAATGTTCTGGCCAAATAAGGGCTATTAAGTATATTTCTTGAGGTCTGGACTTCATGGGGGTCAAAACTAGACGGTATGCTCATGTACATAACTGGTGTTCTACAATCATCATGATACAGAGTTAACGCTTTCTTAGTTATCCATGTACAGTTGAAAGTGACCGATGTAAGGTTTCAAAAGCTCAATTGGGTGATAATCAATAAAAGTGGTTGGGAGAGGAATTCAACTTAATACAAGGGACAGTCAAGGGGTGGCAATGTTCAAAAAGGGTTTGTCTGTCCAGTGTCTTTTTACAGCGAGCCATCACTGGTAGGCTCTCATTGTTTTTCTTCTTTCGTTGGCACTGTTGAGCACCGGTGGTGGAGCTATGCGTCCAGCTCTACTTCAGATCTCGCGTTGCAGGGTGTGGCCATTCTTTGCTCTTGGACCACAGTCCTGTGTTTGTCCTGTTCCTTAACTAACCTATCATAGGTACCTTAGGCGGGGTACCCGCATTCCGTTCTTCCTTCATGACAAACCCTATTCTATCTTTTGTAAATTCCATATGAAAAAAGGGGGGTGATGGGGGCGTGCTTTGGGAGGCCGAGGGAAGAGAGGGTGGAGTGGGATCAGATCTGAAACGGACCAAGGAGGGCAGAAATTTCAAGCAAGTGGGCCAATCAATCGGGCACAATGGGCTGGGACTTTCGGCACGAGCTCATCAACGTGCAGGGACTTCTGGGCGGCCCTTCTTTCCTTCACTTTCCACGCTGAGAACGGTGCCTTGTCCCGCAACTCTTTGCTCTGTGGCTTCACCTTGGTCGAGGTCATAGATATTCCCCGATCTGCAGCCAGGCTGTGCGTCACACCCGGCCCCTCTCCTCCGACGACTGCACGTTATCCTTAAATGAGTACAAAAAACAGTTTTTTTAGAGAATTGGCAGGGGAAGACGTTTACACACTTTAATTTCTCTCCATACCCCAAGTAGTTGGGGAAACGTTCATTGGTCACGATAGAGTGGATGCTTAGTAATCCTTACATCGGTGTATGTTGTTAACTCATGCATCATTGCTGTAGTGCAGGTCGGCAAGCATTTTTTATTTTTTTTATTTTCAAACAACATGTCTGTCTGGCATTTTACTCTTGTTATATTTGCGAACGTGGCAAGAAGTCTGATATCTAAAAATTACATAGTTTATCGAATTCAAACCGGCTCCTTCAGTAGAGACTCGCGTTTGTCTAAAACAAATCCTGTTGAGCTATATGTTTCTTCAAGGTCTGTTAATTTATAAAAAATGTGAAATGCTGTTATCATGGGACTATAGCTACAGTCTTTAAGATTTTCTGGGACGGCTGGTACAGAACTGGAACCATTCTGGAGGAACGGGGACGTATCGGACATTCTATTTTTGTACAATGGGCGGTGGTAATCCGAACGATGAGGGTGGTGTTACCAAAGTACTTAAGACAAAAGCCACTGACATATAGTTCCCTTTTTAAGGGTCAGATTAGGGGACATCAGTCGTCTCACCTCTCCTTTCTTTCTCAGCCAATTAAGTTTCATAATTTTACAGAAAGGAGAGGCAGTAATATGGCAAAATACGATCGTTTTGTTTCTGTCAATTTGTTCAAACACTGTCGTGTCTAAAAGCCAATTATTCCCGTACCGGCGAGGTACAGTGTCGTCATTTATTCAAAAGGGAGCGAGGGAGCCCTCAGAGGGAGAGAGCGTCGTGCGTACCAAATAGGCTATTAGTACACGTACAACATAAAAAGAGGGAGAGAGAGAGAGAGAGAGACGTGTACAATAATAAGCTATTCAGTGCACACACATATAGATCAGTACGGGTCAGTTTCACGTATAAAACACAAGCTGAGGGAAAACATAAATTCATAGTTTACGTATACACAAATACCAGATAGGGTGCGACAGTACATACATCAAGTACGAAAACTTAAGATAAAACAGAGGGCTATTTTTGGCGAAAGAGCCTTTTCATGCGTGTTGCATATTTTCAGTACTCCATTTAATTCATTTGGGGGGTCGAGCTCTTCGTTCTCCTTCCTTCCTAATAGCAGACAATTTCTGTTGGTAACCTCGCTTCAATAAATACTTACTCCTTTTAATTGGTCGGACACTGGTCCAGTCGTGCTTATACTCACGGTGGGGTCTTCCAACATCTAACAAATGACGATCCAAGTTGAGGTAAAGGAGGGGTGTCTGTCGGATGTGCGATGGTGCAATTCTGACTTTTCTATGAGGATGGAAGAAGAGGGGGTGAATCTAAAACATGACAATATCCCTAATTTCTGGGCTGAGGGGGGGATTTTGGATGAACCCCAACCCGGGGTATCCTTAACTTTTCTCATCTAGTCTGCACATTAAGTTGACTCACTGGTGCACGTCATTTAGGGCGTTCATTTGGGATATCGGTTGGGGTCCGAGGTACTACAATAACCCTTCAAGTTTCTGGCGTAGGCCACTCTCCCATTCACTAGCTCCAGAGAGGGAGAGAGTCGTTTCTAGGTAAGGTAAGTGCTATATTCTTTTTCGTCCTTCACATGCAGGTATCATGTTCGGGCTCGTTTTTCTTATTCCATTAACCGCTCGATCCATACCTCAGTCATACAAAAAAAAGCATTCGTCCGTCAACCCAGACGTGCGCCACACATGAGCATTCATACAACACAAATCGGGGCCCACGCGCGCATTCATTCCATACAATTCTTCTTCTTTCTGCGTGTAACACGGTGCATTCTGGGTCTTCTCCATACTCCAGCTGAAATTCCGATATTAACCTGCAGAGAAAGAGAAGAGGGGGGGGGTGACAGCGTACAAAGCACATCAGCGCGCAAAAACACGAAAATGTTTTTACCTACCACGTGCCTAACTTATCTTCTTTGGGAAGCAGTACCTTGCATCTCGGCATTGCAGCCCAGAGGAACTGGTTTATTGTCCTATTCATAGATATATCTAAATATCCGGATCCTTTACCTATTGCTTATGCTGCAGGAATGCAAAAATACGACAGATCTTGACTATTCTTTTCGCATTGTTCGTATGTACCATGCCTTTCTAATTTTTCATAACCAAAATTGCTTCATTTTACTTGTCCTTTATTTATTTTGAAAATAGTAGCCTTTATCCGAGAACCTACCAATCTAAGTGACTGATATGAGGTTAGTTCTACATTTTTTTTTTGTTCTTTTAAAACCTTGATTGAAAAAGATGTCAGCATAAAAATACGGGCCTACAACCACGTGGGCCGGCCACGGAGCAAACTGGAATCGTATATGACGAGGGGACATTTACACTGTAGAAAAAAACGTAACGGGCGGGCCATTAGGTTGCAGGAACTAAGGTGTCTAACAGTTGCGGAATCGGTGGACGTTAATTTTTTAATCAAGGTACGACAGGAGCAGTTACAATGAAATTATCTAGCTATACATTTGCGGGCAAGTACCATGAGTAACGTTAATTCGAACTTTCAATAGTACAGTAATCAATAATACATCAGAACTTAATATCAATAGGGATGTCCAAATGTTCAATCAGTACCCGTCCCCGCCCGCCATGTGCTCCAAAACTGCATACATATCTCATGATATCAAGGCTGAGCAACCAGTACACATCAAGGAGTTGCGAGTCTCATTTATACCGGCGCCATTTTGGGCGAGGCCGGGCAGGTCCAGAATATAGTCAAAATGTCTCCACCAACCAGCGGTCGGACCAGAACCCCTTTCGGCAGTCCAAAAAAGTTCCGTTAAATGACAACAGAAGGGACAGGCAACAAGAACCATCAGTCAAAGAGGGGAGGGCAAGTTCTTCCCTACCGGGTCACGTTGGGGCTCCACCGGAACTGATCGAATTGGTAGTCTACAGTGTTTCTGGATGTTTCAGACTGAAGCTGGCGTCAGTATGAGAGCACCACCATCCCGTGGCTACGTCGTGGCCATTCCGCGAGCAATCATGGCAGTCGCTCCCCACCGGAAGTCTGCGGGAGTCGGGGGCCCCGGTGACTCTTGTAGAATCTTCAAGGCTGAGGGGACGCTTTCGGGAATGGGGCCCATGCCCTAGCAGTCAAGCGTCCGAGTTCCAGGGTTGCCCGGAGCCATCCTTGCAGGCCAGGCCCAAGTCTGTGGAGCCGACCGCCATTTCGTGAGCTCCGTGGCAGCCGCCTGTCGCTGTACCGCAAGAGCGGGTGCAATTCAGCCGGATGGTGGGTGAGACGCTGTAGCCGCAAGAGCAGGCGAAACTCAACCGGCCGAGTGAGGCACTGTGCCGCAAGAGCGGGTGAGACTCAGCTGGCCGAGCGAGGCACTGTGCCGCAAGAGCGGGCGCAACTCAGCTGGCCGAGTGAAGCGCTGGGGTGCAGCTGAGGAACCTCCACCTGGGGAGGTGGGGGAGGCTCGTTCGCGCTGCCTCTCCCTCCCAGTGCACCCCACGCCGTCTCCTGGCGCAGGTATATGTGATGGTCGGACCAGGCAATAAGAGGGGGGGGGGGTCATCATCAAGGCATTCACCCCCCCCACCCGTGGCTCGCTGGATGCCACCTCAGGGTGGACGAATGGGAAGGCCAGTACAACAACATCGTGGCCGTGGTGCTTCCGGGCCATCCACCCAACGACCTCTTCGGCCGATGGCTGCCAGCAAGGCCTTGGCGCGTTGGGTAGCCTCCGGCCTATTCGCTCAACGGGCCGCTACCGACGCTACCTCGCCGGCTGATGGCTTTTGTAGACTTTTTATAGCCCAAAGCCTACTAAAAAGTAGCTCAAAGTCGCCCAACATTGAAGGCGGGACAGGAACAGCGTTAAGCAGACGGCGAATGCATTTGGGCTTGTTGTTGCAGCCGCTGCCATGTAAATAGTTGTTTAATAAAAAGTTTTAAATAGTCGTTTAGTAAAAAGTTTTAAATAGTTACTTTGCTGGGGTGTTGTATATATTTATAATATTTGCATATTGTTTGACGTTATTTGGGCGGGGTGGGCGGTGGAGCCGAGCTGTCTTGCAGCCATCATGCGTCGAGCTCGATTCTTCTCACTAGTTTCATATTTCTCATGAGGGGTTGTTCCTAATGTTTCTATTTTAGCGAGGTCAGAAAAGAGATCCCATCAGTGGCCTACTGATTTTGCTCGATTCCTTTTGTTTTTCCTAACGATTTTTATGTTTTTGTTTGCTAGCACGATACAAGGGCTAACCCGCAATTTTTTATATATATTTATGTCCTTTTTATTAGGGGCGTCTTCCGGTGGAGCCGGATGATCTACCTCTAATAAACGGTCCGGGCTGAACCAACTACCAACAAACGGGGCAAAGATAGGCATGACGGGTTACAAAGGGGACAAAAGTCTGCACTACCTATCCTTCACTATTCACAAAGACTAAACAGAGCATGGCGACCCTGTGCTTATTTGTAAATAGAGAATAACCCAAAGAGAACCAATTCCGAACGATCAATGTTCGGTCAAACAATCAATCAAATGAGGGATAAAAATAGGCACGACGTATTACAACGGGGGCAAAAGCCTGCGTTGCCTATCCTTCACTATTCACAAGGACTAAACAGAGTATTGCGACTCTGTGCTTTTTTGTAAATAGAGAATGATCCAAAGAGAACCAATTCCAAAACAGTAAATGCTTGGATAACAATCAATCAAATGGAGAGGGAAGTAGGCACGATGGATTACAAAGGGGGCAAAGGCCTGCGTTACCTACCCTTCACTATCTGCAAAGACTAAACAGAGTATGGCGACTCTGTGCTTGTTTGCAAATAGAGAATCTCTCAGAAACAATCAAATGAGTAATACTAGTATTTTCAAACAATCAAACAATCAATTCGCAATTCGTCGTGTTTACACGACCTTACCCGGACCGCATGGACCGTTTCTCTTCTTCCGCTTCCAGCGCCTGATCGTCCTCTATTCTCCGTAATTGCTGTGGCACTCCTGATGGTTCCCAGTCAGGACCGTAGATCACTCGAGAGAGGTCTGCTCGGAACCGGTGAAGTTCGGATGATCGGCTGCCAGACGAGGGTCTATCGGGCAGGTGCACTTCCCGATCGTTGCAGTCATTCACTCTGTCGTTGGGACCTCTCTCACTGGATCCACGCGTCGCTGATGGGCCCCACGTTTGGGACGCCAATTGTAGAAAGGTAGGGCCGAATTCGACCAAGAACCCTTCAGTATTTGCCCGGCGTTAGCCGCCTCTCATACCATTCGAGATTACCAAACAAAGAGGCAGGCGCTGGAGACAGAAGGCAGGAAACAGGAGTTTATTCAGACGGAGCAGAACACGTCAAATCAGACAACAGGGTATCTTCTTGAGGTGCTCTAAACGCATCCTTGAGGCCTGGCCTCTTATACACAGGTTTATTGCCTTATTACATGAAACACATTCTTGTCAATACTTGATGTACGGAAAGACATCCTCGGAATCCCCGCTTCACCCCCGTTCCCACACATATTTACAGTAGAGTTCCCACCTCAACCTCAGCATGTGGTCGTTGTCGCGCAGCTGGACATTCTGCTGGGAACGGGAAAGTGGGCGATCGGTCGGATCTGGAGGTGTGAGGGTATTGATTAACCCCCGCTCCTTTGATGTGAGGCGAGGTCCTACTGTAGGGGGCAATAAACTGCATCTGTCGGGCTAGGTGATGGCCTGGGATCGGGCAGGGAGGAAGAGGTTATCAAAAAGGGGCCTGTTCTTTGAATGAGATGAAAGAGCGAGGGGGTTCAGCACGGGATGTGGCTCGGAGACAGGGTCGCGCTAGAGGTGCGCTTATGGCCCAAGCAGGAGAAACCGGGGGCTGTCGGGGCACGGGGGAATGCTTGCGAGGCTGGGGTGTGAGGGGGAGAGGCGCGCAGGCTATTGGCAGTGGGCAGAGAGGTCGTGACACAAAAATGGCTGCCACCTACTTTCGCGATGGGGCCTAAAAGGGACAAGATGGCGTGGCTACTGTTTTCATGGTTGTCGCTCTACTTTCAACAGTGGCTGTGGTGAACATAAATGAACGCCGCTTATGTATACCGATTTTAGTCATTTTCCACAACAATACTACTGCTGGAACAAGGCCAATGGAGGCACCAATGGGTGAGGCGGACTGGCCTCAAGTGTCCTGTAACCTCAATAACAATGTTTCTGTTCATCTAGGTTGTGCTGCTTTGTAGGCCTGCCTGCAAGACTGGAGGTGAACCTCAGTATGGATTGTGGTGGACAGGGCTTAAAGGTTAATCCACACTTTCACCAGTAGGGTACACCTGCTGGTGCTAAGAGACCAAGACTTCTATGATCTACAGTCCAATGCGGAAATGTGCTCCCTCAGGATAGGGGTCTGGGTGACTGGTCATGATGCCTGATCCTGGTTCCCCAGTTCCGAATTTGGTAGCTCTGGTCACAGTGCCATATTCTCTCCTCCCTGAACAACTGTCTGCCCCACTGAGGCAAACATGCACTGCCTTCAGCTACAACCCAATTGTGCCTTGTTATAAATGCCTAGATGTGACTCAATTCAAATTATGCACTGCCTAGAACAAATAATAACCTCCTGGAAAAAAAAACACTCATAGGGAATGCAAGATTTTGTAAAGCATGCGAAATATAAGCTTGAACAACATGGTTACCTTAACGCTTTAGCACTCACTGTTCAGAAATCAATGAGTGTTTTTTGCCAAAAACTTTGAGGTCACGAATACAGGGCTCCTCCTGTACACAGGTGTGCCTATGTTGCACTCGTGGACAGCAAGGAAGGGGTTAAGTAGGACTCAGAAGATAAAGGGACTCTTCAGGAAAATCTGATCTGACTCACGGAAACCCACAATGGCTTCTCAGCATTCATGTCAGCCAGCAAGCTGTCCAAACATCGACATTATGTATTCAAGTGTCCTGCAAAGGATAACTTTTGAAGTGTCTGGCTTGGCTAACTCCCTTCCCACAAAACAATTGAGTTCTTGAGAGTAAAAGGCAAAAATTATATTTTTATTTGGGAAGTGAAGTATACATTTAACTTTATTTATTTGGGTGACACTATAGTATGTTAGTGATGCTGAAAAGCGTTGCTAAAACAATTCACAAACCATGAGTTCCCAAAGCAAGACCCATTAGCTTTGCTAATGCTTGTATAGATATCTCATTTGCTAAATGGCACACTTTTAATTTGATGCCAGACAGTGCTGAACTGGGAACCCAAAGTAGTCCTAGCATAGAGGTCCCAAAGACAAGACCTATTGGCTTTGCCACTGCTTGTTTTTATATCTCATTTGCTAAATGGGGCACTTTTAATTTGGTGCCACACACAGCTGAACTGGGAACCCAAAGCAGCCCTTGCACTTTGTCCATCCCCTGTACGGTGTGTTGCGAGCCAACGCAGTAAGCAAGCCTGACCACTACAAAGGGGACATGGGAAGTCTCTATCCAAGATTTTTTTTTTAAATTACATAAAGTGTGCATTCTACAACACATGTTTTTAAATATTCAATTGTATTGGCATTTAGAGCACAGTAAATGATGACCTTACAGTGCACCAGGATACGACCATTTTGTTGAGTCTCTTCAATGTTTCCCTCACTATCACCCTCCAACACTGCCCCTCATCTCTCCATAGCCACTCTCACATGTATTTAATTTGTTTTATGTAGCGCCTCTCATACCAGTGTAGCTTTGCGCGACAGGGAAGGAGCAGGAGAGTGCCATATTTTCAGAGATGTTGCTCACTCCTCCCCTTTCCTTTGCGCCGACGCTCATTACAGCTGCCGTTGACTACACACAAACATTAGTGCCATAGCGCTACGGTGTGTGAGTGAGTCCAGCATAGGTTTTGTACAGAAAAAGTCAGAAAAGGAAGGAGAAATTAAAGCATTTCTCCTTCCGTACACCTAGTTGAAAAAGGCGCAGTTTTCTCACGCTAAACCCAATCTACTTCATTTAGTAAATTGGGTGTAGTGTGAGAAACCCTGTGTGGGTGCTTGGGAACACCCATGCTCCACTCTTGATATGCACCCATGGTGCTGAGCAATGCGAAGAAGCGCAATGTGCAGCTTCGCATTACTTTTCCGTTATTTCCAGTGCTAAACATGTTTAGCGCTAAAAAGAAAATTGGGAAATAAGATTTTGCGCCGATTTGCGTCACTTTTGTGTCGCAAACACAGTGCAAAATCTTAGTAAATATCCCCCTTAGTGTGCTGGACAGCCCTGCTGGTTTTGTTACTGGGGGACAGTTATGTAGCCCCGAATAACAAAACCAGCCTCCCACTCCTCCTGCCTCCATCCCGATGCCCATTAAGCCAGTCAGGCCTTGGTGCCTGGGCCTATTGGTTTTCACAGTCCGACCCTGGATGGGGTCCACAAGGGGCTCTGGTGCTCGGGTGTCTCAGAACTGGACACCTTGAGCTGCTTTTGTGTTGTATCCTTAAAGAAGGTAAACCGTATTTTTAAAATTACCACATCCGTAAACACAGACAGAGCAGCAGTAAACATTCTATAAAATAAAATAAAGAAGACATTAAATGTTTTCTACAGCTTTTTTTTTTAAGCACCAAGGTTAGGGAACAGTCTGTAACAAATTCCACACTGGAGTCCTCTTCCTTTTCTTGTGGCGTCGTCAGTCTGTGTGAGGGCGGGGCCGCCAATGCATCCTGAGGTGACAAATTGTATTACTCACAGTGGGGTGCAGGCAGGTAACATAGTCTAAATGAGATGTAAATCATTGCAGCAGCAGGGGCATCATTGGAAGCCACTTTTACATGCTGCTACAGTGCAAAACGGCTCCTACAGTGTTCCTGGGCAGGCCCCTTCCCACGAAAGAGAGAGGAAGGGGTAGGAGGTCCCGCAGCTGAAGAGGCCGTCCTCAATGTGCACCAAGCAGGGCTCTAATATTTTTCAAGTTCGGATGATTCCTGCCGTCCTGGGACGCATTTTAAAAATAAAGAAGTAGGGGAACGGACTTGGTTAAATTAAAAAAGTAGGGGCACGCCGTGCCCTTCCGATCCCACCCACTTCTACCACTGCCATGCGCACCCTTCAGTGAGTGAGGAAAACTTGGGCAGCTGGCAGCGCATTCCTCCTCTGAGAGACAGCAGGACCCACAGAAAGACAAAGGGAGACCGCATTTTAATGCGCCGGCAGCAGAGCAGGGAAAGGGAGCCAGTGACGGCAAAGAAAACAAGTGAGCCCAACCCTCCCTAAAACAGTGGTGCCCGCGCACCACAGAGGAGCAAGGGCGGAAATCGAAACTAGTGGTGCGCCGCACCACAGAGGAGTGGGGGGATGAGGGAGCCTGTTGTCTGTGCCGTGAGCTGATAGGCGGCCTAGACACAGACAGGAATGGGCGGAGCAAAGGCGGGACATGCGCCTGCCTTTGCCCAATCACGTGCTGTTTTTTTTTTTAAAGCACGCGAAAGCCAATTGCAGTCGGGGAAAGCAAAACCACACGCACAAGCGTGTGGGTAGCTTTCTGAAGCCCGTACAAGAGGTCTTGCGCTGCGCACTGCAACGTAGGCGCAAGACCTAGAAAGGAGATAATGCCAAATCACGAGGCTCACTTGTAAAACTTGGTGAGGGACTCCTACAATTTTCTTCTGGTTTGGGGCCACCTAAATGGCTGCAGCAGCCTTCATACACCGGTAGTTTAAAGAGGTAACTATTTACTTGGCTTGTGCAGATCTGTGCTCCCCAGCCACAGGCCTTGGTCAAGCAGTAAAATAATTCCTTCTACAACACTGGAGTTCTCAAGTACTCGGTACTCGGATGCACATAGTTCAATTAGGTGGTGGAATAAATATTAACCAAAACATATTAACTTTGTGAAATATCTGTACTAATAACAAATATACAAACTTTAATTGTTTATTCATCTTCTGTAGATTCATGTTTTAGCGCTTCCTTTTATTCCAAGCATTGATCGCCCCAGCAGTCTTTACAGGCAGACACCACAGAGCGCTGCTGTTGCATCACAAATGAATACACTGAGCCTCGTGAGTTATACCAAAGAGCATCACTCTCATTACATACGTACTGGCTTCATTCCGACTGAAATTTCAAAACACAAGGACACCTGCTGAAACATAGGGCGTGTTCACCATTTTACAGAAGGCGTCATATACTATTCTGCTGCTAGTCACATGGTCTCGCGATCGCGAACCGGATCATATAATGTGAGTGCACCACTTGTCAGTGTTATTTTACCTCGTGCAGTACACACTGTTTTCGCATTAATTGCAGCCAGTGATACCGATGTCGTTTTTTCACTCAGTGCTTTTTGCCGCTTCTTCCTACGTTAATGGTACCTAATGCACGCAGCTGTCGATATGAAGCTACGACCAGTCATGTATGTTACATTATATGAATTTTTTTTGTTTTTGAAAAGTCGGTTCCAAATGTTCTGCTGCATTGATTTTACTAAAATGAGATTACCACTATCAGATTCTTTGTTAGACCTTACATTTCTGAACCAGTGCCTGATGTGATGCACATACATCGCATACGTTATTTTGCCATTCAGCGTTGCTTATTACGTGCTAGGTCTTCTTCACCTGTGTTTTCGTAAACTTCTTCCCTGGTTCTTTTTTGATAATTGGTTGCCACCTTTGATATTCATCTTTGGTTTCTACTCGTCTTTATTATTTGTACCATCCGAAATGGCATAGGTTGTGAGCAGTGGTGGCCTGTACTATTAGCAGGGAGGGGGCGCGGTTGGGCCACAATCGCACACAAAAACACTCGCTTACACTCATGCATTCATTCATTCACACATGTACACACAAACACACATCCATTTACAACACTCACCACCATATATATTCATGCCTGCACAAAACAGTAGAAATAAAATCATAGTTACCTGCGCAGCTCTGCCTTGGAGATCCCACGAGGGTTGAGAGTGTTAACTTGTCTCATTGGCTGACTTAAGCCCTCATTGGCTGACTTAAGCCCTCATTGGCTGACTTAAGCCAATGAGGGAAGGCAACAGTCTCAAGCCTCCGCGGTTTGGGACTGCTGCCTTCCCTCATTGGCTGACCCTAGATAAGCCAATGAGGGGAGTCAGCAGTCCCTCACACATTATAGAGTTCAGATGGGGTCAGTGAGACTTCTGACCCCACCCCACTATGTGACAAGGTGTCAGTGATTGACACTCAGTCCTGGGTACTTCAGGGATTAGAACTGAAGCGCCCAGGTCTGAGGAAATCATTAATGCTCCCCCCCTGTCATTAGGGGGAGGGCCTCGAGGTGCTTTGCCAGGATGATGATGTCACGCCCGGAGGAGCTGTGACTTCTTCCGTCTTGCAAAGTTCAGCTCAGCCAGCCAGGAGTCTGCGCATTTAACACATGTCTAGCTCCTGGCTGCCTTACCTGAAAATAAAGAGTGTCTGTCAGGCTGACCTTTGCTCGCGTCTGTCTTGTTTTCGTCTGTCAGATTCCTTCTGACAGTGGTGAGATTTTGGATACCGAGGCAGTAGCCTCATTACTCCACATTCATTTCGAATTTTTTAGTCGCTGTTTAGGTTGTCTTATTGATGTGTGACGCTTTGTCACAGTTGAGGTTGTATCACATGGTCAGCTCAGTGATGGTCCACGGGTAGCGGTCAATTGAGTTTGCAGAATTGTCAGCATGTTTCCTCAGAGAGTCTCGTCTTTGTCTATCAAGTACCTTCTGATAGTGTTAAGTTTTGGGTGCCTGCCGCGGCGATTATGCCATCAGACAGTGAAAGGGTTTTGGTTGCTTGCCGAGGCGATTATGCCGTCAGGCAGCGATGAGTTTTGCGTATCTGCCGGCGTTTGCCTTAAGGCAGTGATGAGTTTTTGGATGCTGCGTTGCTGTTTCAGTTTCGCAAGGTTAGCGCTTCAATGGGACGCGGGTAGCGGTCAAATGGGTTTGTAGAGATGTCTGCGGACCTTTGCTCAGCCTGACAGACATTCTTTATAGTGGCCAAAAGGTGAAGGGGCGTGGCCAATCAGGCCATTAGGATGGAGCACGGCTGGTTGTGACACATGCAAGATGCACCTTACATGGAAAAAAATACATAGTTTGCCCTATGGTAATATGAGAAATATTACACAGTATATCTCTTTGTGATTCAATTTTTTGTGTTAATGTCCTGTTTTTCAAGACGGTCTACATATGTAAAGACCAAACTTAAGTATAGACATTGAGGGGTATATATATCAAAAGGTCATGCAACGCCGGGCCGCATGTACAATTGCTACTCTGTGTTGCTGAAAAGTGACATATCTACTAAAATAGTGCACTCTTCAGCTCTCTCCCTGCACTGGCTCACTTGTGACTACCTAGCACCAACGCAGACACTCTTGCACCATTATGTGAGGAAGGTGGATATCTGACTATGGTTACCCCCAAACTTTTTGCCTAGTGTTTAGCTGGTTTTTTACTTAGTTGGCCTGGGATCCTGCTATTCAGGGCCCCAGGCTAATTGCTCTCTCCTTAAAATGGACTCCATGTACCTTAGGTACATACCCAATTGGAACTGGTTCACCTTATTGGCACCTGTAACGGTGTACCCCAGGTACCCAGGGCATAGGTGCTTCCAAGGCCTACCAGGGGCTGCAGCACGTATTGTGCCACCCCTGGCCTCCATATTTGACACAACTGGCTGATCACTCAGCTGGGGTAAGTCGGTGTAATCACCCCTTACTTAGGTGTAGTATGCCTATGCCTAACCTAAAATGGACACATATGTTCCTATCAGCCACTCCTATGGAAGGCCCCATCAATCCTGGAGGCAGAGTGCTTGGAAATATGTGAGATGGTGCTCTGGCATGAGCTGAGCCTGTCTGCAGCTTTCAGAACCATGTCCTTTAGCTGTTTCATGATACTGCCATACCATATACTCTTAAGTGCATTATGAACCTCGCGGTTAAATGCTATCTTTGGTTTGGCTTTATCAAAACATGTCGAGTAAGGTGTCATACGAATTGGAATACTACCCCCTTGCCAGTTCTGGTGACAGGGGTAACATTCCACCCTTCTAGAGGCATACGACATGTACCTAACCTGAACCCCGGTTAAAGTTAAAAAGAGCCTCAACATCACAAAATGGATGCTGCCACCACAGACACAAGTCTGACCTCCTGCTGCTGGGAGTCCTTCCAGTGAGGGCAGCTTGGACAAAGGGTTTCCTGCCTTTGGGAGGTGCTAGCACCACTCCAGACAGGATTTTGTGTATTGGGTAGGACAGGGCTGAATAGAATCAGACATGCCTGGGGTACACAAGGTGTCCCTGTGCATATGCCAGTTCAAACCGGTGCTGGGGCTCTCCAGCCCCAGTCTTGGCGCGAAGCTGGACAAAGGAAAGGGGGTGTAACCACCCCCCTTCCTGGTCCCACCCGGAGGAGGGACCTAGCAGGTAATCCGGCCCCTAGATTTGGAATAAGAGTAGGAGCTGTGTCCCAAGACTTCAGATCATCCTGAACTCGACTTGAAACTAAGAAGAAGGCTGGACTTCGACATTCTGCTGCACAGAAGACTGAAGAGAATCTCTCTTGTGGCCAAGGAGTGACCACCCTGTGAATACAGGCACCAACCAGCAACTCGACGTCTGCTTTGCCGCCGCCTCCCGCCTGAGCCCGAGCCCAGAGCCTGACAAGACCCAGACTCCCAGACATCTCAGAGCCCGATCCACAGTCCCTGAAAAGAAGAGACCGGTGGAGGCACCGAGAGACGTGGGACCGGACATCTTGGGAGACCCCCGAAGAGCTGACTGCGCAGCACCCGAGGCACCCTCGATGCTGTGCTTTGGGGTTTGAGAAGCCCCGACACCGAGCAGCATTTGCACCGAAGATCAGCCCCCCAGCATCTCCACGATCTGCGTGGGGCCCTTTTGCACTTTGCCACTTGACGCGCCATCCCGGTCACTTGCCACGTGGATAGTGGTCATCTTGGCGACGAAAACTATGATTTGCAACACTGGTCTGGTCTGGTTGCTCCAGACTGGCCCTTGCTCCCCTGAAAAGGAGCACTCGCTCTGACCTTGCTGGTCCGAGTGTTAAGCTTTTTCCACTTCCTGCGTGGCTTGCATTAGCCAAGGCCTGTTTGCTCCAATCAAGTTGCCGACACCGCCATCAGCTAGAGCCTTTGTGGGACAGCTTGTGATTGACTCCTGGACGTCCTTGACCTCTTCGTGTCCACGTGGCTGCGGAGACAAGCTGCACCTCTTCACCTGTTTGCACCCGACATTGCCTGGTTCCATCCTGGTTCCACGGTAGTCACTGGCTAGTGACTTTGAACATTGTCCCCTCTGCTTTCAGGTCTTCACCTCTTCAGATCCACCCTTGGATCCACCGGAACTCTCCTCGACGACCCGCCTGCAGCATCTTCAGCTCCAAGCACCATCGACCTGCGTGACGAAACCCGACACAACTTCGCACCTGTGCACCCGCTTCCTGTGGGTGAGGTAACTCAACAACGCCGGTGTTCCCACACTGGTATACACCTCTAGTGCCTGTGTCTAAAGTTTTATCCCTGTAGGTCCATCGGAAGGTTCCTTAAACACTAACTTTGTAACTTTTACGCACCATTGACTTAACATTGGTGCATGCGTGCACTTTGAGCACTGCACCCGAGTCCCGAGGGCCTTTTCCGACTTCATCACTGTTAGTCCTGAACAGCTCCAGCGATTCCCCAGGCCCTAGGCCTCTTTCCTTTCCCCATAGTGGTTCTTATACCACTATTTTAGTATATGGTTTAGGTGGCCCCTAGGGCTCATCCATATTGTGCAACATTTGTATATTTAAACTGTGTTTTGTTTTAACACATTTGCTTCTGTGCTCATAAAGAGTATAGGGATATTTGTAGAAATAAATCTATATATATTTTCAATATATATCTGTGTGGTGTCCTTTCATTTGGTATTCAAGGGGATTGTGTTTGGTAAAACAGCTTGCTTCACATGCCTTTACAGAGTTTAGCCTAAGACTGCTTTGTCCACGCTACTAGGATAGCTGGTCTATTAAGGTTGACTTACAACCAATCATCATAAGGGTTGCTTGGCATGGTACAAGGTGATCACTAGAACTAGTGAGCATCATATACCAGGCCAACTTCTCACATTGGTGAGCAGCGGTTGGGATTTGAGCTTGCTGTTGTTTTACCATTACAATCTTTGGAGAGTATCATTTGAAAGATCATACAGGTACCTCATAGGTACACTAAAACAAGACTAGTATACTTAAGTTCTACTGAACTTAGTTGTTGTAGAGGATAGGGAGTAGCACACCCTGACTACAACTACTAGATAGGTTTGGTAGGCAAACACCAGTGTAGGTAGATTGCAACATATCCACCCACACTAGAGCAATGTCTGGAGCAGAGGGATCCACTGAACCTATCTCTGTTGAGAGTGACCCTCCAAGGGCACCATCCAAATTTGCTATCTTTACTTTTAAAGAACTGAGGCAGCTGTGTTCCTTAAAAGGAATCAAAACGGGTCCTACCCCTACAGCAGGTCACCTCAGAGAGCTTTTAGACCAGTCTGAAGCTCTAAAGACCTCCAAACCAGGCCCCTCAGGGACTGGAGATGGAGGCTCTCCCACTGAAGATGACAACACTGACCCCCCTGCCCCTGTCATCCAGATAGACGAGGAAGACCAGGTCACTGGAGATACTCAGCCAGAGGATGAGGAAGAAGAGGAGGAGGAGGAAAGTGGGTCTGATGATGAGAGAAATAGTCAGGTGCTAGTCAGCAGGCTTAACCAGGCTAACTTAAGCTTATTTGGGACTGAAAGTGGGTCCAACCCATTCAGACCCCCAAGTGGACTTAACCAGGAGCCCATGAGGAGGAGGAATCACTCAGGTGAATCCAATACCTCCCATGCTTCTAGAGGTTCTCATGGACACTCCAGAAGGGAGTTGACTAGCCCTCAGAGAAGGGAACATGATGCCAAAATGAGAGAGGCTGAACGTAGGATCCAGAAGCAAGAATTAGAAGTTGCCCTGGCCAAAGAGAAACTTGCTAGAGCAAGGCAGCCTAGAGAGAGTGGATTAGGATCCACTGGTGGCAGCACTATCCCTAAGGATAAAGACAGGTCCTATGACAATAGAAACCTGAGTAAGATTGTGCCCCCCTACAAGACTGGGGATGACATCCACAAATGGATGACTGCACTTGAGAGAGCCTGCAGAGTACAGCAGATCCCTCAGGAGCAGTGGACAGCAATCTTGTGGCTCTCCTTTGAAGGTAGAGACCGAGACAGACTCCTCACAGTTAGTGATGGGGATTCTAGAAACTACCTGGTCCTGAAGAGTGCTCTGATTGATGGGTTAGGCTTAACCACTGAACAGTACAGGTTAATGTTCAGAGATACCCAGAAGACACAGACTCAGGACTGGTCTGAATTTGTTGAATGTGCCACTAAGGCTCTGGAGGGCTGGTTGCTGGGAAGTAAGGTTACAGACTATACAGGATTGTATAATTTAATTATGAGAGAGCAAATCTTAAGTAATTGTCAAAATCAGCTTCTACATCAGCACCTGGTGGACTCTGATCTGACCTCTCCACAAGAATTGGGTAAGAGGGCAGACAAATGGGTCAGAACCAGGATCAGGCCTAAGAACCAGGGTGGTGACCAAAAGAAAGAGACTACCAAGCCTCAAGAGAAGGGTGGGGATAAATCAAAAGAGAAGACTTCCCCAGGGCCCCAAAACTCCAAGGATGGGGGTGGGTCCCAAGACACTTCCTCTACAGAGAAAAAGCCTTATTGCCATAACTGTAAAAAGCCTGGCCATTGGAAAACTGACCCCAGTTTCACTAGGGCCTGCAATACGAAAATATACCTCCAGGTAAAGCTCCAACACCTCCTGTCACTGTTAGCAGTGGTCCCCCAGGTGGTGGGAGCACCCCCAAGAATTTGGGTGGATTTACTTTTGGAGCACAGGTGGATTCTGGCCTAACCAGGTCCCCTACCTCAGATACTCTTGTCTATGAAACTGGCATGGGGTTTGCCAATTTCACTGATTGCCCAAATACTTTTAGCAAGTATAGACAAGAACCCCTCATCAATGGTTTGAAAGTTGAGGCCTACAGAGACACAGGGGCTAGTATCACCATGGTGACTGAGAATCTAGTCCCCTCTAGGCAACTTTTACCTGGTGCCACATACCAGGTGACAAACATTGATGGAGTTCAGAAAAATCATCCCATAGCAGTGGTAAATCTCAGCTGGGGAGGAGTCACTGGCCCAAAGAGAGTGGCAGTGTCCTCAAACTTGCCTGTAGATTGTCTACTGGGGAATGATTTGGAAATCTCAGCCTGGGCTGAGGATGAACAAGAAACCCATTCTAGAATGGTAAATCTCCATGGAAAGGTTAGTGGGGCTGTGCTGGCCACAGCCCCAATACAAGATGTCCTTCCTGAAAAGGTTGGTAGGGATGAGCAAACCTCATCCCCATCTTCAGTAGAAATTCTTCCTGAGAAAATTAGCAGAGCTGTTATGGTAACAGCCCATACCCAAACTGAGTCCCTTCCTGAAAAGGTTGGTGGGGCTGTGATGGCCACAGCCCAAACTCAAACTGATTCCTGTGTTGTGAAGCCTGAAACTATGGATCACTCCACACAAACAGAGAGCATTGAGGAGGAAGAGAAATCTCCCTCCTCCCAGACATTAGGAAAGGATCAGCCTCCTCAGGGAACTGATCTTACCCCTTGTGAAGAAACTGCCCCAGAGGTAGTCAGGCCTAGCCTGGCAGAGCCCCTGATGTCAGTGGACCCTTCCAAGGTGGGACCCAGTCTGGAGCAGGTATCCTGCCCCTCTCTACCTTGCCTTAGTCAGCCCAGGGCTGCAGAGGACAAGAAGGACAGTGAGCCCCAAAGGGCCCCCTGTCAAATAAAGCACCCACATCAACAGATTAGGGGCACCGAAGCTAGCAGCCCTAGCCAGGTGAAAACTTTAAAAACTCCTGAGGGATCCCCCTTAACATTATTTAGGGACCTCCCACAGATGGACACTGTTGGGCACAGCCAAACCTGGGACCCAAGGCCCCAAACCTGACCTGTCCCTCCAGTAAGCCAACAGAAGGGACCCAGCCTCCAGCTTTAGGTAGCCAGAGGTTGACCCTGAGAGCACAGTGCAACTCAGTCAGAGAAAGAAAGGCCTACATGGTGGAAAATGATTGGAGGAAGCTGAGTCCTACAGAGGAATCTCACTTCAGTACTCCATCTCAACATCAGCCTTTAACTTTGCCAAGACACACCAAATGTAGAGATTCCCTATGGTGGAGACCCTCAGATACCCTTAGGGTGAGGGATTGCTTAGTGGACCATGAGACAGGGGGTAACCAAGCCAGAGCTGGTACTTCCTTATATGGCCATTTAGGCAATATAGGCTTACCTGGTCAAGGATAGCCTTATCTCCTTTCGTTTGGGGGGGGGGGGGTTGTGTAGGAAGGTGGATATCTGACTATGATTACCCCCAAACTTTTTGCCTAGTGTTTTGCTGGTTTTTGACTTAGTTGGCCTGGGATCCTGCTATTCAGGGCCCCAGGCTAATTGCTCTCTCCTTAAAATGGACTCCATGTACCTTAGGTACATACCCAATTGGAACTGGTTCACCTTATTGGCCCCTGTAACAGTGTACCCCAGGTACCCAGGGCATAGGTGCTTCCAAGGCCTACCAGGGGCTGCAGCACGTATTGTGCCACCCCTGGCCTGGCCTCCATATTTGACACAACTGGCTGATCACTCAGCTGGGGTAAGTCGGTGTAATCACCCCTTACTTAGGTGTAGTATGCCTATGCCTAACCTAAAATGGACACATATGTTCCTATCAGCCACTCCTATGGAAGGCCCCATCAATCCTGGAGGCAGAGTGCTTGGAAATATGTGAGATGGTGCTCTGGCATGAGCTGAGCCTGCCTGCAGCTTTCGGAACCATGTCCTTTAGCTGTTTCATGATACTGCCATACCATATACTCTTAAGTGCATTATGAACCTCGCGGTTAAATGCTATCTTTGGTTTGGCTTTATCAAAACATGTCGAGTAAGGTGTCATACGAATTGGAATACTACCCCCTCGCCAGTTCTGGCGATGGGGGTAGCATTCCACCCTTCTAGAGGGATATGACATGTACCTAACCTGAACCCCGGTTAAAGTTAAACAGAGCCTCAGCATCACAAAATGGATGCTGCCACCACAGACACAAGTCTGACCTCCTGCTGCTGGTAGTCCTTCCAGGGAGGGCAGCTTGGACAAAGGGTTTCCTGCCTTGGGAGGTGCTAGCACCACCCCAGACAGGATTTTGTGTATTGGGTAGGACAGGGCTGAATAGAATCAGACATGCCTGGGGCACACAAGGTGTCCCTGTGCATATGCCAGTTCAAACCGGTGCTGGGGCTCTCCAGCCCTAGGCTTGTCGCGAAGCTGGACAAAGGAAAGGGGATGTAACCACCCCCCTTCCTGGTCCCACCTAGAGGAGGGACCTAGCAGGTAATCCGGCCCCTAGATTTGGAATAAGAGTAGGAGCTGTGTCCCAAGACTTCAGATCATCCTGAACTCGACTTGAAACTTAGAAGAAGACTGGACTTCGACATTCTGCTGCACAGAAGACTGAAGAGAATCTCCCTTGTGGCCAAGGAGTGACCACCCTGTGAATACAGGCACCAACCAACAACTCGACGTCTGATTTGCCGCCGCCTCCCACCGGAGCCCAAGCCCAGAGCCTGACAAGACCCAGACTCCCAGACATCTCAGAGCCCGATCCACAGTCCCTGAAAAGAAGAGACCCGTGGAGGCACCGAGAGACGTGGGACCGGACATCTTGGAAGACCCTTGAAGAGCTGACTGCGCAGCACCCGAGGCACCCTCGACGCTGTGCTTTGGGGTTTGAGAAGCCCCGACATCGAGCAGCATTTGCATCGAAGATCAGCCCCCCAGCGTCTCCACGATCTGCATGGGGCCCTTTTGCACTTTGCCACTCGACGCGCCATCCCGGTCACTTGCCACGCGGCTAGTGGCCATCTTGGCGACGAAAACTACGATTTGCAATGCTGGTCTGGTTGCTCCTGACTGGCCCTTGCTCCCCTGAAAAGGAGCACTTGCTCTGACCTTGCTGGTCCGAGTGTTAAGCTTTTTCCACTTCCTGCGTGGCTTGCATTAGCCAAGGCCTGTTTGCTCCAATCAAGTTGCCGACACCGCCATCAGCTAGAGCCTTTGTGGGACAGCTTGTGATTGACTCCTGGACGTCCTTGACCTCTTCGTGTCCACGTGGCTGCGGAGACAAGCTGCACCTCTTCACCTGTTTGCACCCGACATTGCCTGGTTCCATCCTGGTTCCACGGTAGTCACTGGCTAGTGACTTTGAACATTGTCCCCTCTGCTTTCAGGTCTTCACCTCTTCAGATCCACCCTTGGATCCACCGGAACTCTCCTCGACGAACCGCCTGCAGCATCTTCAGCTCCAAGCACCATCGACCTGCGTGGCGAAACCCGACACAACTTCGCACCTGTGCATCCGCTTCCTGTGGGTGAGGTAACTCAGCAACGCCGGTGTTTCCACACTGGTATACACCTCTAGTGCCTGTGTCTAAAGTTTTATCCTTGTAGGTCCATCGGAAGGTTCCTTAAACACTAACTTTGTAACTTTTACGCACCATTGACTAAACATTGGTGCATGCGTGCACTTTGAGCACTGCACCCGAGTCCCGCGGGCCTTTCCCGACTTCATCACTGTTAGTCCTGAACAGCTCCAGCGATTCCCCAGGCCCTAGGCTTCTTTTCTTTCCCCATAGTGGTTCTTATACCACTATTTTAGTATATGGTTTAGGTGGCCCCTAGGGCTCATCCATATTGTGGAACTTTTGTATATTTAAACTGTGTTTTGTTTTAACGCATTTGCTTCTGTGCTCATAAAGAGTATAGGGGATATTTGTAGAAATAAATCTATATATATTTTCAATATATATCTGTGTGGCGTCCTTTCATTTGGTATTCAAGGGGATTGTGTATGGTAAAACAGCTTGCTTCACATGCCTTTTACAGAGTTTAGCCTAAGACTGCTTTGTCCACGCTACTAGGATAGCTGGTCAATTAAGGTTGACTTACAACCAATCATCATAAGGGTTGGTTGGCATGGTACAAGGTGATCACTAGAACTAGTGAGCATCATATACCAGGCCAACTTCTCACAGTGAGGGTACCTGTGTTACAGGCAGAATTGTTTTTGTTCAGAAAGGGATACCTTTCGGCACAAAACTATCTAAAGGGGGCATATTCCCCTTTCTATGTATGATGCAATATGCATCACACATAGAGAGGAAGTAGCGAGGAGAAATAAACATATAAACATATTTCTCCTTGTAATGCCTCTCTGCGGTAGGTGTACCGATTTAACACATTTCCTGCCTAAAAAAACGTTAGTAAATCTGTAATTGCGTGAATCCATGGGTGGATGCGTGGGAGCGCCCATGCCTCACCCATGGAACGTAATCTGAACCATAGCTTTCATGTGTCTTTTTTATGTTTCAATGCTTTGCACTGTTTAGTAGAAGTGACTGCAATTCAGACTCTGTTCAATCCATTTATGATTTCAGGTTGTTACTAAGTTCTTTTGCTTGCTGGGACTGCTTCACAATTTTACAGCACTTTTGTGTTGAAAGAGTAACATGGTTTGGTATCATTTCCATATATTTAATTCCTATTAAGATGGTGAATTGGAACATTTTTCAAACATGAAACATCTCAAACTTGAGACATAATGCATGGTATCATTAACAACATAAAACGATGAGAGACACTGCATTAACAATGTAAAAAAGAAAATCAGGGGTAAGGGACTTCTGAATCACCTTCAGCATAACGCTGAAGTTGTAGAGGGGTTGGAGAAGCATCAATCCAGGAAGAAAAAACTAAGATGTGGGTTATAGGATAAGGGGGCAGATTTACAAAAGTGAGACAAACCTGTACAAAAACGTTCTTTCTGGATTTATTTTCCATCTCCAAACTCCTTTTGCACTGTAAAATTGCCTGAAAATAAAGCAATATGCTATAAAAGAACTGAGGTCTCATAACTCAACATATGTTAGTAACAAACAGGGAAAACAATTATTCCCACACACGTTGTCCAACAAACAAATTGAAATCACAGTTATTAAACAATTTCATTAAATAGGTGGGTGGAAACACAAACGACACACAGTTAAATTAGCAAAGAGACTCAGGCACTTATGTGTGACGTAATTCGAAAAACTTGTTAGTACCAATTAGCGCTTTAGCCGCGGCGGACATTCCGCTGCGGTGCTGAAAAAAATGACTCGTTCGCGGTTTGGGTGGCCCCCGGCCGTCTGATGCACACGCCCACCGTGACGTCGGACAGTCCGACGCATGGAAGGGGTTCAATCTGAAGCAGCACTTCTGCCCCATGTTCATTACTATGTACATTAGAATAGAGTCAGTGCGCAAGTGTCGACAACATTTCGATCTTTACAAAATAACAGAATAATCATCAGGACATTTACAAATCATGCCCGAGAATTGTTATGCAATGGTAAGAGGAGATAACTGAAAGAGAAGCAAAGGATGTAAAAGGAAGGAAAAGTATGCGCCAAGGGATCATATCTGGGTGGATACCTGTTAGAAATGGGGTTTCTGGTTGGCTAGGGTATGCACCTAAGCCAAGCAGAACCCACTACTCTAGTCAGGGAAAGGGAGCTACACACCTAAGATAACCTCTGCTCACCCCCTTGGTAGCTTGGAAGAGCAGTCAGGCTTATCCCAGAGAGAATGTGTAAAGCGTTTACGCAACACACACTCACACCAGTGACACACTAGGCACACCACAAAAAGAAAGCCTCCACACAAGTCTATATAAAAATATCCTTTTTATTGTTCATAAAACACATTAGACCATAATCACATAAATCACTGTGCCACTAGGCACTTGTCATGACCTCACATAGATTACACTAGTCACTTTGCCAATCAGGCAATTGTCATAACAACCCCAGCAGTGCACTACAGTAAATACTTGTAGAGTGAACACATCATAGAAATATAATTACTGACATTGTACATACCACCATCACATTATTGTACCCATTGTGCAAACCCTGGCAATGTAACACCACATACATAGTCACATCAAGGCATAAACTGCAGGTCATGAAGCGATACTCATTACTCTATCAAATACTCGGCATAATAGCATAAATTCCAAAATCAGGGTATAAGCTGCAACAACATACACGATAAACCCCACATGGGGCATAAGGGTGGTGCTAATATCTACCTACCACTACATCATGGCCTCAGGGAACTGAGTCCATAACCTATATGACAGTTTACCCTAAATAATAGGGGACAGCGCTCCTGCACTGCTTTTACAGATTATACAGCAGTTTCTCAAGCAGGACCGTGACCTCCGTCAAGGGTTTCCCTCCTGGCCTGCAGTCGATTCCCAATCTCTTGAGACCCCAGGTTCCGGTGAGCCCGTAGTCCTTTTGCAGCCTCATGGGTCACCACCAATGGCAAACGTAAGCAGAGCCACCCGTGAGATAGTGCGAGCGGCTATTACTCTCTCACCTAGGCTCGACCCGCCTCAGTGTACCTTTGCGGGTGTGGAGTAGTTGGACTCTGGAATTTTTTTTTTTGCATGCCGCGCATGGCTCCTCTACTTCTTGTGCAGGCAAAAAGCCTCAGCTGGGCCAGGGTCTCCTAGCTGAGTTGTTTCACGGCAGCTGCCCGCAACCACGCTGCGCAGCCACCTCGTTCCGCAAGACCTGAAAGAACTCCCGGGCGGGGATTCCTAACTGTATCTGTGTTGTGTGGCAGCCTTGGGCCACGTAGCAGAGTCCAAGCTGCCGCGATGGAGCACAAATGCAAGAATGAAGGAGAGAGAGCACTTTAATCCCTCAGCTCCACCCTCCCATTGGCTGGCTTCACACGAAGAGTGCAGTGCTGCCCACACTGCAGGGCTGAGGAAAGCACTTTTCCCTAGTAACACAAAATGAGCCCATTCCCTCGACAGCATGACTAAATAACACCTAGCGCTACTCCCTCCAGGAAGGAGCAACAGAAAAATGCTCACCAAGCGCTGTTTGCAGAGCTCTGGGGCACACAAGCTAGGTGCAGGCAGGCAGGCCAGCATGAGGGATCCTCCGCGCAGTATATTAGTCCCCCAGCGGTTCCTCCTGGCAGTCCAGCAGCCTTCCATGTACAAGTCAACGCAGTGCCTTCTCATCTTTTATGGGGTCACAGCCCCTATACTTATAGTACCAATGTCTTTGTTGTGGGGGGGGGGGCACTTCAGCCACTATTGAAGTGCACAACACCCCCATTCACATTTTCAGCCCAGGCCCCAGACACACCACAGGGAGGTTGAGCCAGCATTGTGGAAGGCAGGCACAGCCCTATTTCAGGTGCAGGTGCTACTCCTCCCTCCACTCCAAATGCAGACCAGGCCTATTCAGGTGCAAGGGAAAACTCCTCCCGCTACTCTAAATTCAGCTAAGGTCTATTCAGCCTAGCGCTGAGTCACCCAGGAAAGGCTGGACACACCTCACCCCCCCGGGGACTGGTTGGAGTGAATGCCCATCCCCTCTACCCTGTCAGTCAGAACCAGATGGTCAATCCACATCCAAGCAGGGCACAACGGCACATACGCACACAGAAATGCCTAGTGGCATTTCTAAAATAATAATAATTAATCTGCATTCAACAATAGGCATCATTTATCACTACTATTCCAAACATACCAAACATGGTCACACTACCCCTCTTTGATCATAAATTACCACTGAAGCACATTTCAGGGAATCCCCAATGCAAACCTATAAGAGGGCAGCCTCACAGCAGTGAGAAACCAAATAGGCTGTTTGTCACTACCAGGACATGCCACACAGTTAAGGCACATGTCCTACCTTATACCTACACAGCCCCCTGCCCATTGGGCTAGCTAGGGCCTACCTTAGGGGTGACATATATGTAGTAAAAGAGGAGTTGCAGACATGGCAACCACTTTATATGCCATGTCACGGCAGCAGTAAATTGTGCGCGCAGGCCCTGCAGTGGCAGAGCCTGACACAGGTTTGAAAGGCTTCTTCGGTGTGTGGCCCAAGCAGCACTGCTAGCCCACCAGTAGCATTTAATTTATATAACCTGGGTACATAGGATACCACTGTACAGAGGACATACAGGTAAATTAAATATGTCAAACAGGTGTAGACCAATCTTGCCAAGAGAGAGCACAATCACTTTAGCACTGATCAGCAGTGATAACGTGCCAGGAGTCATAAAACCACCAACAACAGGTCATAAAAAAGAAAGGAAGAAGGCAAAGCATTCTGGGATGACCCTGCAAAAAGGGCCAAGTCCAACAATACCACATTTGTCTATACTGATTGAGGTAAGGTGCATTTATCAAAGAATCTGTCCCCAATACATTGTGCCATGTCAGAGATAGTATGAATGGATTAAGTCATTGTACACTAACATTCCCCTACCTGAAGGAATTGAAGTATTCAGAAAAACTCTGGATAAAAGAGTATGTCCATATTCGGTATGTACATCCTTTATCATAGAGTTGCTTAACCTTACCCTCACAGAATGTTTTTTCACTTTAACGTAACTTTTACCAACAAGTCAAGGGAACTTCCATTGGGGCTGTTTCTGCCCCTAACCTTGCAATAATGTTCATGAATGAGGTGGAGATGGAGATTATCCTCTCCGACTATAATCCATTCCGCTGCAATATATTGGTATTGTAGCACTTTGTACCCTGCTCCCTTGATATCCATGGGTTTTTGTAGTGCTACTTTGTGTAACTCTCCCGCAAAGGGGCTTTGCATGGGTGAAACCACCCATTGTTTTTTAACCAAAATCCTATCTACTAACAATAGTAGACAGGGGTTTGCACTAAAAAAATAATGCCTCTTGATACCAGGCATTAAAAAGGGGAAATGCTTTTGTTTATCTTTACTTTTTCCACTTTGCTTTCCACTTTGCATGTGTGCTGCACTGGACAGCACATGTCCAATGTTGGGAACATTTTATAATTTGTCTAAGCATAGTATCTTGTACTGGAAGATTTTCCTTCCAGAACAAAACCTATGGTAGACTCACTCAGATACCTTTGTACTATTACTCAAAGGTGTGTTCTTTTAGGCACTATATCTACTTAAAACTTTGAAATTGCATATCCTCGTTTCTACTGATTAACGTTTTGGCATTCTTGTATCATTTCATCTATGAAACATTACCCTATGTTTCTAAATTCGTTTGGGATTTTGCCTGTGTTGTGTTTTCACCTTATTTCTGTTTTTGTGCTGCATAAATACTTTGTAAATTACTTCACCCCCCCTCAACTAATAACCTGATTTCTTAAAAAGAGATTAAATGATATTGGGCCCGATTCACAGACGTAATCTTAGACGAAAATCTAACTTTATGACGTTCGATATTTACAACGGGCATTTACGAGTAGAAAAGTTAGACTTTTGGTCCAAGTTTAGACCAAAAGTCTTACTTAGACCAAAAGTCTAACTTTACTACTTGTACTACTATGTGTACGTTTCTGTAGAAGTAAGTGTAGTGGTGTGTGTATAGCTGTATTTGCAAGTAAATGGATGTTTGATAGTTTATTTGCATGTATGAGTATGTGTGTGAGTAACTCTATGAATGAGTATCGGTGTGTAACAGGATGTATAGGTGTATGAGTACATATGATGAGTGAGTACATGTATGAGTGACTATATAGAACTGTTGGTGAATGAGTGTATGTGTATGTAGATGTTGGAATTACTGAATAGGTTGTTGTAACTGGCTCTGGTATCTCCATTTTTTTGAAAATTTTAGTTTCTATTTTTGAATGTGTGTATGAAAGGTTATATTAGGGTGAGAGGAGGTCTGCCACTCTTTCACAAGGATGATGTCATCAGTGATGTCATTTGAGATGTCATCAGTGATGTCATGAGTGATGTCACTGACCATGTCATGAGTGATGTAATATGTGATGTCATCAGCAGTGCATTGCGGGCGCACAAGTTATAGTTAGCTGGACTAACTATAACGGGGGAATTTCAATGGTTTTGTATGAGTGAAATGTCCAGCTAACTATAACATGTGTGAAACCTATGGTTTTTTCAGTGAATTTCTAAGGTTTTTTAAATTATAATTCCTAACTATAACGTGGCTGAAACCTATGGTTGTTTCAGTGAATTTCAAAGGTTTTGTAAATGATAATTTTTAAATGTATTAATTGTTATATTTTTCTATACTGATTTACTACATTGCTTGAAAGTATTTATTTTTAGATATTTTATTATTTAAATTACATTAAATATTTTTATATAAATTGATGTAAAAAAAATATTGAAATTGTAATATTTTTTTTAATTTAATATATTTTTTAATTTATATATATTTTATATAGGAGGCAATGATATCCTATGGAAGGAAATTCAAGTTACTGGTAAGTACGGTTAAAATTACTTTTCAGGATCAGTACTGAGCTGAAAGATGCAACACTGAGGTCTCTCCTGATAACAGGTGAGTAAATTGGAATTCGTAGTTCGGCTGATTTTAGAGGAATTTTTTAAAGTTCCAAAACTCCACACTTGGAAGAATTTCCAAGTGAAACCAGTCAATGTTAGCCTATGGAAGGAAATTCAAGTTACTGTAAGTATGGTTAGAATTACTTTACAGGACCAGTAGTGGGCTGAAAGATGCAGCACTGAGGTCTCTCCTGATAACAGGTGAGTAAATCGGAATTCGTAGTTCGGCTAATTTTAGAGGAATATTTGTACGTTTCAAAAATAGAAACTTAGAAACTTTTCTGGTGAAAACCACACAATAGATTCCTATGGAAGGAAATACAAGTTACTGGTAAGTGCACTTAGATTTACGTTTCAGGGTCCGTACTGGGCTCAAAGATGCAGCACTGACATCTCTTGTGATAACAGGTGAGTAAATCGGAATTCGTAGTTCGGCTGATTTTAGAGGAATATTTTGCTCAATAGTGACAGAATGGGGCGGGGCCTGAGGTGACACGTGCGCAAACACGCCCTGTGGCGCATTTTAAGTTGGGGAATTAATTCCTCTTCAATCCTGAGGTCCCCTGTGGGCCAACTATCCCACCAGGTACCTCCAGTATGCGCCAGGGAGCTGCGTTGCAGAGAGGTGTTCAGAGGCCACGCCCCCTTTTTACAACACTCTGCAACGCAGCTCCGTGGCACTTACTGGAGGTACCTGTTGGGCTAGTTGGCCCCTAGGGGACCTCTGGATTGAAGAGGAATTAATTCGCCAACTTAAAACGCGCCACAGGGCATGTTTGCACACATATCACCTCAAGCCCCGCCCCCTACCTTCACCATCGTGCAAACGCGCCCGAGCGCATTCTAAGTTGGGTGATTAAGTCCCGTTGCATGCTGGGGGTCCCTGGGGGCCAACTAGCCCACCAGGAACCTCCAGTATGCACCAGGGGGCTGCTTTGCAGAGAGGTGTAAAAAGGGGCGTGGTCTCATTACACCTCTCTTCAACGCAGCCCCCTGGCACGTTTCCAGAGGGGGAACTAAATCCCCTTGAATACTGGGGGTCCCTGGGGGCCAAATAGCCCACCAGGAACCTCCAGTATGCGCCAGGGGGCTGCGTTGCAGAGAGGTGTAAAAAGGGGCGTGGCCTCATTACACCTCTCTGCAACGCAGCCCCCTGGCACGTTTCCAGAGTGGGAACTAAATCCCCCTGAATACTGGGGATCCCTGGGGGCCAACTAGTCCACCAGGAACCTCCAGTATGCGCCAGGGGGCTGTGTTAAAGAGCGGTGTACAAAGGTGCGTGGTGTACAAAGGGTCC